>NC_134418.1:83033774-83341352 GCF_030867145.1 Opisthocomus hoazin
ACGAAAGTTTTCTTTGACTAAGCATTAAAGTTCAGACACATCTACAAAACTCATCTACAATGTGCTTATCTCTCTCCTTCCTTCCAACAGATATAGAAGTGGGCTTAGACAGTCTTACTCTTTCTTATTATTGGCTTCTAGAACGCTGTTCTCTGTTGGAAAGAAGGTTATGTCTCTACAGAAGGTTGTCTCAAAAAAAGAGTTTGACATGATGTAAGTGTACCTTGTGACTCTGGATTATGCTAAAAGTGGTTTTATTATGCTCTAGTTCTACAAAAATGAGCCATGTGCTGTGTTGAAGAAAACAAAAACCTGTAATGTAAATTTGATATCCCAAAGTCAAACACATCAGGTCATGAAAAGAAGCTTTTAGACTTTAAATAAAAGAATAGGGAAGCACAGACATGATAATTTATAGTGAAATGTTTCCCTTTCCTACACCCACAAGAGCAAATATATAACACTGTTTGCAATATTTTATTCAATGTATTACCAAACAATTTTTTCCCAAACATCAGGTGTACGCTTTCCGCACTATATACAGAAAAAAAAAGGCAGTCTAACAACATAGTAAATCCTTGTGATTGCTTCCATAGTGGTAATGAAGCACTTTATACATCTTGGGGTAGATGCTTAAGAAAAGATTTGTTTCAGAGTACATAAATTCCATTCTCTTGCTAATTCCCAGAAATGCACAAGTCTTTTCCAGGAAAATAGTTTTTCAGAAAAACATAGGCATAACTTTTTCTAATATAAAGATTTCTTTTCAAAAATCTGTTTCTAGAATTTTTCAGAAATTGAAATAACTTCAGGTAGTAGCAAGCTGAAAACATATCTTGGCAGTGTAATTATTTAAATGCCAAAAATGTTATGTTGCCTGCAGTCACTGGGTAAACACTTCTCATTCTAACCTGTAAATAGAAAAATTGCTTTCTTCATAAATATGGAAAATTCTGTAATTATAAGAATTGGACAGTTATCTCTAATTCATGTAGCCTGCACTTTTTGATTATAAAGCAGCTCGTATGCATTTATAGCTGTTGATAATGGCAGGGTATGAACCAGCAGAAGGTCCCAAGATAATCCATTTTTAAGTCCCAAGACATGATGTCTGCAGTATAATCCATATGAGCTACCTATAACCTGAAGATTTACTTATGTGGATGTCATCAGCATAACGTTGAAGTAAATCTAAAACCAGTGACAGTACCGTAGGTTCTGTGTGCTTCTGCTGGCTTTATTCCCAATTTCAGCGTAGATCTTCATAAACATGTGAGCAGAGTTGTATCATGTGATTGTCAAATAGGAGGGGTAAGCTTAGTGGTCTGAGAGTTTCTTAGGACTTCGAAGAGACCCCTTGAATATTCAGATCTTGCTTTCTACCCCGTTAGCCTATATAATGCTGGTACTTTAAGAAAACAGTGATTCAGGTCAGTCCAGTTCCAGTGTTTGACAATATTTACAATAATTATAGCTGTCTTAGAAACTTCCTGACCGGTTTGTGACACCTAATATCTTTTTTCCATATGCACTCTTTGCCAAAACATAATTGTTTATTCTTTTAAGATTATCTCTGAATTTAAATAACACTTCCCTTAATCTAGTGCTTAAAGCTGTATTTTTAAAGACATACCTTTAGATTGTCATCTTCCTTCTTGATCTTGATTTTACTGGTTCAACCAAAATGAATGTTTTAACCTTCTATTTGGAGACAGATCACCTGTTCCAAAAATGTGATTTTTGTCTTTTTCCTAATTCACATCACATAGTTCTGCTTCCTGAAATTGTATGCATCTATTTTGCCTCAGCCAATTATGTCTTTCTCATCTGACTCCTGTAAGTGTCTCAGAGATGCTCTTTGATTGACTAAGATACACGTATCTTTCTTTTTGCAGCTCTGTTCATAGCAGAAATTCTGGTTGTCCCTGAGTGCTTGACCTTTGCACTTTTGACTTCATATTAATACTTACTTCCTTAGGCAAGTAATACACAATGAAAAATCACCTTTCTTGCTCTCACAACCAGCAGTCCTAACCTGCAGTATCTATGTTCCGTCATGATTACTATTCCAAGTTTTCTACTATCTTTGACTTGAAACCAGACTAATCCAGCTCCCACACTTTGAAACTGTGGCTTCAATTAGTATAAAACTTTGCAACTAGTTCTTTCTAATTTCATTAGTAGCCTAGCTGGTTAGTGTCAAATCCTTTCAGTAACCAAACCGTATTATGTTAATTATGTTGTTACTATTTTTAGAATGTGTTTTCCTCTGCAAAGGGAGAAAATACTGCTAAAGTAAATTTTACTTCCCAGTGTTAGCAGGTTCCATAAGGTGAAGTCTTACTATGTTTGTAGTTCACTTCCTGTATCTTTGTCATCAGAGAAACAATCCCTTCTCCACACTGATAACATATCATTAAAAACAAACCCAAAACCTTTAAGGCTGCAAATGTTACCAAGCAAAAACAAGAAGTTAAATATTTCAAGCAAAAAGGCACTAAAGATGAAAGGTTGCTAACATTCTAACTGTAAAGAGCTCAGACAACTCAATATTTCACTTGGTGTATGACTTTCATCTTGCACCTTGATTTACATCAGGAGCTGTCATAGTCTTGGAGGCATTTATTGTTCGGGCTTATTTGTATTTTAAGATATGTAATATTGCAAAGAACAGTCTACATATATAATGCCAAATTTGGAAATTAATCTCTCTTTACCTTAAATCAACATAACAAAGTATGTCCTTAGCTACAAAAAAAATAATGGGGGTATATATATGGCAATAGATATATATATTTCAAATAAAATATTGCAAGATTAATCATTTATAGCATATCATAGAACTCATAGTTAACCAATTTATGCAACATATGAGAAGCTCATTATAATCATTTTATATACAGCAATGAAATTTTTCATTCTGCAAGACAACTGTGAGAATTTTTACAATTTAATCAAAAAGAATATGAGGAAGAACTGTATACTGCCTATCTGCTCCTCCTCCTACATCAAAGCTCTATATGTATGAAATGCCTTATTTGGTGGGTGCCAAGATGAAAAATTTCTTTCACTCTTTCAGAATTTGCATGTTATACTAGAGTTTGTGATATAAAATTTTACTTACAACTAAGATGATATATTTGAAAAATTAAGAACTTTCCCCATCTCTCCTTTTTCCCATCCCCCCATACGAAACCAAGGTTCCCTATTCTTGGTAAGAGCGAGGAGAAAGAGATTAATTTTATAGAGATTTAGGGTTTTACTCAAGAGAGGAAAGTTCTGGATGCTTTTTATCTACATGTTCCAGAATATTTGTAAATTTATCCCAAAATGACTTACTTTAAAATAAAAATGGAACATCACACTGATAACAATAAAGTTTCTGTGTTCAAGGGGATTTGGGTTTTTTGGTTGTTTTGGGATATGTTTGTTTGTTTGTTTTAACAAATCTACTTCTGCTGAGTTTTCCCATTATTTCAGTACTTTAGATACATTCAGAGGGCATCTACTGGAATGAGACCTTGTGTATCCTAAATGGTAGCTAGCTGAAGAGTTCAGGCTCTTCAGTACTAAATGCAGTCATCGCATCATCTTCCTGGGCAACAGTATATCTACATGAAGATTCTGTTTCTTTCATTATCAAAAAGGTGAAAGTCTAGTCTGGGCTAACTATCTTATGTAGTTAAGTCCTACCATAGTTCTAATTTTTTTTTCTCAATACCTAAACCTTCATAGTTTTCTCTTAGATGTTTTTATTATTATTAATTTAGTATTGTAATGAAATCATGTTTTCCTAAACATTCAGAAAGCTGAAGAACTCTGTAGTTAATAAGCACAAAGTTGTTAAAAAAAAATCTTCTGTTAATAAAAACATGAAATGTCGCTACATTATGTTGATGTAGTTGAAAGCGTTTGCTTGGCAGACATCATATGACATGTCTCATGCATGCACCAAAGTGTTGCCTTACGACGTGGTGCTTTAATTTTCTTCTCTGAATTCCAGAAGTTGTCACAGCTCTAGTAGTCAAGAGAATAGAATCATAGAATGCTTTGGGTTGGGATATTTAAAGATCATCTGGTCCAACCCCCCTGCAATGAACAGGGACATCTTCAACTAGACCAGGTTGCTCAGACCCCCATCCAACCTGACCTTGAATGTTTCCAGGGATGGGGCATCTACCACCTTTCTGGGCAACCTGTGCCAGTGTTTCACCACCCTCAGATACTCCATACTCTACAGACTTTGCAAAACAAGCCCAAAGATAACAGACATTACACAATAAATTAATACATTACTATGAAATCATGACAAGTAAATCCTGACGTGGCATTACGTGTCTGAATCCTTGCCTGGATTATCAGTTTTGCCAAGTTGCCCACATACGTTCAAGAGCAATGCCAGAAAATGCTGGTCTTCACTTTGGATAAACTATTTTTCTTACAACTATTTTCTTTCTTTCTTGACAGTATCAGTCTGATCAAGAAAGGTGGAAGTAGGTTGGAAACAAAACATTTGTAACAGTCACAGCAGAGCAATTTATTAGACAGCCCTGAATATGACTAACATCACCAAAGAAATTGCTTAACTTATAAATGGAGCTCAAACATTTTTTGTATCGTATTAAAAATGCTGTTCCTAATGAGCTGGGAGTTACCTTCCAGCCTTATGTTTCTAATCATACTACTATCCACCCAAACTATTTTTTATGTATTTATGTCAAATTTGAAAAATAAGACTAGAAAATACAGATAAAGTCTTTGAAAAAGGAAGTATGCATAACTTCTTAGAGGAAAACAAAGTATGAAGTTTCTCAGTGGTTTTAAATATATTGCATACCCAGATATATTTTTCTCCCTGAACAATCTCAAGAAATTTGAAAGCTGAAGATCATAATCTCAGACTTGACACCTTACAGAAGACTGACATAGCAGTCTTCAATTAGTACAACAGAAAAATTACTGGAGCGGTACCCCCTCTGAAACAGAACTAATAATCAAAACCTTTCTGTAGGTAACAAATGTTCCTTTCTACTTTACTGTCACAACGTTGAAACCGTCTGTTCTTTGCCTGTACACGGTAGCTTTGTAGTGATACCAAAGCCAAAGAGCAAATAAATGTCACAGCTTAGATTGACTCACAGAAATAATATACATCTCTTTTTTTCCTTTGCTGTTCTCAGCTGATGAAACAGCTGGCAGAATTCCTTTGCACATTATTTCTTAAACACATTATTTCAAAGTCGTTCAATTTTATCTGATTTCCATTTCTCTGTTATTCAAAGAAATCCAGTGTTCTTTGCATATTTTATTCCTTTCCTGTGATCATAACTTCCAAATATTATGCTGTCACTGATAGCACAATACCACTGATTTGGTGATCCAGCCTTTTTGTTAGAAGTCATCAATTAAATTATGGCTTGTTCCCTATTCAGACCCTTGAGTACCTCCCCTAATAAACTGCCTCCAGTCTTGTACTTCCTCTTTCTACAATAATATCTTGTTTTTTACTGGTGTTTCTCACCTTGCAAACTTTGTGTTGATTCTCTTAAGTTTTATGCAAAACTGGAGTAGCTAGACAGTGACAATAAGAATAATAATAATTGATTTTTATAGCTTTTGTGATGGAACAAAGTGGTAGTAGCCATGAAGACCCATCTATTTAAAGACTGCAGAAAGAACCTAAGAATATCTAGCTGAAAACTAAAGTGAGAATGGAAAGAAAATATCTTGTCGGTAACGTTCAAAATTCATGAGAGCAATCTTCAGTGTCCAAGGGTTTAGGCACCCTTCCCATCTGGAAAATTCCTATGGCATATGCTTTGGTTTTAGAGGAAGCCTATGGATTTGCATAGTGATCTGTGCAGGCTCAAAATAAATTTCCTGGTTTTAACTTCAATTTATTGTCCTGATAATGAGAAGATATATGTTACTCATATATTTAAAGCCATTAGTAGGTAGATGTTAAATAAGTAGATGGTTATTTGTAAAGAAAATCTGTACTTGAACATCTAAATCAGAAACTTAATTTTTTAGAATGCCACTCAAAACTCCCATTTCAATCAAAGCCTACAACTGTTCAGGCTGCCAGGATATAATCAACTAAATATAGCTTTTGAAATTCAGCTTTTTGTAGATCTAGATAATCGGGATTTTGCCAAAGTGGCCTTATATGGTGTAAAAAATGCAAAATGCTGTCTTCAGGTGTATCTTCCACTTCCAATCTATAGTTTGCATGTTGGTTTAAAGAAAAAAAAAAAAAGCTAAAATGGCACTTGGTGAGCTTGTAAACAGATTTTAGTACTTTCTGTATGCTGGCATATTAATACACTTAGTGAACTGGGCAGCTAATGTTTATGTCCAAATGTCAAAGGGTTACCTACATCACAAAAGTACTCTTAAGGAGATTTATTTGTATGAAGCATAAGTCTTCAATTGACTTTTAGGACACTTTTGTTCATATATTTCCTTTGAATTTGCATTTCATTTACATTATGCTTAAAATTTAATTGTGTCATAATGCACATAAATAATCAGTGCTCAAAAAGCACAGCTTTATGCTTTGCAACAGAGGTCCTCCTGTGTGCATATATGCAAAGACCTGCTTGCTTATCAGCACACTACTTTCAATTTGTATGAATGTGCACGAAGTACCTGCCCCCCCCCCCAGTAAGCAATTTCTGCATTTGCCACAGAAATAATCTCGTATCACAGACAGTGGACAAGATACCTCATGTGACTGAAAGCCATGGGTGCTCTTACTCCTCATCAAGGGGTTTATGCAGGACTCGGTGTTTCCTCTGAAAACATCCAGAGATTCAGCATACACTTTTATACCCAGAAAAGGTGCGTCTCTCTACTACATCAGGATAAATTACCGCTAAATGTTAGCTGTCTTTTACCATCTGTAAAATTCACAAATATAATTGCAAATACAAAATTAAAGTTCAGATTATAGGAACAGAACTTGAAAGGACAATTTGATGACAGAATCCTGTCTCCTAGGTGTACTGGTAGGTGTGTTACACCTTGACTCTCACTAAAAATGAAGGTTAGCTTAAAACCTCTGTTTAAATACACCATTATTTTGGGTTGATTTTCTCATTACCTCTGTTAAACAGCTGCATCAGAAACAATGCACTTTTCAATTTTTCAGCATCTTTTATTCATTTTCATTTTACTTCCATTTGCTATTGTGCTCGTGCTGTTGGCTAAGCATGAATATTTCTCTGATTTCTTTAATTCCCCTCTTATTTGAGGTTTACTGGGTTAAAAAAGACACTGTTATAGGTCATGCTTTTATTTAATGTTTTTTATTTTGTATAACTAACCCTTCTCTGTACAGCTCTGGTGTGAATTCATGTTTTTCACACATGGACGTCAGGTATTGCACATGATTAAACATATATATGCATTGTTTTTTATTGAGTGTTAACATGTATTGTGCATTGGAAGTCCGTGCTGAACTAAACCTCAGATATCAGTTGCTGCAAGTGCACTCAGGCAAATTCATACCTGAATCAGCTATAGGTTTTGTTTTTTTCTTAAGGAGACTAAATTCAGGTCCAAAGTTACAACATTTTTGTCAACAAAGTTTATTTTCTCAGAGTTGTTGTGTTAAGGCAGCAATAATATCTCATCATTTACCTTCAAACACTGAGTTCTGCTGAAGTTGATAACATGATGTATAAAGCATCAAGTAACTGCAGTTTGTAAAACGTAGCACTTGTTCTGTCTGGAAATGACAGAATGCAGTAGTGGCAATCTCTTTTTTTTTTTTTATCAGCGGGAGTGTTGTTCCATATTATTCTTACAACAGTAAGAGAGCCAACTCATTTTGTTAGTTATAGCACAATAATTGCATGTCAAGAATATAATGCTTCGCGTGTAGGTTGCCTTGAGATTTGAAGGGTAATAATATGAAACATCGCCAAAAAGCAGGATAGTGAAAATGAAGCAGTGTTCTGGTTTTTGACATAGGTAATGTTAAATTAAACACTTGCATACAATACCTAATGCAACTATAGGTGCTATATGTGAGAATTTTATACTCTTGAGCAGCTGGTTTTATACCTGTTACTTCATTGATTATGTACTGGGTCACCTATCAGAGTTTTCCAGATCCTCTTTGCAGTGAAGCAGATAAGTAATGTTTATTTATTGCGGTTACCAAAGCATTGTGGTATCTACAAGGGCATACAGAAAGGGAAAAACAGCTCAATCTCCGTATTTTACTGCCTCTTTTTAAAAATGATTCAGTCCATTTTTAAAATACATAGATTTACATAATTTTAAATTCTCTATTAAAAAAAAAATCCACAAACAGGAGTTTGCTTTCTGCAACGCTACTTGCATTCTTTATCACAAAAACAACTATATTTTTCATATGTTTCAAGTATGTAAAATATCTGAAATCTTTATGTACTGATATTGGATATAAAGCTCCCCTGTGCCTTTACTAAACCCACTGGAAAACCCTCAGGTAACCGAATCACTCTAATGGACACATGGCTGGTATTTCCCGTTGCCCAGTGGATATAACCACAACGCGCTGTTGCTGCCACCTCCTTGCACAGGGTAAGAGCGATGGCTCGTGTACCCAGGGTTGGAGATGCCTCCATGCCACCCACTCCAGGGGCTCAGCTCTTGGAGAGAAAGGGAATTCTTGGACCCGGCAGGTCTGTGTTTTCTCGCTGAGTAAGCGGCCATTTAACGTGTTCACTTCTGCACCGGGCTGACGTCCCTTGGTGTTATCTGGGGAGGATGCTCACCTAAGAGATCTCTTTTCCAGAGGCCAGATGTCAAAGTCTCTTTATGTTATATCTCACTTTCTAAGTGGCTTTGCTCCTTCAGTTTCTGCCTTTCTCCCCAGTCCTTTGTCCAGCGTGGTGTTGCAGCTATCTAAGAAATAGGGTTAATTACCTTTTTATGCCACTAAAAAGAACACGAACTGTGTAATTAGAGTAAGACTAAAGTTAAAGGATATATCAGTAAGTTGAGTGTTCCAGTTTTCCTTTTGTTTCCAACCTTCTAAAGTGCCAGTTTGTTAAATAAAACAAGGACAGCATGAAGTAAAAAAAAAAAAAGCAAACAGATTTTCCAATGTGCGGCATACAATCTCTTTCTAAGGGGCAAATAAACATTTGATGACTAAAAGCCTTAGCTTGTTTTGGTACATGTTAAAACTGACCTTGGTTATAGTTTATTTAAATGATCAGTGGTGAGATGTAAATAATTACAGGAGGATCATTTATGGATGCTGTAAATTATAGTGCAGCATTTTTTTAAAAGGAAAAGAGAAAAAGAGAAAGTTTTGCTTATTGGGTTTTCTCCGTGTCTATTCCCCTTGCTTCCACTTGCTTTTTCACTTTATTTTTTGCCATTGGACTGCATCCAAGGTCAGGCTGAAAGAGAGACAATCTTCAAAAAGATAAGAGATGACAGAGAATGCATTCAAAACCAAATAATGCAATAATCTGATAGCGGCGGTAAAGGAGATGTTAGCAAAACAGAAATTATGCAGTGAATAATATTATTTTCTCTGTAATTTCAAACTCTACTTAATACCTAATAAATACTAAGAGGATATGAATAGAAAGAAAAGAAGAAAAATAAAAATAATTCTAGTATTTGATAAATTGTTTAAATTGAAATTATGTGCTGATCCATCAGTGAGCTCCATGATTTAATTCGCTGGCTAAACTGCTCCATTATGAGATACCACTAAACCGAGTATTACTTTTGTGGACATATGTGCTCACTTTCAACGGAGAAATTGTTGCACAAACCAATATGTGATGCTAAGTCAAAAAATAATGATGTCTTCAGGAATTTTGATTGGAAAAATAGACAAATTTCTTGCTATATCTCCCACTTCTCCCCCACAAAAAACCTGAAAAAATAATTAAAAGAAAACCAACGCCAAAAATACCTCTACTGGAGATGCATAACAGTTTGATAGACTGAGGGGTTGCTAGAAAATTATTTGTGAGTTAGCATTATTTCAACACGATTTCATTTACATGATCCATTATATTCCAGCGCACAGAACAGACATGCGATAAGGCACCACTACAGTGGGTATGGGTATCGTAATACTGATGTTTTCCAACTTGCAACTGTTTGCCTTTGCTGCCTAATATTCCTCTTTATTTTGAGTAATTAGCAAATAATATAGTGTAAGCAAGGCATGAACGGACGCAGAGCATAGCCTCTCTGACAGTGTAAAACCTTCTCTAAAACTGCAGAGAGATGGGATGAGGCCACCCAGCAGGTATTCCTTCCCAGGAGGTCCACACTACGGTGGTCTGCAAGAGATCCACCCTGGCTTACTTTGCAGGTAAAAGAATAGGGACTAATTAGCCCTACTTGGAAAAGCTTTGAAAAGCAAAGGTAATTCGTAGGTAAAGCATGGAGCTGATGTATCTGTATAGCTCCAACTTTTGTAGACTACGTGGCTTACAGCTGGCTTGGGTACAACGGCCAGTCCTAAGCAGTTGTCGTCCTAAACAACTGTGAAAGCAGGATCTGTGGAGCCGTTTCCTTTTTCACTTTCAATTGTCTGTTATAAATGTCACACAATACTCCCACCTACTTGTACTCTCAAAGTCCCTGACTTTCTTATCAGTAATACCACAAGCCATCTTTTTAAAGATAGGGGTTTCACTTCATGAGCTTCAGATGGACAAAGCAGAGGACAGAGCATACATGCCCTCTAGTTTTGTTTAAATCGGAGTTAGATTGGCTTTTATACTCTTGCAGATGCTTATAATTCGTAAAATTATTATAAGTTTCCATTTCAAGCATGAGCACATGTAGGAGTCATACATCTATCTGTATTTGAAACTGCTGGAGGGAGCAAATCGGTTTAACAGGTAACTGTTACATCCATTCAGCATTTTTATCCCAGCAAATACGCCTCACTGTACACTGATCCTACAGTCTTCCTTTTAGTTCAGTATATTGTGGAACAGAATTTGGATGTGGCTTTCTTTTGTCATTTTAGTATCTTTGTGTGTTTTTTTTAAATTTCTTAATAACTATTACAAAATAAAGAATGCACATTCTTCTTTAACATATGGGACACAGCTACCTGTGTGGCTTTATTAAAGATACTCTAGCATCTTGGCAAGGAAATAATAAGGATTCACTAATTTTCTTTTTAATTATTCAGCAGTAACTGAAGACAGAATACACCAGTCAAGGTGTTGAGTGAAGGTGAAGGTCTGTCCTGAGTGAATACCGTGGGCTAGATTTCACTTCTGTCTTCCTCAGATTTTATCCAGCTATAACTTAATTGGAAACCAAAGAAGTGGGGTTGCACGGGTGTAATACAAGTATAATAAGATAGCAAAATAATCTTGTAAATGTTAGATATTCCCAGAAAGCTTTTTAACAGATGTTGTGGCGTTGCTTTTAAAGAGGTTCTTGATGAAAACTACTAAACACCGTTATTTATAACACTTCTTAAGTACAGTTTGGTGGTCCCCACGGGAGTGCATCGTGACTAGAGAAGTGCAACTATATGGGTTGCAGCAGGTACTTCTAAACATCACGCCTGACAGTGTGACAATAAAACAAGCACAATATTTAAGTGTTTCATATTCCAGCGGGACAGGATGAGCTGCTTTCAGAACTCAGTGTTCATGTTCCATTGCAAAATATGTACATGCATCCATGCATGAGCAAATGCAGACAATAGGGTACTCGGTCTCAGCTGAGCGCTGTTATCCTCAGAATTTTTCTCTTCCAAATTTTAATTTCTCTTCCAGACTGGGAGTATGGCCATTTGCAGAGGCTTACATCCCCTCGCAGCTTACAGTGTATCTGCATGGTCTTTGGAGACTGACCTGCGCTTGCTCCTCCTGGATGTCACAGATGGGTGAACGTCAGCATGGATCTGAAGGCAGCGTGCCTGAGCTGACACCTGAATCTCTGCTGGGAGCCCAGTGGGTTTGGATGGGAGCTGGCGGGCTTCCAGCCAGCTGGAAGGGTAGATGGAGCAAGAGCAGGTCTGTCTGCCAAAGGCAGTGGTGCCAAACCTGTAAGATGAAAAATGGTTGGCCCAGATGGATTTGAAATGTCTGAATGTATTCAGAGCCCAAAATTAGGACTGTAGCCCTTATTCAAGCAATATTTAAGTGTAAGCTTTAGGTCTGCTTTCAGCCAGGAGCATGTAAATTCTACTGACTGGTGTTAGGCAAGAAGACTCAACAATTTAATCACTGTTATTTGGGGAATTTTACATTTTCAAATCTAAATTAGTATGAGTTTTTTTTTTTCATATATCTCCAGGAAGAGAGAGCAGCTTTACTCTGGCTTGTCCATTGTCCAGAAAGAGAAGCAATTCATTGTCTCCACTTCTCAGTAGGCTTGATGACTACGTAGAAGGCACACCAAAGTGAAATTAAGATGCTTTATTTGGTTAGCTGATTTTTAAAAAGAGAATAAAAGGAATCCTTTAGGTTACCCAGGAAACTGAATCTTACTAAATTAGGTGTTGTTTTGAGTGGGGTTATTTAAACAAAAACAACAAAAAAAGTGAGACAATGTCAGTGGAGGTCAGAAACTGGAATATTGTCTTGACTCAGGAACATGACTAGAGATGGGTAAGTTGAGAGACTCAGTCTCTTTTTGAAGCAGATAAACAACTGTTCTCCAACACAAAATAAAAAAATAAATATCCTTTTATTCTCTTTAACTGGCTGTGATAACTTGAACCATCCCTTGATAGCTTATGAAGAAAATTTAACACACTCATTTGCATTAAATGGTCGAGAGAAAAAATGTGTGCAACAATATTTTAAAGATTCTAACAGTTAGTCTTGATTAGGCGGCTGTGAGTTCACATAAGAACAGTACTATATTTTTGGTTTTCCTTTGTGGGAAACAAATAACTATTTTAATAAAATATCCTGGAAGTGAGAGCAGATCAAATCTAGCATTGTACTTCATCCAAGTTTTCAACAGTCAAAATATCTATTCAGTATAATAGCTGTAGCTCCAAGGAAACTACTGAATATTTTCAGATGTACAGAACATTTTAACTTTTTTATCTGAAATATTTTTCTTAAAATTATGCAGTCTTTAATGTAAGCCTTTGTTTATGGACATAAGAACCTCCTACATGTTCATGTGCATATGCACACTTACACACAAATGTATTTCTGCAAAAACTTTCTCCCAAGTCAATCAATGACAGCACGCAGTATGCTGATAGATAATGGCAGTGGATACAGTACATTCATTTCTCTGACAGTACAGTGAAGAGCTATGCTATAGACTGATTGCAGCAATGCAACAAATTATTTTGTGGTGTTTAGTGGTCTAGGTTTGCAATGGAGAAATATTCAGTAGAAGTGAACAACCTGTGCACCAAATGCAAGGTCTATATATGGAAGAAAGGAAAAGTAAAATTTCCCCCATAAAAAATAAAAATGATTGAAAAAACTTACAAAGACCTCTGGGAGTAGGGGTAAATACTGATTTTTAGATGAATCGGACTGAATATTCTAAAGTTTTTCTAGCTTGGGTGCATCTTTAATGTCTCTGTTGTCAAAATCTTGGCATTAAGGGGAAAGCAATATTTTCCAGAAGGAATGTGACATCAAAAATTTAAATAAGGATGGGAAAACTGTTTTCTTACTATCAAAAATAGATCGAGAATAGATTTTTAATGGAGGTCATGTTACCTTTTAGTATTGAGTACTGCATGAAATATTGTATAATGGCAGTGGTATATCTCATGGGTACATTTAAATGACACACTACTGTTAAGGCTTTAGAACATGAATTTGAGTTATTTGCATATAAATCAGAAATACATGTTCAAGCTACTACAACTTCTGCCGCAGAATACTGAACTAAACTTCATATTTTATACAAAAAGGACTTTCCAAGTCCTTTTCTCACTCATATCTATACAAAATGAAATCTTTAGACGGCGCTTCTGCCTTGTCCTAAAAAGAGATACAGGGCTGAAAGCAACATTCTGATTTTCATGTTACAGTAGTAATTCAATCATCAAATACAAGGTTATAAAGATCTGATATTTTAAAATATAAATCTTAGCTTTTGTTCTGTGGCAAGGACGGATTCTGTACCTGTTTTCAGAGGTATGGAATTTCAAACTGTTGGACTACATTAAAGACAAATATCAGTGCACATAGTTACGATGAGGTGTAAATCTTGTAGAGCATTTTTACTGCTACTGTTAGCTTAAGTCTTACTTAACTTGTTCCTTAATTATCTGGAAAAAAGCAGAAAGAATCATTATATTTCATTCTTGGATTGTTAAAAAAAAAAATCAATATATATACATAGACCTCCATACACAAAACTGACAAATTAAAGTCTAAGTCTGGGAAAGATTCTTTTTTATTTGCAAATTATGACAATTATTTTACTACTGTGGGAGCATCCTTAACAAAATGGTAATAATGTCTCTGTATCTGGGCAATAAAATAATGTGAAAAGGAAGCAGTACATTTAAAGCTCATAAATAATTTTAAACATTGGAGAGTGGTCCCCCTGAAAGGGGGCCAAAGTAGGGAACAATCACACTTGGCACCCATTTGTTGTAAGAAATAACTAATGAAATAGCTTAAACTAAAGACAATGCTGAAAAAAGGAGATATGAACTTGTGATAGGACATAAAGTGTGATCTAGGGAGAAAGTGTTCCTGGCTGAATAAGGAGTTGCCTTGGGGGAGAACAGCCCTTCTCTGAGAGGTCCTGCACAGACGTGGCACACAGTTTTGGACTTTTTTACTATCTTAAAAATGCTGACATACATTTGAAACAGCAGAGGTTCACACAGGGCTAAAATCATGGTTCTATCAAGAAAAATCTGAAGATCTGAATATTCCCTAGTCAGATCTGCAGCATTTAACACGTCTGTCAGTATTGTACTTACAGTGCTGGAGTCCCAAAGGAAATGTAACAGAAATTTATCAGTAGATCTGACAAGCTGAGGCTACAGGAAAAATTACAGTGATTCAAAGCTGTATTTCACAATGGTGGTATCTACTTGTTTAAAGGCAAGAAAATACTGGAAGCCTCTTCTTATGAGATTTTGGAAACTAGGAATTCAGCCTTCTGTAGAGATGAGAAGTCATCACTTCAGCCTGTCTGCGTGATCTGTTGGACTCTTGTTAGTCCAAAATCAAAAAATACATCCAGATATTATATGGAAGTGAAATCAAGTCAAATTACATTTAGGTTCATGTGCTGTTAGATCAAACCTTAAGTCTGAATATAAAACCGAGAGGCAACTTGACAGTGGTGTCTTGTGTCTGAAAGCAAGAGCCTGTAAGCATCGATCATCACTCTGTCTTTTGGAAGAACTGTATCAGCCAATGGTTTATTACTGATGGTACTTCAGCCCACTGCCAGACTCAGGTGAAGTGCTATATGATCGTTGATACGAAATAAGACAGGTAACAGTATTTCTCTTTCTTTCAAGTTGTGTCCATCGTTCAATTAGATGACAGTCTGTTGGCAATTAAATCAGATGTTTTAAATAAGGTGAACACCTTTATAACCAAGATATCCACATTGTAACAGCCATAGAAACATACAAGACTTGAGTATAAGCATCCATACCCATCTGCAAACCAAACCAAAAATTTGAGAGCAGACTACATTTGTACCTAGAGCGATGAAGTTCTCTGCAGTGGATTCTCTGCATGGTAGAGATACTTTAGTCTGTAGAATCATTTCCCCTTTATAAAGAATGTAAAGGCTGCACGGCATTATTCGGAACAGAGTATTAACAATGCTGCTACATATTGCTGTGTACCAAAGAGTGCATGCTTGTAAGGTTACGTGACTAATCACATCATAACAGGGTTTTCTAATCCCACAGAGCATCTGTGACGATTTCTGCACTGCATTTGGGAGTGCCTTACGAGAAGAAGTTTTACAATGATTCCTACAGAAGCTTTGCATCCTTCTACTGTCCTGCACTACCAGACATTTCTTTATACTGAGAGATGGAATCTTGTGGAACACACAAAAAGATGGAGGTCAGAGCAAACTCATTTGTAGAATCATAGAATAGTTTGGGTTGAAGGGGACCTTTAAAATTCATCTATTCCAACCGCCTTGCATAGAGCACAGATGTCTTCAACTAGATCAGGTTGCTCAGAGACCCCTTTCAACATGGCCTTTAACGTTTCGAGGGATGGAGCACCTACCACCTCTTTGGACAACCTGTGCCAGTGCTTTTGCCACCCTCATAATAAAGAATTTCTTCCTTATACGAAGTCTAAATCTACGCTGTTTTAGTCTTAAACCATTACCTTGTCCTATCGCAACAGGCCCTGCTAAAATGTTTGTCCCCATGTTTCTTAGAAGGCCACAAGAAAGGTCTGCCCGCAGCCTTCTCTTCCCCAGGCTGAACAACCCCAGCTCTCTCAGCCTTTCCTCCGAGGAGAGGTGTTCCAGCCCTCAGATCATCTTTGTGGCCTCCTCTGGACCTGCTCCAACAGGTCCATGTCTTTCCTGTCCTGAGGGCTCCAGAGCTGGACACAGGACTCCCGGTGGGAGTGGAGCAAAGGGGCAGAATCGCCTTCCTCGCCCTGCTGCCCACGCTGCTGGGAATGCAGCCCTGGATATGGCTGGCTTTCTGGGCTGCAAGCACACATTTTCGGCTCCTGTCCAGCTTTTCATCCACCAGTATCTTCATCGTTGCATATATCATTGTGTGGTATCTTCCTCTCATTCTTTTATTTCTTTACTGTTCTTTCTTTTCATGTGTGTAGAAGTCTGATTTTCCTTTAAAGATAAATTCTTCAGTAAACTTGTGGCATGGTGTGCATAGTCCAAATAATATTTGATTTTAAATGTAACAGTTGAGAAATATAAGCACTTCAAATAGTGTAGATGAAAGGAATTACAGACTGTCTAACCTCAGGTGCAGGTATCAAACAGTTTCCTAGGGCGATTAAATTATCATTATGGAAATAGATTATATGGTATGTAACAAGGTTCAGATAAATTATTTGAAATTCTGTTATGCAGAGGGAGTTGAAAAAGGTGACGGACTGGAAAAAAAACCCTAACTCTAAAAGCTATGCTACACTAAATATTTTGGTAAAATCACTGTATGAACATACAGAATACATATTAAACTAAAAATTATCATGATTCATCCAGTCGTATGAAAAGTAAACCTCATGTGTAACATAACAGTAAAGGGAACACAATTTTTATGCTTGCTAAATTTCTTCTGAAACTTCTGGCAATGGCTTTTGAATGTTACTACACAGATGCTTTCTGTATGAAGCAGGAGATAATGAAACAAAGAATGAGTTCAGAAAGTTTTTAGTAATAGAAAAAGTGGTTCAACATGATAAAACAGGATAGAAAGAAGGAGCCATGACTTTGAGTTGCTGCTATCAGAGCGCTCTGTCTCACATATTAGGGAGGTGGACTCAGAATGCACTATTTCTGTTTCTGCTTCAAATACACTCAGTGTGAGAGTCTGTCACCCTAGTTTGTACTTGAGCACTTTAGATTGTGTAGAATATAGCTAGGTTAATACGGTTTTCGCTTTCTGCTGTGAATGGAGTAAGATCCTGAGAGTCACTTTTGTGCTTCTAGGCAATTTTAAGTTCATGTTTGGAAGTTTCGTTATGTAAAGGAGTAGTGCCGGATCCCATGTAATTCCTGGGTGACTTAAAGTTCTTTATCCTACTACAACCAGATGAGAGTTTTGGGTGCTTGCAGTTTTCACATGCTCTGTGTCATGCATCACGCAACTCTGTGCCCAAAGACGTTTAATCCCCATGCAGGAAGAAGAGGAAAGAAAAGTGAGCAAAATCAGTCTGCTGGGAAGGAGGAGAAGGAAATCTTGTTTCATCTCATTTGACTTATCAAGCAGGGCTGACTTGGCAAAGGAAAATCAGTGCAGTACAAGGTCGTTAAGACAAGGAATCTTTGCTTGAAGTGTAAGCAGCTCTAAAATTCATTAGGGAAACGAAGAAATTACACTAGAAAGCGGAATGTTAGCCCCAAAACTAAGAATCCAATGCCAGGAGGAGGGAAGTAGATCATGTGCTGTGTAACTGAGAGAAGTGTGGGCAAAACTTTCCAGAACCTCCCCTGTGCCAAATCATTTCTTTTTCATGGTGCGCCCACAGCCATGCCCTGACTAGATTCCTACGTGGGTCCAGGGCCTACAGGGAGCCAGCAGGATTTTCCCCATGGGTGAGCTTCGAGGCCAGCTAAGTAGGAAGGCAGCCTGGTTTATGTTTTCCCTCCCTCCTGCCACATTGTAGTTCCGATAATGCAATCACAGGTGCAGAGAGATTAGGAATGGAAGTGTTCATTAGATCAGCCAGTCTGGATTTGTGTATCCTAGATTGTTTAAATTTCACGAGGTATTTCAGAGTCCAAGAATTTATTTGTACTTGACCGAAATGATCTTTCAAAAGATCGGCCAAGCTGAAGAGATGAAGAAACCAAATTAATTGGAAGCTTGTTCTAATAGTAGAAACATTCCTACTTTTTTTCCTGAAAAGAAGTCCCTGAATTTCTTTAGCTTCAGATTTCAGCAATTTGTTCTTGTTGCTCCTTAGAAATAGAAGCCAGACAGTGCTTAATTCAGGCTGTTCTTTCTTCCTCTGAAGTGATACCCTGTAAGCAGATCTCCTTTGAGTCCTCTCTTCAGAGGCTAAACACGTTTCTCTCTTTAAACATTTGCCTTTAAGCCATGGACCTTATTTAAGAGCCAATTCTGTTACTTCATAACTATGAAATTCTATATCTTGCTGCTTATTAAAACTGTTTCCTTCATTTTTTCTAAATTCTAAATGATATATATCTTTCTCTGCTGTACTAGGATAGGTTTTGCGGTCAAAGTATTCCCCTTTACTGAATGTGGAAACTTTGGTTTGGCCAGGTAAAACAATTCTTGAATGTATCTAATTTTCAGGTTTCATTTCTATCTAGTCCTTTCACTTGACTGATAGTAGGTATAAAGGTAAAAAATAACAAAACAATCAAAATATAAAGCAGAACACTCCCCTCATTTTTAAATAAAAGGAAGCAGTCAATGTAAAGTTAAATTGAAGAATCAGGCTGTATAAATAGATGTAGCACTACACAGAGAAAAAAGTACAGTATGTTAAGAAGTACATAAATTGAATACGGATTGCAAATTTTCTCCCAGCAGGTTTGCATAGGTTCTCAGATCTTCCACAGAAAAGGTAATTATGTTCTAGGTTTGAAGTCAGGCTAAAAATGGATAAAAATACAGAAATGATAACAATTAAAAATCGATTACAAAAAAGTTGTGATATGAGAAAAAGAATTCTGATGGAAAAAAGGGTAAAAGGTAGTATACAAAGTCTCATGGTACCTCAACAAGTGCTGATATTTTAACTTAATTTCCAAGTCATTAACACAAACCTCAGCCCCAGCACATCCCAGTCTTTTCCCACTTCTGCTTCAATTACCACCTGACAGTTCTCCCGTGTGTGGAAAACAACCTCATGGCCTAAGAGCAGAAGCGGTAGCTGAGGTGGGATCTCAGCCAAAGGCAGACGTGAGAAGGAGACCCCTAGAGATGCTACCAGGTGTTACTGTTTGGAGGCAGGAGAGGGCTGTGAGCACAGGGACCGGCAGAAAATGGGAGACTTCCCTGAACAGAAACCGTCAGGTTCAAAGATCATCATCGAGAGAAAGAAGTCATGAAGAAAGGGATGACCACAGCCTGACCACATCAAAGAGGGAGCTATTGTCTTTCCAGCTGGAAAAGTGGGAAGGGAGGAACAAGACACTGAATCAAAAAAGAAGACAGCATGGACAAAGCAGAGCTAGGAGATATTCTGTATGACTTTGAAAGAAATACCATGTCCTAAGAAAAATGCCAGGTTCTTTTCTTTAAAGGAATTGAAAGTAGAGCAGACGAGAGTAAATTTATAATACCTTGTTTCTGAGAGTGTTTGAAATACATCACAACATCAAAGGTGAATCCACAGGGTCAGCAGTCAGGTGTCATGCAAGGGAGTTCAACCAAAGACAAACAGCACTTCTGAAAGAAAACATTTTGAGATGGGGAGAGAGGACAAGCGCTATGCAACAAGCCTCAGTGTTATGACCAGCTTGTTCACTGAAGTAGAGAGAAAGACAAAGACAACTCTATGTTCTTGTAAGACATGCATATAAACTTGAAATGAGATTGGAAAGAGAAGTAGCAAATAAAATACTATAGTAAAATGTTTGACTAAATAGTTGAAATTTAATTCCTGATAGAAGTTCTCAAAAAATACTTTCACATTCCAGAATAATAAGAGTACATTCTGATTTTTTCTGTGAAAAAAATCCCAGATATTTAAGACTTCAGTAAGGTGATGACCAAATACAGAAAAAAATGCACTGAAAATATTTTCTCTTGCAAGTGTTTCAATCACATTGCCTTCAGGAGCCAGGGACCGCTGAACCTTGGCTTAAGGTGATGAATTTTACTTTACATTGAGATGAACATGGGTTCATTTGATCTGCGTTTTCATGTGAGAACTACATAGTGACCTTCTCAAATGGTTGAAACTAAATTATCTGATAGCATCCCAAGTGACTGTTTAAATTTCTCTCACCCTCTACATTTGTAATTTTCTCATGGTAACAAAAACTAGGAAAATGCCAGTGCTGAAACCTACCTTTTATCAGGGACTTGTAGGATTTCTCTGAAATTAAAGTGACTGTAGAATAGATTATGGAAATTACTGACACAATGAACAATTAGAAATCACCAGGAACATATGGAATTCATCTGAGGGATGAAATAGCGAAGTTACTGTTAGAGGTTTGTAACATCTCTTTTGAAAGTCTTGTCAGTAACTAAAAATTGAAAGATGGTATGAAAGGCACAAATATAAGAACTTCACGGGGACCTTGAGACCTACAAAACTTAAGGCCTTACCATCCATGTCAGGCTAAAGAGTAAAAATTATCTTAAAAGGATAGGTTTTTGAGATGGTCTCTTTCTGATGACTTCTAAGAAATAAGCATACATAGTACTGTAGGAGGTTGTTTGTATGCTAGTCCTACTTAATTAATTTTTAAGCATTTACATCTAGCTACTGTTAGTGACATGATCCCGGACTATCCATGGAAGTGACTGTGTCCTTATTCTCTTGTGTTCTTCTGCCACTGCTTGCTTTGTTAACTTCACCATGCCTCTTAACCTCCCTGTGCTTGCCCTGGTAAGCTGCACAACATATATAAATGAGTTATTTATTGTTTCTACTGATCTGAAAGGAACAGCAAGTTCTTAAGTGGGGTGAACATATACTGTCTGGGCCATAGTAAGCTTTTCTCCCATACTATCCCATTTTTTTAGCCTGAAGACTAGAACTTGCAAAACCTTTTTTTTTTTTTTCAGTTGGAAATCTAAATAACTTCTTTCTAAAACTGTGGATGGTACCGGGAGATTTAAAACTACTAAACTACTTGTGTGGAAATTCTTCTGAGAAGTTCTGCAATTATGTGATTTTCAAGGTAAAGACAAACTTCTAAACTACTTTACAACTAGTGGATAAGACAGGTTCAGCAAAGGTGAGTTTTGCCCTCCAATCACTCATTCATAACCATTCAATGCGCACAATACTGAATGAGCTCCAGAAGACTAGAAAAAAAAAATCTCAGGTAGTTTCACAAACTCATTGAGAATCAGGTTTAGGTTCAGTATTAGTACATTAAATTACATGGGATTTTTTGTTGTTCTTGTGGTTAGTTTTATATGCTTCAAGGAACGTGCTTTTTCTGTTCACTATAGCTGCTGGTACCTCATTATGTTGCTTGCTAGTCTATTTTCCTATCCATATCAGATGTCTCTTTCCTATTCTCCATCATACATGTTTTTAACTCCTTTTCTTGCTTCTCTGTCCTGTCCCTGCTGTATCCAGATGAACCCTACTTCAGCTGCACTCTCAGTGAAGTCTCCATGTGGGAAGAGCAACCACCAGCTTCCGGGAAAGTTCAGAGAGCCGGATCCTGAGCTCAGCTTGAGGATCTCACACCCATTTAGAGAAGTAGTTATTGGCTGTTTGGAGGTTCCTTCACCCTCATCCCACAAACCTGAGCAGTTCATCATTTTGATCCAAGTATAAGGAAAAGAAATCTTTCTCCCCTCAAACCCCAACAAAAATGTCTATTTCCAGCTGGTCATCGTAGTGAAAAAATCTGCTGCTGCAGCATCTGGAGGCATCCATGGTTACTACTCTTGAAGGAGAAAGAGGTTCTAAAAGCTTCGGTGCTCTGGGGTATGTACGTGTGGAGAGGGCGGGTGCTCCATAAATGATGTTATGAACGTGAAAACCCCTCAGAGACAGTAATATTGAGCTGGATGCACACTGCCAGGTTTCTGTTGGTAAACAGTTAAAAGGTGTTAAATTACTCTACAGCCAGGAACCTTTTCAGGAACCTTAAATGAATAATTTAGCGCCAAGAGTAGACCTACTGTAAACATTTTATAAATAGAAATTGGAAAAACAGCATAATCTTCCTAAGGTTCCTTTTTCTGACAATGCAAAAGGCTTGTGGAATCAGCTGTTAAAGATAGAGTAAATCCCAATTCACCATACTTATATAAATATATGCCTATGTATTTATGATTTTTGTATGTTTATACTTATTAATTTACATATTAAATGAAAATTAATACATTTGCACAATCATATATTTTACATTAGTATATCTTTATATAAACATTACATCCGTATGTTTTTATAAAATTCTAATATGTTAAACATACTTTTGTATTTATTTATGTACTTAACCTGCTGATGAACATTAATGTCAAGTCAAATGAATTTCCACACACTTTGATCTTTGAGCAGAATGACAAAATTCAGCTGTTTTCCCGGCATTACTCTCTCCTATTTTTGGTCCTGTAGTGGTTTAACCCAGCAGCGGTCAACTAGGGCCTGACAGCCACTTGCTTAGCCTTCTCCTTTCTCCCCAGGGGGATGGGGAAGAGAAAAGTACAACAGGTAAAACTCGTGGGTTGAGGTAAAGACAGTCTAATAGAACAACCAGGGAAATGCCAATAATACTACTAATAATGAATAAGCAAAACAAACTATATACAATACATTTTTCTCCCTGTCCAATGACAGTTTCACAGCCAGTCCCCGAGCAGCGATCGTGGAACCCGCAGGTTTCCTGGAGCTCACTATTTTTGCAGATTTTGGCAAACATACAAGGTTTGTATAACTTGCCAAACTCATGGAAAAAGAACAAACTCCCAGAAAAGTTTGAACTCCTGAGCAAGAGGATTCAAACCCACGGAAATGAGAAGAGCAGAGAATTTCTTGCCCCCCAGCCAACCCCCATTCCTAAAATCAGCATGACGTCCATGGTATGGAATATTTCAGTTGGCCAGCCAGGCTGTCTATCTGGCTGTGCTCCTTCCCAGCTCCTGCACACCTGCTCGTTAGCTGAAAGTGAGAAACTGGAAAAAGTCCTTGATTTCGTAGCAACACCTGAAAACATCAGTGTTATCAACACTATTCTACTAAATCCTACAGTTCTGCTGTCTCTCATGGGCAAATATTCCCAACAGTCCTCCATCTCCTTTGCTTGCTTTTCCCTCTCACCTTTTTCTCAGGGTTCTCATTTTCAAAGTTCCTTCATTCGGCTCACTCTCTCAAAATTTGCCACTTTGTTTTCTCCTTTTATAAATATAAACTTATGCTTTTCAATACCACAGACAAATGCTTCATTAAGCTCATCATGCTGGAATCCTCTACAGCCTACTGTAGGTGACCCTGCTTCGGCAGGAGGGTTGGACTAGATGACCCACAGAGGTCCCTTCCAACCGCTACCATTCTGTGATTCTGTGATTCTGTAATCAAGGAATATCAGTCTCTTTTGTTTCAGTCTTCTGCTTGATCAGTTTTTTTCTTTTGAATTATATTTTTTTAAATGTCTTCTTTTTTTATGTAAAAGTTTTCATATTTTCCTCTCTGTTACACTTTGTTTTCCATTCTTAAAACCCTGGTTTAGCCTACTTTTCCTTTTCCTTCAACAGGAACAGAATAATTTCTCCTCAACAGACAGGTATTTTCTCCTCAACAGAGAGGAACACAGCTGCCCAGCCCAGCCCAGCCCTACAAGTGTTGTTTCCCTCCCATTACTTCTGCCAGGAGTATATACGGTATGCATGTCTGCGTGTATGTATATATATACACACATACACACCCTTAAATATACACTATATATATATAAATTAATTTTGTTGATAGCTAAATTATCTTATATTTCTATAATTCTATAGTGTACGTATACATATAATATATACTATAAATAATATTTCTAAAAAAATAATAATGTTATGTATAAATAAAATCTAGATATAAAAAATAAATATCAGAAGTGGGATAATGGACTTCCTTTTTAAATTGTTTTTTCATTCAATATGTTAGTGTTCAATGAAGAATTAATACCTAGGGAACAGAATGAAGTTCACAATGAACATCAATAACAATAATTCCACCCATTTTTTTATTCAGTGAATAAAATAATAACAACAAAATTTGGGCGGTGAGTCACCGCTATCTGTAACAACTTCTTAGAGCTAATACGGTATTTGTGAGATCCCAGCATTAACTTCACCATTTTGTGATCTCAGTTTTTTTTATTTTAGCCAGTGTACACAGAACCTGACATTTTAATGTTTTTTAATTCCTTGTTGTATACAGAAATCAATGTTTCCTATCTATTTATCAAAAATTTTTTTACACACCCTTAGACAACAATAACCTTAATCTCTTCATTTTATTGTTTAAATTTCCCATGATAGGCAGGGGATCAGACAAGACAAAAATATTAACTTGCCACCCTCTTTTGCTAAGAATTTCTCAAATCTGAAGGCAGACATGGCTGCTGTTGAGTATCAGTCTTTCGTATTTTATATTTCATGAGTATGAAATATGACTTGGTCTGTTTCAGCTTTTGTTGTGTATGTCCTTTTATGTGAAATCTCCCATTCTCTGTGCCTTTGAGGACTCTCTCGCTCTCTCAAGTTCTTCCGCTTAAGAAAACTTTGTGTGCTATCCAAAATCCTCTATTTTTTTTGAGCTAAAGAAATCTCAGCAGTTGAACATTAGTGGTAATACTAATTCTAACAATAACATTAACACTTTTGATCACAGATGGTTAATGATTTTTAAAGGGCTGTAAAGAAGAAGGTAGTTTAGGCTACTCCTAAATATTGTATTCATATTTATACATTCATGTCATCTGAATGTGTCAGAAATCCCCCCCTCTAGCGGCGATGATTAGAATAGCTATTGTAGATTGCTCTTCAAAGCCACATCACTAAACTCCCGACAAAATTAAAGTCTTTTTTAGATATTTTGATAGTGCATTCACAAGCATAGCTAGGTGGCTTTGCCAGTTTAGATGAGTAGTGTAACTGTAGAAGCAGCCCTGGGGAATTTTGTCTTTATCAGCTACAGATCAGATAGAAACCTATGTCCTTTGAATGTCCTATAATTCTACAAAACGCAACGACTGTGTAGCAGCGATTGAGAAGACAATTTTCCCCTAGCATTGATCATGCGGTTTACTGAAACGGTCCCCTGTCTGGTAAGACTAGATCAGTACATTAAGACAGCCTGTCAAAAGCTGACTGCTTAATGTTCTTTACAATCCACTGCTAGACTCCAGAGCTGCCTAGGAGTATTAAGATCACAATCCTTCGTTGCCTTTCCCTCACCTTTTCTTAGAATCTGTCTTTGTATATCAGTTCTTCTGGTTTAATCACTCAAACGAGTAAATATCACTACCTGATTTCAAAATCAGAAAAAAAAAAACCTTGATAAAGTTTTATATAGTTAGAGCTCTGCTAGGAAATAATAGATAAAATAAAATATAAAGCGTGCATTACTTGTGGTAGGTAGTTAATAATGTTATGTCAGATCAATATGACTGTCTGTTCCTTTTGCCATGCCTCCATGGAAGACAAAAGCTAATGACAATATTTTTAGACTTCATACGGGGATTCTGATGTGTAAGACAGTAGTGTTTCTGGTTGGTATATTTTGTTGTTATCCTTCTTTGGAGCCTTGTTTTGCACAGATTTTAAATATTTGGCCTTGTTAGAACTATCAGATCTCTTGTGCCTTCTCAAATGCCAGGAAAATGTAGGAATGGGTTACTTTTGTGCTGTTGTTCCAGCCAACATTATCTGCATCTACCTTCTCAGTTCAGTTCAGAGCAGTAGTCCAGGTACGTCACCCTCGGTTACGGTGCACTGGCTGCATTGACAGAGCAGTTATGTTCGAATTCCACAGTTCATAAAAATATAATAATGCTCCTATTACAATAGTGTACAAAAGCTTTTCGATAACTTCAAATACAGATCATCTATAAATTTCAATGAATATTTTAGTTCTTTAAATAACATGAAGATTAGTATCCGCAGCATAGTATCTGGAAAGAGGTGAGTGACTACTTTTTTACTGTTTCAGTAACAGAACTTGGAAGCCTCAGGACAAAATCCAGGCTGTAGTCTTCACAAAAGCAGATTTGTACGATACCAAGATATTAGTGTTTCTTTGAATAGCTCTAAGTAGTTCTTTGATCAGTATCAAGAACATTCTGATGCCCTGAACCTCTTTAGATATTGCATAACAGAGCTGTGACCTTTAATCCTAGGCTGTGGAGGCTACTATGACAACTGGACATCTTCTGTTCCACATTGCCACAGTGAAGTTCTTTCCTGGAGGTGCTTTTTTCAGAAAACTGTAACTCCATTCGAGACGCAGTGTGGCTAATCTTTGTTCGGGAAGCAGCCACCAAAGAGACCATATGAAAAGTGAGAAGAACATGGGGATAGGGCAAAAAAGCAATGAATGGAGTGAGCAGGAGCCCATGGAGCCTATGCCATACACCTCTTAGTTGTCAAAACCAAATGTAGAAATAGGAGGGAAAGCAGTATAAATTGTCCACCTGTGACTGCACAGCAGAGAAGTTATGGACTACCCAGTGTAGGCTGAGTGTCAATTCATACGTCACTCTAACAAGGTGCATAAGAGAGTTTTTTGGTAGCTATTTTCTAAAGGTGCTATTAAGTCTGTACTCCAGCAGGGCTAACAACTTTCATAGAGGAAACTTCTTGTGGGGACTATTACAGCAACACAGCTGTAACTTGGCAGATAGATGAAGGTCACTCAGAAAAGGTAAATAATCCCCCTGCTTCAGTGTAGAACTAAATCACAGAAGTATCGTGCTGTTTTGTATTATAAAAACATATTTTTTATTAGGTGTAGTAACTTGGGACCACATTAAAAACCCTTACTGAATATCACAGGCAAAACACATGCACATGTTGTGTGATCTAAATTTGAAGACCGGGGTCTTATTGTCCTAAATAGATTTGTTGTTGTTCTTTTCTGTGGGTTTTTGTTTTCATTCCAAAATTTCTTACTCTTCTTAAACTGATAATAAAATAAAGGCATAATTATTTGGTGCAAGCAATTATGGCTTTTCAAAGATACTGAGAAATCTGTAATGTAGTAATTATGTACTTCATTATAACCAAAATGTAGTAAAACAAAATACCTTAATATTTGTAGATTGATTTACATATTTATAAACACATGTTTAAGAAACCCCAGATCTCTGATGTTAAATCTCTTCTCTGGATTTTTTTCCTTCCTTCCTCTGCCTTGTAGAGATTGGCATTTTCTTTCGACTCTTCCCTGTTTTATTGTATCTGACTTTAACTCCTCATATAATTTTGCTTCACAAAGCCTACAATAAGCAAGGCATAACCCTTTATAAACTTTTTTTCCTATGAGCAGTGGGGCTGCATTAGGGGAATCTACATTCTGATTCAATAATTTGTTGTAATATAAACTGGAATTTGGAGAAAAGAATAAGTGAAAGAAAATTCCATTGTGTCTATGAAAGAATCAAAAAGAAAAGGATAATACAGTAAGGATTTACTGTAGGTGTCCTGTTACAAAGAGAATGTAGATGAGGATATTAGAAAGCAACTAAAACTTCCAGAGGGTTTCACATGGTCATGGTAATAATACTTCTTTGTTCTGAAAGTTATATAGGGTGATAGAACAGAGCAGTCCAAAACTTCTTGAAATATTCCAGGTACATTAGAAAGGAATCAGAAATTTTATTTTGATGAATACTAAAGAGGAAGGTGACAATCTGAAGTTAGTAAGCAGTCTGTGTGAATTATTAAGAATTATTTAGAGAACGAGAAGCGTTATGGAAATAATGGACTCCAAAAACCATTTCTGCTGACTCAGGGACCTGATGACTTCTGACAGAGACATTGCATATGAAATGCCAAAATGCACAATATGCAGGAAAAGTTCAGAAATACACAAACCCATCTGTATTATAAGGCCTTTAATGACCTCCAAGTAGGGAATGAAACAACGGGAGTAGCACAGAAAATACAGAGAGAAAAAGCAGAAAGGTGTAGCTGTAAGATAACTTACCATTAGCAAAGAACATAGAAAGAAATAAGAAATGTTACTTGTGTTTCCACGCACAAAAGTACATAACTAGGTTGGAAGAGGAAGAAAAGAAATGCATCAATCCTGTACTTCGGCAGACAGAATTGTAAATGATGGATTTATGTAATAGAGTGAAATAGTCGATGTCTTTTCCTCTTTGCATGAAAATTTTTATTCATTAAAATAGTAGATTTTTCAAAACAGAATGTTTCAAACCAGAAGTGCGGATCAAAAAAGGGAAACAGGAGGTTGGAGACTATTTAGATGAATTAGGGATGCTTAACTTCTGAAGGCTGATGGATTCACCTGATGCCACTACGGAAACTACTTACAATTGTTCAGCTATGTTATGCTCAAGACATTTATTGTTAGCAGCACAGGAAGAAGGGGAAGGGGGTGGGTAAACACAGCAGATCTCTCTAAAGAACAGCAAGGGTGAGAGGAGGATATTCTGGACAAACCGGTTGCAGCCAGGCCAGCTTCATTTTTGGAAGAACACTGCACAAGATCATAAAACAACTCATTTTTAAGAATCTAGCAAACCGTGAGTCAACGTTAAAAAAATAGTTTGGATCTATCAGGAAGAAATCATGTCAGACTACTCTAGATTCTTTCTTTGACAAGGCAACTGACCTAGCAAATAAAAGAGACTCTGAGGTTATGTTATACCTTGACAGCAATAAGGCTTTTGACACTGTTCCACATGACACGTTCATAAGATTAGTGTTAACAACCTGGATCACAGAATGGAGAGTACACTTATAAAATTCAGTGATGATACCTAGCTGGAGATATTTGCCAGCTCTTTGGAGGACAGAATAAGAACCCAAAACTATCTTGACAAAGTGAACAATTTGTGTGAAAATGGCAAAGATTTTATTCAGAATCAAGAGCAATTCTCTCAACTGATTCTCTTTTTAACAGAAAAGAGAATCTTGAGAAAGGACATGGGGCTTCAAGGCTTCCAATTTGTAAAATGATTGCAATGACTTCCAATATTGTAAAATTATATGAGTGATTGATGTCCTTGGTCCTGAGTGGTAAATACAAGGGGAAAAAAAGGGCTTATTTTAAAGTAAAGAAAACATATACTAAATAATTATTTATATTTTTAAGCAAAGCTTTCTAACTGCAACAGTCCTCTGCCTCTGATGTGAGATTCCCTTCAGTGGTGCTTTCAAGAAGTATAATAGATAATTATCCAGTAGAGTGGTGTGTGTACATTTTGTCATGCACCCAAGAATGAGGATTGGATATTCTTGAGTGATCCCTCCCTGTCGTTCTGTCATTTATACTGCGAAATACGAGTTGAAGTATTTTGCTAGCGAAGAGAACTGCTGAGAAGAATCTGAGTGGAAGAAAAACATCTTAATATCTCTATCACATTTTGTTCTTGCTCAGGTAGAAATACCATGATAGCATCTTTGCTTGCAATTCTTTTCATATTTGCCCTTCAAACCAGAAAAGAGCAATTTTAAAACAATTTAAAAAAAAAAATACACCTTTGAATGTTTTTAGACTTGCAGAGTCTCGCTGCTATTTCATTTCCTGGTTACTTACTTTTTATCAGTGTTACTTCTTCCTAGTAATAACAACTTCTTTTTTAAATAGGTTCTCTGATGTCATCCCTAATATGCTGTGTTAGAGAAGAGATTATTTCACTGAAAAAGTAAGTCTGCAAGATTTGTGTCTGGGAATGCATCCAGGTAGTTCGAGGAGGATTTTCCACTGTATTGTTAGGCTGTCTCTGTGTTTCTGTTCTACTCTTCCTGATTTTTGTCGTGCATAGGAATGGGAGAGATGAGGAGAATTAAGGTAGAATCTGGAACAAAATGATTCAGACGTATTTAACAAAATTTTCTTTTGGTCACTCGAGTCACAAGAATATAGAACAAAGACACCTAGAAGAGCACAGGAAAGTCCTTTCCTTTGGGGATTTTTGAACGAGCAGGCTTTGTGCTGATTTCATCCCAATGGTTTTGTAAAACCAAGCAACTTCTCTGAACAGGAAAGCTAGGATTAAAATAATAAGAGCAATATGATTTTCCAAAGAAAAAAGTGCAAGCATTCATTTGGGGAAATAAAGGATTTGTTATGAGCCAAATCTATGTGTTACCTTGACAAGAAACAATTTAGTTAAACATAGTAAAAACAGCAATCTGCTCCTGCATACAGGTGATACATGGAAGTTCACACTTCTATCATGATTATTACAATAACAGCTTCCAAGAATTCCACAGCTGATGTCCTTTTCCATTTAAAACCATGGAAATATGTTTTTAATATTGTAATAGAAATCCTGAATTTTCATAAATACCAGCATGAAAATTCACTTTTCAAATTCAATAAACAGACATAAATAATATTAATTACTTGTCACTAACAAACATGGACTTTTGCCACATATAAACTCCTGGCTATGCTGCAAAAAGAAACCGAGTGCTCTACACCTTATAGCAAGCACCTCACTACTAGATCCCAAAATCTCGTTTAAGGCCAGCTGAGGGGGTTAATGATGGTCCTGTGCTAACGCAGTCATTGTGGTTTTAAAATCTAGCCAAGAGTTTTATTCATTGCACAGCGCACAGACGGGACTTCGGACACATAGGAGCTTCATCAGCACTCACTCACTATTCTCTGTACTGGACTGCACTGGGTGATTTAAATGTGTCCTTAACAAAAGACACTGGGTAATTAGTGATTATCAGCATAGCACAGCTGGGAAGTGGAAGAGCTATTTTGGCCCTTGCTAGAAGTGAGAGAGAAATTCGGAGATGAGGGTTACCTGGTCTCAGGTAGTGACCAGTTTGTCTGTGATTAAAATCAGTATGTATAATTGATTCAGTATGATTTCTCAATAAATTGGAAAAACTCTGAAGTGAATGCAGTGTTTCAGAAAAGCTTTGCTAGCTCTTGTAGAGATGCGAAGTTGCACTAACCAAACAAGATTAGCTCCAGAGATTGCAACTCTGCAGGTAGGTTTCTTGGGACATAGCTCTCTTTGGTGGATTTTATAACATCTGTACCCTGAAAATGCAAGGTCTGAATTACAGAGAAATTCCTCACAACCATCTATACCTGTACTGCCACCTGAAACAGTAGCCAGGCCTCTTGCCACCCCAAGCCTCCTGTTCCCACCTCTGTAGCCCCTATTCCAGGTCTACATTTCCTAATTTGGGAATTCCAATCCTATCACCTGTAGTTTAAGGAATGTTTCCATTGATATTTATTACATATTTTTCAAAAAACCTGAATGTGTGTTGTGACCTAACACTGAATTACAAAATTTTGAATTTTAGAGTGCAATACTGTATTTTACCCACAGAAAGACAAACAGTGAAGTATTTGTTCATCATATTTATCTAATTCTAACTATTTTATTCAAGCAGAAGCACTAATCCTTAGAGTTATATTGTTTTGGCTTCAATTTCATAACTTTGTGTTGTTTTTCACCTGAACATAATTCCTTTTTTTTTTTTTTTTTGGCATTAACATAGTTTTTCTTTGCCTATGTCAGTGGCGTAATGGCAAAATAGGATCAGCCTCAAAGGATGAATGATTTTGGATGTGCTTAAATCTGAGAGCTGGGAATCACACAGAGGGTTTCTGGGTGGGGCAAAAAAAATGGGGGGGAGGGGCAAAAAAAGAAAATTAGACTAAGTAACACACTGCATATGCACAACTGGAAAGAATAAATTAATTGATATTGTTACAGTCTGTTCAATGTTGTAACATTTGCTTGACTGTAGATATGTACTGAAGCAGGCAGATAGATCACACATAGCTATGCATGTGTGGGTTTGTGAACAGCAAACTAAATAAAAGATAAATTAGTTTCTTCAAAATTTTAAATTTTTCTTCAGCTGTCTTTGCAACAATATGATAGATTAGTTCCTAATTCAGGTCTGTCTAGAGGAATCCTATTTGTATGCAGCCATTATATTTGAAAAAAAATATTGTCTTATATGCAATTGCCTACTCGCAGACCTCAGAAGCTCTGCTTGGCTTCAGATGTAGTGGCCTAACTGTTCACTTTAAGAAAAACTTAAATCACAAGAATGATTCAATATTGACTTAATCAAAAGATACAGGCAAAGAAACTCCACGGAAATGTATTCCTCATTAGTCATTTCTCTTAGATGAGTGCAGCTTTTAAGTTTTTTTTAGTACATGAGAATACCTACTAGGCTTCTGTAATGATTTTTTAAAAGCACCTAATTAAATATTTACTACTCAGTTTGTAGTTTCAACAATCATGCAGTCTTTCCTTGCTAAATTCCTTGGAAGTTCTGACATTTTAGAGAGATGCTTTTGCTGTCTTACCAATACTTCTGTCATGTCCCTCTGTCTCCCGTTAACACTTTTGCTTCACGCTCTTCATTTGTCATCTCTCATGTGATTAATATTCATATATAACGGTACCAATTGCTGTGAATCTGTTTCTCGCCAAACACATGGAGTTCAATTGACTTCCTAGGGACTGTGACTTCTCAGCAATTTGGAAAATTAGTTCATTTATTTACAGCGATTATTGTTTTAAAAGTCATTAGTTACCAAACAGTAGTATCTGCAATAGTGAGAATTTTTTTTTCTAATAGGGAACAAAAATAAACCCAAGCAAGCATTTGAAAACACAACATTTAATTATAAAGTGATGCTTTATATGTCAAAATACTTCCTAGATTTTGAAAACTTAAATCAATGACTGTCTGTTTTATATCATTTCATATAGCTTTTCCAAAGAAGAAACTGTCATCGAGAGTTTGAGTGTCCTAAATCATAGAAAAATTACTGGTTTGTTATTCAAAGGGAAAAAAAACCTGATTCACTTACATTACAGAAAAGCCACACACTGTGAAGCTTCCCAGGTATGGAAAGGCAAGCTCATTAATAAAGCTCGTGGGACTTTGAGTTATTTCAATTAGTTGAAGAGCACCAAAATATTTTGATACTTCTCAGTTTAAAAGGTGAGCTGTAATGCTGAGAAATGGTAGGATCCCAGTCATTTAAAGAGCAGGAGAAAATTTTTTAATGGTGCTTGTTTTAAAGGTGCAGGTAGCTTCTTCCATCTTCGCAACTACCCGGGTGCAACCAGGTGCAGTAGTCTGCTCAGGAACTTTTGTCTTATTCTGTAGTGTTGTCAACAATTACCAAAAAAAAAAAAAAAAAAAGGAATTTTGAACTAGATCTTCACAAACAAGCAAAAGAGTAGCATTAAAAATATTGGATATTAAATCATCTTTAACTGCTAACAAAACTCTCGGATTTATTTTTTCAGATTTTCAATTTTTTAAGTCATTTGACTCATGTTTAAGCATAGACTCATAGAATCATAGAATGGTAAGGGTTGGAAGGACCTTAAAGGTCTTCTGGTTCATTCATCTAAGAAATCCTGGTGCCTTATCTAGAGAGAATAGAGTTCACAAATTCCTTGTCCTTTCCTCTTCTGTGTTGCCCTTACTGTGTTACCTTAAGATTTTGCAACGTTTTAAGTAGGAGTAAGCAAAAGCAGGGCAAACTGAGAGAAGCAGGTTGTAACTGCTGTGGCATACTTTCCTATCTGAGATCAGGTAAATCCCCCTCATCTCCAAAAGCATCTTCTGAAGAAGTCAGGTTAGTATGTCCTAATAACTGCAGGAAAATATGAAAACATTTTCAGTTCGATTGTCATTTTACAGCAAACTGAAGAAGTCCGGTGCAGAATATGTAAGATATGTAAGTCACTGGTGCAAGCACGAAGATTCAGCAAAACTGCAGTGACCAAGAAGTCTTTGAAGTCTTGATAAAATCATTGCATTCTAAAAGATAAAAAGCTGGTAGTTGTTCACACTAACCAAGCTGGAGACCCACAACCACAACAGTCTTTCAGCTCCTTCCTTGGGTCCACTTTGAGACTTAATTATTGGTTAAATTAAATTAATTTGATTAAAACTAGCATTTAGACTTAATTCTGCTCACAAACCTGAGATTGCTATGCTCCCCTCTTGAAACTTCCCCTTGTGAAAAATGAGAAGTGATTCAAGTTTGGTTTCTATAATAATACTGCTGAAGAAATTGAATGGGCATAAAGCCCAAAGATTTGGGTATGAATATGCACTGGGGAATCTTCCAAAGCTGAGTTAAGCACTGCGGGGAGTCTAACAGGCACTAAATGCTACGCGCCCTGACAGCTAAGCAGCGGATTCCCACCCTGATATACCGAATTCTCACTAGCTGGAGGGCAAACAGTGAGTCTCCTAAAGGAATCAATCAGAATTTTGCAATCAGAGCCTGCTCAAGCATATGCTTTTTTCACTCATTTGAGTCTACCCAAATCATTCTCTTGCACAACTGGCTCTTATGATACGCTTATCCGCGAGTGCCCTGCCTAGCAGGCTGAAGTTGGAATACGGACAAAGACAAGAAGTAATGAAGACTGAAAGCCACTTATTGACCAGAACCAGAAGCAGTCTTTCCAGAGAAGGCTGGAGACTGTACTCCTCCCCGGTAACCGGGAATCTCTTCTCTTGTCTGTGACAACAGCCCTTTAGCCAGCAGGCTTAGCTGGGCAGTCAGCACCACATATGAGGGGAAATTTCAGCCCTTCTGATGACAGAGTGGCTACATCTTGGCCACTGAAAAATTAATTTTTGCTAACTCTCAATAATGGATTAACCAAATGGATGTATTTTTAGATGGATTTTCTTTTTATGTAATACGTAGTTTGTAGTACTCATTACAGAACTGAATAATCATTTTATTTTGTGTCCTGTGATAATGCCACTGGAAAATATTTTTTTTATAATAGCACAAATAAATTAACAGCGAAACAGACATTAGTCATTGCACTATGGGATGTGATGTGAAAAGCATCTTTGCTTAGACTGGGCCTGTTACTAGTGTTCATTCTGTGTCTGTATGTAGGATACTTGCTCATGCTTTAGAACAATTTTTTTTCAAAAGTGCTTGTATACAGATTGCTTTCAGAGATATATGTATTTAAAATAATGTTTGCTGATTATTTTAGTGCTCATTTGGAAAAGGAAGCAGTATTTACATGGGTATATGATCTACATGGTCAGTAAGAAGTTGGACTTCTACCATAAGCATTTTTCAGGGGAAATACCAGTTGTTATTTCCTCAGAACAGAGCCAATAGCTCTTCTGATTATACAACAATATTGAACTGTCATAGGTGGAAGAAGTGCAATTTTATCACCTAAAAGCGGGGAAAGCTGCCATCTCTTTTATGAAGAAATTCTGAAACTGATAAGATTCAGAGCCTATAAGTAGGACAATAAGAGTGTCAGATCGCTTCTTAAAGCACTGCTTGCTTATTTCTGCATCATCTGTGCTCTAGGTCTTTTTATCCATGCACTGGTGGGCTGATTTGGAGATATTTTAGAGTTGGCTGCCACCTGCTGGGGTCTGGCCCTGTTTCCCTGAATATGGCTTAAACTGATAAAGAGGGTAACATGAACAGTGGGTGCCTAAACGTATGAATTTAGGAATAACTGACTTCAAAACATAAAGTAGATGTCCCTGTCTGCTGAAATACATTTAAAGGGAAGTAAAGCTATTCTCTCTGCTGCTTGTCATGTGGGGCTGTTATTCCCCAAATCAGGGGGAAAAAAGAAGTTGAATCTACTTAACAACATCCCCCTAACACAATGTAAAACAACCAAACTCTCCTTTCCTTTACTTGGCATGAAGAAACGATATGTGAAAACATCTATTAATCAATAAAATTTACTTTAACAACTACTACAAAAACTCTGCATTATAATGACGCTACAAGAAATCTACCAAAGAGCATCTATTAGTAGTTAACAAAGACAAGATACACTGTGTATTATAAAGAGCTACTGCTTTGTGGACAGTGGTACCCGAAGTATCAGAGAAACTATCGCATGCTTGGCCACTTGCTGAATCACAGCCAAAATTACTGAGAAGAAACTCTACTTTTATTGTGTGAAGCCAGTTTTCTAACATCCTTGCAGTTTGCAATGCCAGTCTGAGATCAAACATGCCCTGTGCCTAGGGAACCCTTTCTGCAGTCTGCTGTACAATAGGAGGAGCAGAGAACTTCAACCACATCCAAACCCATGTAATTATTATTGGCTTTTAATGCTAAACCCAGCTACCCCAGACAACCAACCCTATCCCACCATTGGCTGCTTCCATTCTGCAGTGTATAATAGACACACTGCCAGCATCACTGCCAGAAAAGTTATACTTTGTGTATTAAAGTTGATTGCAGACAACTGGCTTAGTCAACCTCTTTGAGTAACTCTTCCCAGGATGACAGAACGCACTCCTCAACAGAGAGATGAGAAACAGGCTCTTAAACTGTGGGCTCAGATTAACCACAGGGCATAGTGAATGCTCTTAGTATGTGAAGACAGCCCTCAAAATATGAAATAAATCTCAGATAAAGTAATTAATGATCTGCTCAATGAAGGCAAAGACAACTAGAGAAATAATGTACCTTGCCTTTTTCTTGATTATTCAAGAAAATAATTAATTTCTTGATTAATCAAGAAAAGTTTGAAGTGCTTTAAACTCTTAGAGAGAAGTAAAAATCAGGTTTCCAGGTGCCTAGGCTAGCTGAGCTTCCAAGTGTGAGACTTCAGCAGCAGCCTGGCTCCACTGTAGGGGAAGACCTCTCTACATAGGAGCCCCATCTGATCCTCCTTTTCCCCAGTCTGCCTGGAATCACACCACGTGCAGAAGATACATTTGGGTACCTAGAGGAGCTCTTCAATTTAGAACTGCTTTTTATGAGATTTAGTAAACACAGAAGTTCTTCTAAAGTAATGCTGATACTTAAGCTGCAACTAGTATTTAGCATGGAACTGTTATTGACCTCTTTTAACTAGATTTACACAAAGACTGAGAAGAGATTTTTTTTTTCCAGTTCCAAGAGCAGGAGTTATCTGAATGTGTTTGGCTCAAAAGACAGATGAGACTTGATACTATCTAACACTTTTTGGGCTAATAGGTGACTAGATCAGTAAAAATCTGATGAATTGTATTACCAGGAACAGTGAAACAACTTAGCAGAATCATGAACAAATACTGTCTGTATTTGTGCCAATGAAATTAGGTAATTTACCTAGTGATTGCGTGTTTAAGCTTCATATGTCCAGTACAGTCCACCACTGCAGAACATTTTCTGAGTATGAAAACAAATGGAATGAATCTGTTGGAATAAGTGAGTCTTACTGATGTTAAAAAAAAAAAAAAAAAAGAAAAAAAAGAAAATATTTCCTTACACTGCCATTAGAACATAACAGTTCAGTTCAGAATTAAGGACAGTGAACATTAGGCAGCTCATGTTGGAGCAAAACCTAGCTCTGAACACTCTAATTGCCCCTCCTACTGTTCAGTTCAAATCTAACAAGCCTCAAGCTGTTAGTACACACTATGTGAACAGATGAGCACATCAGTCTGCGTCCTACCCTATGAGCAAATGAAGTGTATTATCGTATGTAACTGAGGAAGTACATTGAGCATGCCTCCAGGATGTCTTGCAACTAACAGAGCAGGCGCTGACCCACCAGGCAGAGATCTCCTTGTTGGCACCGCACAGCCGCGATCCGGGCAGAAAGCAGGACAGTTGTCTTATCAAGGCATTCAGTTCCGAAGCAAGGTTCTCCTGCAGAAACCAAACTCCTACTCCTTCCCCACACAGTGCAGATGTGACAGCTGACTGAGAGCCAGCTGCTTCTCCAGCTTGCCAAGGGGAGCGGGTCATGCAGAAGGACACTTTTTCTACTCCTTAGTTCCAGCGATCCCTATCCTTCTTTTCACTTTCATTCTCTGCCTCCATCTATCTTCTTTCCTAACATTCACTTCAGAAACAGTAATCCTGGGACCAAAGTGAATATTCATGGCTTCAGTCATCAGTCTTAGCAGCACATTACTAGGACTTCCAAGGGTCCTATAACACCATATCAGCTCCCTTCAGCAGCCTTGCTCTGTAGTCTTTGTCATGTACCCTGAGATACATTTTTATTTGCTAGGCAAAGGTGACATACATTAACTACATCTCCCTAGTGCAGTGTCACAGAACAGGCTTGTACTATGCTGCCAAGTAATTCTTACCAAAAAGAAAAAAAAAGGAAAAAAAAAAGAAAAAAGTTAGCAGTGAGAGTTGTCAGCTTAGTCAGAAGTTCTTACAACTTCTTTTTGCACTCAGAAGGTACAGATGCAGCTTTAGTCCAGAGACAGATGACATATCATCACATTTTATCTTATCATTGAATTTACAATTGTAATAATATTTAAGCAAGAAAATATCCTCTATTGCATCACTGATCTTTTGCTTTTGTCTTTGTTAAGTATGCCTGTACTAAAATTTAAAGTTTAGTCCTCTGTAAAACTCCTGACCTTTTAAAAAAATATTGGTTACCGGGAAAGAAAATACTCATATGTAAGATGGTACCAGCAGTATCAAGAACTGCATTTCATTATCTATGTTCTTCACTTAGTGGGTGATTTATGTGTTAAATTTGTATTAAAAGACTTTTTTTTCTTTGACATTCTTTGCAGATAGTATTTTCCATACTAAAGCCATGTCCACGCTGCCGTTTAGGGCAGAAAAGTCCACACTAGTTTCAGGTAATCTAGCAGCAGTAGCATAGAGTAACTCCTAAGATAATCTGCCTTTCAGGCTAGTCTTAAAACAGCCTGATCTTCTAATTGTGTTTAACAGCCTGCTACAGAGAGACATGCCTTGCGAGTTGTGATGGTAGTCACATTCAGGGATACAGCTGTGCTTGCTACAAATTGAAGCAGCTAGTAACCTAGCACTGTAAACAAACTTTCCTTCTAGGAATTTCTTACTTTACGACCTTTTTTTATATTTGAGGAAACATTATCTGAAATTACCATAGATCTGCTCTTCCAGTGTGAGTTTGTGGCTCTTCTCTGCTTACCTATTGTGTACACTGTAGATTATCCTGTAGTCAGTCAGCTAACCCATCTGAGAAATGAGGATATTTTTAGTAGAAGCAGGCAGCAAGTAATTGATTATTTTCACCTCTGCAGTCTTTGATTAAAGACAATGTGCTTAGGGAGGAAAGTCAACAATCATTCCTAAACGTATACAAGCATTTAATTCTAGTAATTAATTTATCTATACAACTCAGTGTACTTTTGAAAAGCTTCTTGACTGAGAATGGATGCCTCATCAGTCTTAAATATAACAGCCTGAAAGAACAAGTGAAGTCAGTAGAATAACAAACAGTACTGCAGAAACCTCAGGCACTTGCAGGAAACAAAAAAAACATTTCCAACTGCACAGAGCAAAATGATGAAGAATTTGACAAATAAAGGCAGCAGAAGGAACACCAACTGACAGAGCCACAAAAATGAAGTACATCATTGTATGCACTGCCATGTAAAAGAAATGAAAAAGCAGAGGAGACGAGTTGTAATTACTGAAAAAATTTTGTAGGATAGTTTGAAGAATGCAGCAGTTGTGGATCCCTTTTTTCTAAATGTCATGTCCCCCATCAGTTTATCTGTTTGGTACAAACAAGTAAGGCTTTCAGAATGTGAGTCAAAGGTGTCAGCTAATGGCAGATAAACATCCAGAGAAAGGCAGTAAAGGTGGATACGCAGCAAAGACAGCTCAACAGCTTTGAAAGAATAAATGTTACAATGGTTGTGCCATTAGTTGGGAAGGGTGGGCAAGCCTTTGCTCTCTTCAAGCTGGCGAGGTTCACCCTTCCCAATGATAACAGCCACAATAATGGAGGGCAGCGAACATAAAACATAGCAGTTTTGGGAAAGAGGAAGGGAGATCAGGTTATCACCAGGTGACCCCAAACGGGAAACGTCACACAGAGAAGGCACTCTGCCAGCAAGAAGGTTTGTTCTTTACAAGATGATGTGGAAAGAAGATGAGGTATTTAAAAGGCAGAGATCTTGGAAGGGCTCTTTGGGAGACACTGAGGGAACAAACCTGTACGGAAAGGACTGTCTTGAGTAGAAACAGATTTCTGCCTATTTAAATGAGTCTTCTTTAGAGTGATTTTAATCAACAGCCTGATCACAGCCTTCCTAAAATGGATGGCAGAAGTATACAAATATCCCATAAATGTGGATCACCACAACAAGGGGCTACATTTCTGATATCTCTTATTTCAGTTTTTGAACTACAGTTTCACATAGAAATTAATGTTACCACCAGTGAAGTACACTGGGGAGAGACCAAAAGAGTCTGACGTACCTCAGCGACAAAGGCAGTCCCACAAACAACTCTATTTCAGCAGGTTACTGCACAGCTTACAGAGCCATAGAATCATTAAGGTTGGAAAAGACCTCTATGATCATCAGGTCCAACCATCCGCCCAACACCACCATGCCTGCTAAACCATGTCCCGAAGTGCCACATCTACACTTTTTTTGAACCCTTCAGGGATGGTGACTCCACCACTGCACTGGGCAGCCTGGTCCAGTGCCTGACCACTCAGTCTTTACTTGCAGTAAAGACATTTCCTAATATCTCATCTAAACCTCCCTGTCACAACTTGAAGCCGTTTCCTTGGGTCCTATCACTAGTTACCTGGGAGAAGAGACCAACACCTGCCTCACTACAACCTCCTTTCAGGTAGTTGTAGAGTGATAAGGTCTCCCCTCAGCCTCCTCTTCTCCAGGCTAATCAGTCCCAGTTCCCTCAGTTGCTCCTCACAAGACTTGTTCTCCAGACCCCTCACCAGACTTGTTACCCTTCTCTGGACACGCTCCAGCCCCTCAATGACCTTCTTGTAGTGAGGGGCCCAAAACTGAACACAGTACTCCAGGTGCAGCCTCACCAATGCCAAGTACAGGGGCACGATCCCCTCCCTGCTCCTGCTGCCCACACTGTTCCTGATCCAAGCCAGGATGCCGTTGGCCTTCTTGGCCTCCTGGGCACACTGCTGGCTCATGTTCAGCCAGTTGTCGACCAACACCCCCAGGTCCTTTTCTGCTGGGCAGCTCTCCAGCCAGTCCTCCCCAAGCCTGTAGCATTGCATGGGTTGTTGTGATCCAAGTGCAGGAGCCAGCACTTGGCCTTGATGAACCTCATACAGTTGTCCTCAGCCCATCGATCCAGTCTGTCCAGATCCCTCTGCAGAGCCTTCCTACCCTCAGGCAGATTGACACTCCCAGTTTTTAGTCATCTGGTACCTCCCCTGTTAGGCAGGACTGCTGATAGATGATGGAGAGGGGCTTGGCCAGCTCCTCCACCAGTTCCCTCAGCATTCTTGGGTGGATCCCACCCGGCCCCATAGACTTGTAAGTGTTCAGGTAGCATAGCAGGTCGTTAACTGCTTCCTCCTGGGTTATGGGAGGTTTATTCTGCTCTCCATCTGCTTACATCTGCATTCTGCTTACATATTTTCTTTTTCCTCACAGGAAGGAGAATAGTGAGGAATAAAAAGACAATGGAAAAGAGCTAAAAAATACAAAATGAATGCTTTATTACTAGCTGTATTCTTCTGCTAGCTCCTCAATGCCACCAAACTCCTTGATACTCATTTTTAGTCAGTTGTGACAGGTGATGCCGGTGATACGAGTCAGCTAACTTTACCAAATTTCCTCACATAATCAGAAATGCAATGATACAGAGACAATATATCAGATGTCAGTCACATACGTGGTGTGGCCATTTTTACCTTTTGCACTTGTATGAAGCAGCATGAATTTCTGAGATAAGCACTCAAGTGCATCTAGAAGAGAATTCTAGGATTCTTCAGGTTTTTTCAAAAATTAAATCTTGAATGTTTACTAACACCTAAATAAGACCTCACAACTCTTAGTTTGTTTCCATAAATAAGAATTTCAGCAAAATGAATTGTAGGATATTGTCTTAAAGTTCTTCTATGAATGAGAATGCTTGAGTGATTTTAGTTTGCAGTACTGTATATTCGTGTATATTTGTAGTCTTCTTCTTCTTTCTGTTCATATAAGAGTTGTTAATATTTGTAACATCTGTTGTAAATACCAAGAGAAATTCTCAGGATTCCCTGAGGAGAAAGAGAAAAAGGGAAATATTTTTTTCCCCACAAGAGGCAGAACTGCTCCTGCAGACAGCTGGCTGAAATGATTCCCACAGTCTTCTGAAGAACTGCCAGTCCCAAGATGACTCTCATCACCTGATCCAAATATGATGTAGTTCTTGGTTGAGTGGATTGCTTCAGATTTCCTTAAAACAATGCAGAAAATCAGGTTTCCTGAGTGTGAAGTCTAGACTTCATTGATAGTAACTCGGCCCTTTTTTTGGTTTTTACTCCTATAGCTTTCCCAGTAGGGTGAAAAGATTAATATGTTGAGATTTTCATGCTTTCATGTCATGAAAGTTTAAGTACAGACCTAAAGGTCCCTGTGATTGCAGGCTACATTTGCTCAAACAGTATGCTGAAGGTAATAAAAGTGCTTGACAAGAAAAAGGAAGGTCTCCCTAGTGCACAAATTCACATTGATGTGAAGCTGCTGAGCTAACACAGCTGATGGCGGAGCTCGGGGTAGTAGTGACGATGTAGATGTAGCACGTTAACCTAAGCAAAGAGCAGCATTACAGAGCTCTGAATGCACCTTCGAAGACAATTGAGACCTGCCAGCCCCATGGAAGTCAGATCAGGTGGAGCAGGACTTTTTTCTGGTTTTGCTAAACATGACAAGAGGAAAGATGGTGCTGTTTGGAAAAAAAAAAATCAATGCAAGAAGCAGCTGCTTTATTTGTTATATTCCAGGCAGGCTGGTGGATGTTGGTGAATGACAGAACAGATTAAATGTTTTTAGTTATTTCACTATGCCTACAGGCAGGTGTCTAGAGCTTTCATTTCACTTGTTCTACTGCATCCAGTCTGTATATAAACCTGAATACTAAAGCTGATACTGAAGCAATTAACCATTAGTGAAATCATTAGCCAAGCTTAAAAATAAAAAAAGAGTAATACAATAAGGGCACACAATTTAGCTTGTCCTGGTACCAGAAATTAATAGAAGTATTGCATTAATAACAGAGCACTGGAAATTCAGCAATGAATAGAGAAAATACACAATAGAAAAGTAAGAAGAAAAGAATAATCATTCACTTTCTTATATGAAGAAATATGCAGATATAACACTTATTAAATTGCCAGTGAGAAAACCAAACATTGAACAGATGTTCTGCTTTTTTGTGAGTGAGACTGGATGTCTGATCTAAGGGCTTGAGAACTAGAAAGCAGAAGACACATGTAACATTGAGTGAAAGAAAAGAGCATGGTTCTGCTCACATTTGGGATAGGGCAAAATGAAATCGGTCTTCTGAAATCTATAAAATTAAGCAGTACAAAACGGGTCGTAAAGAAGTTGTTAACCAGTAGTCAAAGCAAAGCAAAACAAATATTAACACAGCAACATATGTCATGTAAATAACCTGCAATTAGCAATTTTATGGTATCTTTAAAAAAGTGACCTTATCCTCTGGAATAATTTCCATCCTTTGAAATATTTTCCACATATAATATTTATGTACAGTTTCATAAAGTTTTTTTTGATTATTTGCTTCTTTTGGATTTTAAACCGTGCTGGAATTTCTGGAAAACATTGATGTAGATTACAAACTAGTCTTTCTTTTTCAACATACATAATATTACAACATTGGGGAACATTTAGCACCTTATATTCTGCATAATATTTAGTCCTTAATAGTTTCTGGTTTACGTTTCTGCAATTCTACCATGAAATTGTTGCAAATATATTTGCTGCACAGAAATTTTCATCTATCCATGCTGAAAACAACACAAGAGAAATTGCTACAAAGACTTGGGAGAGGATGATGCAAACATCCCTGACCTTGGAAGAGTCAATCAGAGCCCCAAACAATTAAATAATTAGTGAGCTCCTTGCACCTGGAGAGCTGCCAGATCCAATTAAAGATGGGTCCCAGCTGTGAGGAGTCACTAATAAAGGGCTTTGGGAGTAAGCAAAGCTTTGAATCCTCTTAGAAGATAGGAGTGTTGAGGAAAGGTTGGAGGGTTTGTTATTTGTTATCTCTTTTGTTGTTATGAACAATAATGTTGCAGTAGGTTGCAGCAATGGTAAGAATGCTTGTGATAGAGGTAAGGTTGCACAGTGTGGTGTTTCTGAGCAGGTGTACTTCCTGGATGTAGTTCAGAGAAACTATATGGCCCATGGGAGGATATGTCTTGCCTGTGAGAGCATCTCTGAGTTTGAATGTGATATCTGGGTTTTCCCCGTATTAAATACTTGGAAAACTATGTAAAGTCTGTTTGAGGTCTTTGAGGAGAGTGAAATGAAGTTATTACATTACAAATCCAAGGCTGAAGATGTGGCATCAAACTTCAGACTTTCTACATGTGAAAACCACAGTGTCAGGAGTCAGCTCTGGCTCAACCATCTTCCAGGGGAGAAAAACCCTTGTTGAAGAGTGGCTGCTACGGGAGATGCTTGGTGTTGTGGTGTCTGGATATCATGAGACATACTTTCTGGTAAGTTGTTGTTTCACAAATCAGTGTGCCAGTTGTTAAAATTACTGCATCTTATGTGCTGGGTCTTTTTTAATATTACAAGAATTATATTGAAGGCTGCAGAGACACTTACTGTATAAATGTGCAGCGACGGTGAAACAATGAACCTAAACTATCACTTTGTGGCTTCAGAGAAGTATGCTTGCTTAAGTGCATTTCCCCATGCTTTCAGCAATAAGACTAGGAGTTCTGCTCTGTGGAAGCTTCCTTTCCTGGCACCCCTTAGTTATCAATCTTCTGGGCAGTGCTAACACAAGATCAAACTGCAGCTGAACTGTTTTTTTACGTGCAAGGCAGCATCCACCTGACACCACTGCCTGCCAAATGGTAGGGAATGCCAGTTTTCATTCCTTGAGGCTAATGAAATTATCAACTTGTAAGAAATTTGATGTACTGTATATACCCTGCTTGGTGGGTGAGGATGAGGAATGTAAATTCAAGTTTCCTTCTACTTCACTCTCAAACTGCCACTCAGCTAGGTAGTAAGCAGTAAGTACTTGGCTAAACCAACATCCAATTTTTGGCAGCTGTAAAGGAGATGAAGCCAGAAGAGAAGGGCTGCTCTTGAGCTGAGAAGCAGCAGCTGAAAACATAAATTTCTGCCATGGTATTGGGATACGAGTAATCCAAGTAGACAGAAGCAATTCCTGTTGGAGGGGGCTAATCCTAGAAAGAAGGAATCATTTTACCAAAAACGTGTGATAATTGCCTGACACACTAGAAATAAGTTCATGTTATACAATCCCTCTACTCCATATTCTGTTCATATTTTTAACCAAGTAAAAAGATAAAACAAAACGCTAACTACTTATTGGAGATGTTTGGGTTTTTTATTTGCAAGATCAGTCTTCCTAGTTTTTGAGAACAACTACTCTTAATGTAAATTGATGAAAATCAAATAACATTGCTGTTCTATAACAGAGGTAAATTAAGGTATTCCATGTGTGAAATGCACTTCTTTTCATGCAGTGCTTTACTTACAAAGTAGCTGTGTTCATAAAAATTGAATCTTAATGCTTGTAGATGGGGGATGAATTCTGCTTGAGCTTTGGGTTTTGACATATGAAAATACTGCCGCTGTCTTGAGCTACACCTAGTTCCTTTCCACTTCTTTGTAAAATATCTGACTGTTGTAAGAAATACATGAAGCTTCTCCATAAATGCTATTATAAAAGCAGATATCAGTATTTTTTTTGAAGTATTTCAGCTGCTATTGGAGGCTTTAAAGGTATCTGACTGTAAGAGGTTAACCCTTTGTGAAGGTAAGATACTGAATAAGTTTCTATCAGCTCTTTACTAACGACTGTCTGTGGTCCATGTCCCGGTGTTGTTGACAGTTGTTCAAAAGTGATGCTGGTTTGTGTAAAGGCAGAAAACATTAGTATAGTAGAAAAGTCATGGGAAATCTGAAAGGGGCTGGGAGGTCAAACTTCATTCTGGTGGCTTCCAGCTGGCTTCCCACTGCGTAGGCTGCTGTGAGAAAAGTTCCAAGAAGAATGACATCTGGGACAAAACAGAACACTGTATGCATAGTATGCATGAGTCTTGCCATGCATATGCAACGCTTCAGATTAGGATATGGATAGGAAACAGCTGGACCATATGGCATAACACAAATTTGGTATCTGCTCTGCAAAATCTGAGGGACCGAAAGGTCAGTGTAAAATGATTGTCCTATCCTGTGCGCAGACCTTGTGATGCTGATCTTTTTAATAACACAGTACTCAAAGTTTTCATGGTATGGATTTTGGAGATGAGTGAATTGTACCTTTAGGCACTGAAACGCCTGAGAATAAACAGGAAAAAAAAAAATCAAAAGATTTAGTTTTCTGAAGAACTGTTACCCTGGAAGGTTTAACATTTTTGTTTGGAAAAGCTTCTTAAAAAAAGGTTAAGAAAGTCTTAAGTGATTTTTTTTTTTTCATCTCTTGCTTGAAGATCTAATTTCCTTAATGTACACAAGAGTGGTCAAACTTCTTGCATACAGAGTACATCTAGCTCAGTTTAGATAATAACTCGTTAGAATTGCTAGCTTCGTTTAATACTTTATCAGAAATACCATGCAAACCATTCTGTTTAACCACTGTTTTGAAAACACTATCACTAATGCAAGCAGCTAATGTTCGTTTTCAGGTAGACAGCAATTTCAAAGCCAAAGGGTTTATGTGCAAAGTGTATTACTTGTGTAGAAGACCAAAAACTCTGGAGTTGAGAAGCAGTAAATATTCCTTTACCGAGTTCATTTTAGCAACAAGTTATTAAATACACTTTATTCTCAGAGACTATCTTCGCTTCTGAACAAGAGTATTGTGCCTTCTGCGTGTAATATCTGGCTTGGCAGCTCTCTAGCATGACAAGATAATACAAGAGAAGATGAAATACAGGTTGTTAGGTGTGAATTAGTTTAGGATTTCTCTTCTGTAGGTTTCTTGGGCTTACAGCAACCTAGAAGTAGTATGAAGTAAGATCCTTTTCCTCATGTATCTTCTGATTAATTTGACAGACTAATTAGATTAAATGGAGCTTGTTGTCTCAGACTTAGGAGCCCTCATTGCTTAGCAGTGAGCTAGGGGAAGGAAGCGCTAACTAGCACTTCCATGGAAAACTGTAGGGAAGTGAGAACTGCAGGTGACTATGCAATAAATGGCTTTCTGATCTTTAGGATAAAACAGTATGTGGAGCAGAAATAAGTCTATATATATACACACACAGAGTATTTCTGGTTGTGACATAGGAATATTCTATTTGTTTCATCCTGTATAGAATTTGTCTAAGGGAAATTCGTTGTCTTGGATTATACTGACAAATAGCAAAGGTTATATCCCATAATGCAATGAATGAAATAAACTTTCTAGCATGAAGCCAAAGAAATGTCATGTGTCTTGTAACGTCATATTCTTGTTAATCTTTTTCAGCTTTTACTTTTCTCCCATCCCTGTTGCTGTTAAGAAAAGTATCAGTGAAGTACTCCTTTATTTTACTTTTTTATGCCCTTTTTTTTTTCTTAAAATGACTTGTGTACATGCTCTCCAGAAAGCACAGATTAAATTTTGAGTTTGCAGGTATTAAGTGTGGTGATACTGGGGGAGAAAAGGAGATTCCTCACTAGCAAATATGGTTTTCTCAGCACTCAGAATCCCACTGTGTGCATGCTGTGAACTACGCAGAAAATGTCTTGCCTAGGACCTGTGAACTTAATGAATAAACCCCTTTCATCTCCTGTGCTGTCAAATAATAAAAGTCCCCTCTGCACTACCATTCCTCGGGCACAGTATGGTGCTGCAGCCCTAAGAAGCATGAGCCATCTTTCTTCTGTCGCTAACTACCCACCTGGGTATTATCCGAGTATTATGATGCCCTAGGAGATTTCAAGCCATAAATATGGCTCTTGTCACATTGGCTATGTATCTGTCAGAAGATTAGAAACAGTTAACTCTATGGAATATTTCCTAGAAAAAAAAAAAATTAGACTAAAAATTGTAAGCTTGCATCTCGTTTTATAGACAGAACTCTTTAAAGAACAGGACAGTCTTTTTAAAATAGCTCAGTGTGTGTGTTTTAAGACCAAGCTTACAGCGGCGCTAAACATCATTCACAAACTCTGGAGTTCTATTAATAGTGATATCAGTGTCTCTCAAAGATGACTCTTCTCCAGAACTGAAAGGGAGAGACACTTAAATAGAATCATTAAAATCTCCTGAACTTCAACTCATTGCTAGCTTCCTAAGAGGGAAGGAAGATTTGGCAGAATATACAAGTGGTTTGCACAACCTTTTTATTTTTTTACCATTGCACGTGGTTTTTCTACAACTTCAGAGATGTGTTCGGAAGAGAAGGCTCTACAAAAGTCTCAAAAATAGGCTAGGTTCTAGTTTTGGTCGTTTTTAAGCTATTAGTTAAGCCTGTTCACAGTGTGACCTGGGGTTGTGTGTATTTTCTCTTTTTTTTTTTTTTTTCTTCTCCTGCTTTTAACCTCATTTAAGAATAACTTCCAATGAAACATGGAAGCAAAAGTTCAAGCAAAAATCATACAGAAAGTAGTGTTTCTTCTTTATACATCCTGCTTTAAAAATTGATAGATTCGAGTCAAAAATTAAGAATTTCGTATGTCTTAAAGATGGGCTGCTGAAGTATCTGACAGACTGCCAGAAGTGCATTGCAGGAATCTTGCCACTCGATGTCACTGTTTGTTCTGTTTTCTTCTTGTAGGCTGTTGATGCTGTAGTCAGCTTGGCTCTTGAAAAGCTTACATGCCAATAACACACATGAGTTACTTTGAAGTCATCTGCAAGACGTAAGAAAGGTCTAAATCTGTTTTAGGCGGGAGGAACGGGGGTTCCTTCTCACTCTTCTCCTTCTGCCCCCCATGCAGAGTGAGGAGCTGTTCCTGATCCGTCCTGTGGTATGAAATCATCTGTTCCTGCTCCTAGCTGAAGCAAAAGTATAGGTCTCCCTTCTGAAATGGCGTGATTTCTTGTTTTGCTTTTTGCCTGTGACTGGCTGCTGCCAGACAGAGCAAGTGAGACAGGCACATGTGGTCTGCTTTAGGTATGGTTTAAGTGACTTGTCATCAGAGCACTGTTAGAGCAAATGCTTAAACATTAGAACAGACAGGAATTAGTAACTAAAGCGTTTCTATTTCTGAAGAAATTTGAACATCTCGTTCTTAAATAACAGTGCTTGTAAACAAATAATGCTCTTAGAGTTTGGCCTATGTAATTAACATAATCTCATCTAGAAAGGAGAGCTGTGCAGAGAAACTGGGAGGGGAACGAGGGACTAATACCTACCAGCTGACTTTTTTCTTTTTTTTATTTTCAAGTTTTCACACTTCAACGCTGTATTTAGTGATTCAATACAAGCCTAGAGCCTTCATTAAGAAGTCACAACCTAGAACTTCATAACTTTGTATTGATATTGTCTTTATAGCCAATACTAACTTTTTTTCCTGGCTACCTCTGTATTTTATGAATGATTGTACTCTTTTTTGGTCAAGAAATACTGATTTTTCATTTTCCAGGGTCTTAGGGGAATAAAACGTGCATAGTATCTTTTGGTCAGAATAATGTCTGATATAAGCTGGTGTGATTTGCCAAACTAAATCAATCTTGCTTCTGAAGCTGAAATTAGTGATCAAAGTGCTGTTTTGTAAGAAATGGGTTTTTTAAAGGCTCTTCTGAAATGAATCTCTCCTGTGAGTGCCACGAACATCAATATGCAGGAGCATCTTGGAAGTATTTGTTCCCTTCTAATACAATCAAGTCATATGTTTGTCCTTGTATCTAATGAAAGTGATGTTGAAACACTCAGGTGAATTAATCCTTTTTATTGATCTCTTGGACTATACATATTTATGTATTTAACTTCCCAACAGCTTTTTTTCTAGGCATTCAGCTAGCTGTGAAATCTCATGAGGGTAATGTTTGTAGTAACAATAAATGCAAACGCTTCTTATTTGTAAAGACCTACACACCCAGTGGATAATATGAGAAATATAAACTGAAATAATCACAGTCATAAAGACCTATATTCTTTCTGACAGCTTGGATATGGTTATACAGTCTAACAGAATTGTGTTAATCCAGTTTAGTAGGTGCCTACCAGCTGAGCTTGTGGTACGTCCCTCTGGAGGCTCCTAGACCACCCAGCCAGCAGAACATGACACATCAGCTTAGTGTCCTACTACTTTATATTAACAGTAAGAAGTGGCAAAAAGCATTCGTGTAACTAGTTACTGGAGCTCAGAAGGTTACATCTTCACTGTCGCTCTTTGAGCACCTTGAACTGAAAGGCATTCAATTGTGTGTTCATGTCTGAACCTAGAGGAATTCTTTTCTATGTTGTTCCATGGTTAAATCTGAGCCTTGAGACTGTTGATAACTTCAAGAACTGATTTATCTTGGCAGAGGAAAGATTCCGAAGTTAGGAGTTTAACGAGGACAAGAAGACAACGAGAACAGTGATTTCTTATATTGTCAGCATGATAGGATGACAATGATGATGGATAATTTCCAGACATCTTAGAATCAATTGGGTTGGAAGGGAACTTAAAGATGTGTAGTCCAACTCCCCTGCCATGGGCAGGGACAACTTCCACCAGACCAGGTTGCTCAAAGCCCCATCCAACCTGGCCTTGAACACTGCCAGTGTAGGCAACCTGGGCCAGTGCCTCACCACTCTCATAACAATGAATTTCTTCCTTATATCTAGTCTAACTCTTCTCGTCTTTCAGCTTGAAGCCATTACGCTTTGTCCTATCACTCCTTGCCCTTGTAAAAAGTCCCTCTCCAGCTTTCTTGTAGGCCTCTTCAGGTACTGGAAGGCTGCTTTAAGTTTTCCCCGGAGCCTTCTCTTCTGCAGGCTGAATGTCTCCATGCACAACTTCACAAGAACATATTTTCAATAAAATTACCTCTTTTTAACTGGAGCGGGGGGGATATGTGTACAAACATTCCTTAAAATTCAACTGAACCTTGACTGACAGAGCTGCTCTGCAAAAAGCTTTGGTGTTGGACCTTCCATGCTGTGCAACTTTGACAGAGAAGTGCTGTGCTAGAATTCTTTGAGGAAGAAAGAATACCTGGATTTGGTAGATCATTTAGCAGCACTCATCCTTGACTTTAGAGTCAATCACAGAAGGATTTTAAGAATTTAAGGTTTTAATAATGAGGTAGTGCTGGGAGAAAGAGTTGTGAGCACTGTTGCTCACAGATTATTGAACTCAGGATAAAAATCTTGACTCTGAGAGTAATGGAAGATTCATATAGGCATGGCTTGACTGGGAGCAAAAATTTCTCTTCGGCTATTTAATTTCTGCTCAAATTACTTTCTTCCCTTTTTTTCTGATGTAGAGCGTTTAGTTTACAATTTACTAGTTAGATAAAATATTTCTCAGGGGGGGGTTTTCTTGTTTTTTTCAAATCCAGTACCTAATATGAGTGGGAATGCTTCAGGCTGCCACTGTGCAATGGACAGTCTATAATAGGCATGTGCTCTGACACTTAAGGGGAGTGAGCCTAGAAAAGTTTAGAAGATTATGGTTTAACCTTTTAACAACAACAGATGAGGAAAAAAATACTCAGTTATTTAGTTACAACTTTTATTTCCAGGGTGACTTACTGAAAGAGTAGGAAGAAGGTCAGCAAGGAGGCAAATGCAGTAAAAATGGGGTTTTTGGATACTTGCCCACCTCTGTAGGTATGTAATGATCAGAGCTCTAGGAGAGGAAGAGAAATGCAGTTCCAGTTTAAGATAATTATATCTTGAACAACAAAACTGTGTTGCCATAATAGCCAACCTGGTTTTACACTGAGGATCTGAACTTTACCTGCTGGTCTAGCAGGGAGATTTGTCACCTCTATATCATGAGATGATTAATCAATACATGAACAGTGTCTTGTACTACCAAAGCATTAGGGCTAACCAAGCTGTAAATTAGCACTGACAAATTATGAGCAAATTTGCATGTTACTTGATGTCTTACTTTAAAAAGAATGCTCAGATCAACAGCAAAATTTTGAATTCAGGCAGTAAACAACATGATTTTGTTGCACCCTTTGGCAGCTGTGACAGTGACATAGTCAGTTCTGCCTCACATGCCCCAAGTCACGTGCTGTTTGTGACTCATTTCATTTCTACAACTGGCTCTATTGTTCTGCAGAGCACAACGGTATGAGGGGATGTCAGTTGAAAGGCAAGAGACAAGTATTACATTGTTAGAAGGAAAAAAAAAATTCATTTTTAAGTCATTCATGACTTAGTCTTTAGAGAGAGATGATAAAAGACAATGAAACTGTTCTTCGTAAGACATACGCCCCTTGTTTCTGGAGTAGATGGAAAATACAAACCTATATTTTGACTTTGATTGCAACCATTCCCATTTTAACTTGATCTTCAGTTAGTGGTAACTGCAGGTAGGAAGTTCTTAAGGGAAGGGAGGTGGGCCACGATTACATCCGTATGATTAGCAGCCTCTCTCTTCCCGTGAAAGCACTACTAATGGAATGAAACAATAAAATGACTGTATGAAAGAGGACTTTCTCGCCTAGTAGTTACGGTACTTCAGTGTGGTGCTGGAGAGGAAGAATCACATCTCTGCTTTGACTTGAGCTAGATGTTGGCCAGAAACAAGAAGATTGCAATGGTGGGGCAGATACTGAGGAGAATTTGATATTCCCTCAGAATTTATCAAATATGTATTTTTCTAAATAATTTGCCAGAACAGTGATAATTTCTTGCTTGCTTGTTATTTATCACTTGCAGAATTGCTGATTTTGGTTGAATGTAACTGGTGGCAGTTGGCTGGCGAAGGATAGTTAGGCTGGTGTTCAGATAACAAACCTGTCTACCCAATATCAAAAGATTAACAGGATCGGAGCACGTTGTGCACTGTTAATGTAGGAGAGTTGCGAAGCTGTCATAGCTTTTGCACTGGTGATTATTTTCAATAGCTGTAGATAAATACTTTAAAAAGGGAAGTTGTAAAAATGACCACTGTGTGATCAAAAGTAACGCTACTCTTACAAGAGTTACAGCAGTCATGATCTATTTCTGGGAGCTGGAGTGTCAGGTACTGTCTAACATTTCCTCCAGTTATTGTATATGTTGGGTGTCAGTGGGTGCCTTGGAAATGCTCTTTGTGTCCTGACACAACAAACAGTGGTTGCAGAGTGCCGGATAAGCACTGGGTATCATTTTTTGTTTTCTGTTACACGTGGGACAGGAGAATTTAAGCTGTTCTACGGCAATGCAGATAAGGAGCCACGGTTGCGCTGGGCATAAGGAAAAAGTCATGTTGGTTTAATTCTTAAACCTTGTCTTAACTCTACAAGAGAGTTTTAATGTTTTGGCATAACGTTGGTTTTGTCGGGGTTCTTACACTCTTGGAGCCTGTCCCAGTGTGTTTAATGCTTGTTGTTATGGCTTATATAGGTGGGGGTTTTTAATCTGATTTTCTTGAGTGGCTTTCCAAGGTGTTTAATAACTTTAATAAAGTGGTTAACATTTTTGACTGCCTTCCCATAACATACTGGTAGATGTATATCTAAAACTCTACAGGAAGTCAGTGCTATCCAACGGGAATTTAACAGATCTGAGTAAAACAACAGGCTATTTCTTGTATCTTGTATGACTGACACTTGAGAAGGAAGCTGATTGGATGAAAGAAGTGCTAACATTAAGATACAGTATAAAAATGCTTTGTGTTGGAATAGTCTGTTTCACAAAGACCTGAAGATCTGGGTCCTATTAAAATGCACTCCAATATGCTTTTTTTCAATATCCAATGCAACTATAAATTTATATCCTTGAATTCTTACATGAACGTGATGCAAAATAGATATTTGGCAGGATGTGTGTAACACAATTTAAGACTAATAAAAACCAAACAAATACCAACAGCTGGATCTTCTCAAAAATTATTGCTGAAAATGTGGTTGTTTTTTTTTTTGCATTTCTTTTCTGAACAAGCTGCTCTCCTTCTCCAGGGTTACATTTTTGCTGTAGCTGTACACTTTGGAGGACTCAGAATAACTACCTTAAAAAATGTTTACCTTAAATATTGCTGGCAAGGAACCTAAACTTTGGAAGAATACTAATTGATGAGGTTATTGTATCTTAATTTGTTGTGTCTTTTCTAAAGCTTTAGAAATAACGCAGATTCTTTCAGGCTATGTGGCAAGATGTTCAGTCTCAAAAGAAACATCATATGCTTGATGATCTTGTTAGTCTTGGGATCACAGAGGGTATATATTCTGATTAGACTGCAAGGTCTCTTCTAGCAGGAACAGATAAAATAAATTGTCCTGGGATAGAAGCTAAAAAGACCTAGAAGTGTCGTCACGAGAGACATATGGAACACTTGAAAATTTCTCTTCACTCCAGGTTGTAATCACGGTGTATTTGTCTTGCTTGAAAACTGTATGGTAACTTCATAGTTCCCCTTCTCCTTCAAAATCCTGTAACACAAATGTAGCTGTGTGTGGAAATATGTTTAAACATTGTTTCTGACACTTGAAAATAGAGTTGTGGAAAAACTACTGAAAACTGGACATGATGTGTCATGTAAATACCATCTGCTAGGAACAATTCCCTTGGGAAGGGGAAGCACTGTACAGAGCTGTGTGAAAATAAATCTGGAATAAACAGCAGAGCAAGTAACCATGCAGGCGAGTGGACAAAGTCCAGATGTGCATTTGCAAAAGAAATCTGAGTAAATTATAATTATAACATGCAGTCCAAAAACATACGAAATAAAACTTATTACAGTCCTTGTCACTAAATAAAGATGTTTCCTTTTTGTACACATCCACTTTAGTTCTTTATCTTGCTTGCTTCACCTATTATGTTCGTCTTGCAGGCTCTGAAATTATAAGATGTCACGTTACCATGGAGTTTACCACAGGGCACCTGAAATTGTACCTTTTAAAAAATAAATAGATAATAATTCTTCTGTGCACTGTTGTGAAATGACTGAATTGTAAGCTCAAGAAATAATTAGGGAGCAGAGAGACGAGGGAGAAAACACCAGACCTGCTTTTTCTAGCCCCAAGCCTAGTTTCCTAGCATATGAAAGAAATCTAAACTTTGTTTTGATTTTCTTTTTGTTGAAGTTCTTACTCATCTATTTAAACAACAGTGAGAATAATACGGATAACATCCAAGCCCTACATTTATGTGGGTATCTCCTTGTGAAGACCTGTAACTAATGTGGGATCATGGCCTTGTACTTTGGCACCACGTTACAGCTGTGGTTATTTCCTCCCATAGATAAAGTAGGCTGTGAAAATCAAAGGAAGAAATCCTATGATGTTTTCTTTCTGTAAGGTTCTACTGCACGCTCTGCCCTACTTGCACTTTGCTGCTCTGGCACTGGAACAAATCTGCCTGGAACTTCATATCCTTCCATGCAGAGGCACAGAGCATCTCTTCAGCCTCTTGCCATGGCTTCCATGGCAGTGGATTGATGTACATTAATTGTGTGAATCTCAGGGTTTGATAATTTCCCCTTAGTGCTGTTCCTCCCATAATTGTGAGACTTCAAGACTGCTCTGCTTAAAGACAGACAAACACAAAAACCACCTGCCCAAGCTCAAAACCTCAACACAAGCAGCTACTTTGTTGCTTTGTTGAAAAAAGGTAGGACATATGAGAGTAAAATCCTAGTGCCTAAACTTTTTTCTTTGTAGTTTGTTTATTTTAGTATCAAAAAAGTAACATTTATTTTAGACCAAATTAAAAGATACATTTGTATTTTAGATACAAATTAAAAAAATCCCATGCCTTCAGGGAAGAAGGGGAGAAAAGTGGAAAATAAAAACAACAAATGAATGCTCAGTTTAACATAATTCTTGTTGTGATGCAAGTTTTCATCATGTAACTTTTCTCTTTGTGGGTGTATTCCCCCCTCCAATTTTGTCTAAGAGTTTTTCTCAGAAAGGCCAAGTTGAAATTTTTATTCAAAAGTAAATATAAATTCTTACTGAGATTGGACCTACTTGTATTATAAACTTCTGCCTTCCCTCCTCCCCCATAAAAAAAATATCAGGGAGAGAGGTGATAACTTGTCACTTGTCTTTATCGGAGTAATACGGTCTCTCACTACTTCTTGAGGTAACTGCCTTCTGGAATATTTGCTTGCTTTAACTTTAAAAGAAAATGTGGTGAAAACCTGTTGACACTTTGCCTTGACTGGTGAGAGCATGTGTTGTGTGAGGAACATTTAAGACCTGATCTTCAGTTTTATAATCTATGTAGGGAATAAATTAGGTCCCAGTCTTTTTTATTTTCTTCTTGTAAGTGTAAATTGTGAATTCCACCTATTGCATGTTTGGTAGTTTCAAAATAGTTATGTCAATGCTAGGCTTGAACCCCTATATTGCTTCGATGTTAATACCCTAAAAGGAAGAATTGCTGTTGTGATAAATAGCTTAATAGAATAGTATTTTACATTTTTGAAACTGCTATACAACTGCTGTTTCACTTGTTCCTCAGTGGTCCCTCGCTTCTGGGAAAGTGACCATTATTCCATTTTCACCACAGAAGCCACTGGAGGTGATCTGCCCATGTCAACCAACACCACACTCTTTCCTAAACCTCACCTTTATTTTTAAGTAATTACTGGAATTTTTTCTTCTACCACACCCACTTCAAAATAGATGCAAATCTTGCATATTCAGGATACTTTCCTCTGCTTACTGGTTTATATCAACAGGATGGCTTTTTTCCAGTCTTGCATCAGGTACCATTAACACTGGCTTGGCATACTTCTAAGAAGTAATTAATGTTCTGCAGAAGCAATTGTCTAGTGATTTATAACTCTCCCTCATCTATGCTGAAGTCTAAATGAAGACAGTAACTATTTCAGAAAACCTTTAACCTATTCACTTCTCCTATTTTGGCTTCCCCTTAACATAGTATGTGGGAGAGTACTTGGTGAAAATCCATTTTGCAAATGCAAGGCAGCTTTTGAAAACATGGAAGTTATGGAGGGAGACTGGCCTCCTTAATGTAGGCCTTGTACCTAGGACCAGTGTTCATTGGTACAACCAGGGTATTTAGGTTGCATTTTGTGTCCAACAAACAGACAATATTTACTAATAAATCCAGTGGTACAACCGAGACAATATTTTTGTGACTCCTCTATGGTTATATGAGCAACTGGGGTAGGGGAAGCTTGTCCACCTCAATGAAACCATAGGTGTCCTCTGTGCTGTGGTGGTAAAGCAGTTCTGAAGTACTGTCTTGGAATCTTAGGAAAAGTTGTTAGAAGTGACTTCTGGACCTATCTACTATAAGCTCCTTCTAAAGGGAAGGCTAATTTTAAAAGTAGATCAGGTTTTTTCAGTTATCTTGCAAGTCTTTATGGTTGGAGAATCCACAGTTCCTCTGGACGTTTGCCACAGTGCTTAACTACTTTAATTATTTAGATGTTTTTTCCTTATATCCAACAATCTCTTGCTGCTATTCATGACTGCAACCGTGACTATTTTCTCTACTTGTCTGAGCAGAGTCTTGCCGTCTTCTCTTGATCTCTCCCCTTAGCTAGTCAGACTACAACCAGTTTCTCCTTAGCCATCTATTTTTCTAAACCTAAACAAGCCCATTTTCCTCAGCCTCTTATACATCACGTGCTCCAAACCCAGCTCAGTGACTCATCAAGGGACTCTTCTCTTTGCCAGTATTTCTGCTGACAAACTATTTCTGCTATGTACGGGCCAAAACCCAGCAGAGTACAATGCAGATGTAGCCCCACCAGTACCAGGTGGAGAAGAGTAACCCACTCCCTTGGTCCATTGTCTGTGCTCTTTCTCTGCAGCCTGGCAAGCACATAGCTATGATTGCAGCAAGAGCTTGTTACTGGCTCTTCAGCTTGCTTTCCACCAGGGCCCTCAGGTTCTCTTCAGCTACCAGATCAATATGTGTCTGGCCTTTGCTTAGAAATGCACGAGGTTGCTCTTTTCTAGGTACAGGGCTCCTCATTTGACTTGGAAACTCATGATGCTGCTGTTGACCTGATAGTCTGGTGTGTGTGTGTGTCCCTCCAAGCAGCAACCCTGCTCTCCTCCAGTGTATCAACAACCTCCCCACACTGAACCTGAAGAACATGTCTTCTGCTTTGCACAGGTTTTACAATAAAAACACTTCTAACCCCAGTACTGTTTCCAAGGAGTGCTACTTGTAAGAAGCTGCTAATCCAAACTAATTCCTCATGCCAATCATTCAGGCTATTTCCACGAGGCAGATAGACTTTGAGTTTGTTTCTGCAGAGTGTCATGCCAGCAAGTCATGAAAGTCAGCAAGTTCTGAAATGCCTACCTTCGCTACAGTCTTGCTGAACAACCCAGTGCAGTTACTCTGTGATCCTTAGTTCTTTTTCTAGTCCACATCTTTACATGTTGCATCTGAGAAGTTGTACAGTGCATGGTTGGTTGGTGGTTGGTTTTTTTTTTTCACAAAACAAACAATAAACCCACCACCCAACAAAGAAACCTTAAAAAATAAAACCCTCAAAACACAGGGTAAAAAGACAAAACGCACCAGCATCTGTTGCAACTCCGTCAGTTTTTGCATTGTTTTCACATTGTGTAAATTTTTGCATTTTCTTCTTGTATCTTATTGTAATTTGGAAGATTCCTATAGAACACTAGAAAAAAAAAAAGTTTTACCAATTGAAATTAGTTTTAATGCATTTTTAAACTAATTTTCAGATTTTAATATTCTGTATTAACCTTTTATGGCTTAATTCAGTTGGTTTCCCCAGCCCTCAGAATAACGTGAAATGATTTTTCTTAGGATTAAGGTACTATATGTACTTTTAAAAAAGCATATGCACTCAAAATAAATCTTGTCAGGATAATGGATAAAGAGATTACAAATAAAAGCAAATAATCAGGTCACAATAGTTCACAAATATTTGAGAAGCTTCATACAAATATGGTAAAACCTGGACTTGTAAGCTAGACAAACAAGTGCATCAGAACATGAACAAAAGATGAAAAATTATTCCCAAAATAAGCATGGGAAGAGAAAAAATGGAAGAACAACAGAAGATTCTCTAAATATCTGTCTTAATTCTGGTTTTGGCTGCATTCATTTTCACAGAAACTAGGAGAGCAAAATATCCCCCTCTCAAAGGTCACTAAGAAAGATTTGAGAGGGAAGTCATGGGAAACAGGAAACTCAGGGAATGTTACAGTATTTTGATATCAGCCTATGAATATCAAAGTGAAAGTATTTATAATCTATTTAGTTATTCATGAGACGTGCAGTAACTTCTGTAGTATCAAAGGTTATGAAGCACACTTTCCAGTGTTTTTGAAGCAAGATAATAAAACTGTAATCCATTCTTGCTTCTGCCGTAATGGCCATGGGTTTAGATTTAATCCATGAGGTAATTATTCCATTTACCTGTGTCTCGGGGTTGGTTGTTTGGTGTGGGGTGGAGTCTGCAGGTGAATGGGGATCGTTTGCGGGTTTTGGTGAGGATTTTTGGAGTTTCTTTAAGAATAAGTACTTTGTAACACAGCATGATGGCTGAAAACCTGGACCTGTTCAAAGCACTGACAAAGGCCTCATCAATATCATGCAGTTGTGATTTTATCAAGTAATTAGAGTTCTTCATCCTTTGTTGTACTGTTTATAGGCATATGAAAACTGGAGCGTGATTTCAGAAAGGAAGATGTGCTCTCCTGAGCTTAATCTCAGTCTGTCTGTCTCTCCATATGTCAGAAGCCTCTTTACTCCTACTTCTGTCTGAGGATTCACCTCAACAGATGACCTGGATTTCAATCTATATTCTGCAACATGATGCGTGTCTAAAGACTGGGCTACTCTACCTAGGTTTTCAGTGATGTTCACCCAGGAAAAGTAAACTGGGAGAGCAATAGCATGAGGACAATCAATTTTTTTCCTCTCCTACAAAAGTGGTCACACAACTACGCCAACTCTATAGCTCTATCTGGGCAGGTATAGACTTTGAAATGTAGGTCCTAAATCCTTTTGAGTTAGGAGCTTTGCTCCCCTTCGTCATGAAGAATGAAACTACATGGAAGATCAGACAGCAAAGCAATATAACAAACTGTTGAACATGCTGCTTGAAATCGAGCTCTTTGTCCAGCAGTCTTGAGAACTTCCAGGATGGAGACCGTGTGATGTCCTTGGGTAATCATCGACTCCGTTTACTTGTTTCATAGCCCACCTGAAGGAAAAATTTGTTTCTAAATTCCAGCTTCAACCTCAATTTTTGGTGACAATAGATCCTTCTTGCTACATTCAGTGACTCTTGCCTGCAAAAATTCTTCATGTCTGTATTGATTGGCACAGATGAGGGAAAAAGAAGAAAATTCGGTTCTGTTGCCTATGCAAACTAGATCCTTTGAAATTGGGCATCCACTACTAAATGTTTTAATATCCAGACTTGTAAATATTCTGCAATAAGTTTGTTCTTTCTAATAACATTGGGTGGTTTGTATAAAATAATTACATAATAATTCAAAATGTAGAAATTATTTCTTCTTGTCTGAAACTGACAGTTCTCAGCTGGGTTCTGGTTCATGTTCTAATGAATAAATAACTTAAAATAAAAAGTCAATACAAGGAATTTAACTTCCCATATTTTTTCCATACTTTATTCACCATATTTAACTGTATAAAACAGGACAGTGAGCATGTGTTCCTGGTAGTTGCTTTAGCAGCATTTAGAGCTTGATGGTTGTGTCTGTCTTAGTGCCGTGAGAAGCAAAGCAGTCTTCTGTGTTGAAATAGTAAGAGGCATAATCAAAGGAAACACTTCTGGTGTAACTAAATGTCACCTTTGTACAAATAACACAGGGAACATAACCAGCTAAAGTCAGAGTTCTGAATAAATAAATGAAGACACTTTCACTCTTTGATATTTTACCTAATTCATGATTGTATAGTGGTACTTGAGATACATTAGTGTTTCCCTTATTTCTCTACCTGTCTGAAACCGAACATGCTTTCCTTCGGGTTGGTGAGCAAGGAGAATTTTTTCCAAGGCAATTGACAGTTACAAGAAGAAAAGCTGTCCTCATAATTTTAATGACCTCTAAATCATATTACATCTTTATAATTAAACATAGGGAAAGCTGTTTTGAGTTTTCTGTAATGATACAGGAGGCTCAACTCTTTTGGAGAAAGAAGTCTCATTAAAGTGCATTGAGTTGCTTCCATTTCAGTGTCTAGTTCTCAGAAAAGAAGAGGTGTAATTATTTTTGCTTGCAGTATAAATAGGACACAAGTGCAACGCTCTCGGAGTTGGCGAGAACTGACGCTGCCATTGAATTTCCGCACATGATCCAAAGAGAGGAAGCACTGCCCACGCACGCAGGGCAAGAAAGTTAGACATAACTGTTTAGTCAATGAAAAAAATAGGGTATCCTCAGAAAAATGTATGAGAATTACTTCATCCGCGAGCTGTAAACAAAATTCTCCTAGCAACAGCAATGAGTTAAGAATTATGTTGACATAAGCACTATAACACTTGGGCTTAAATTATGTGCTTAGGAAAAGTTTGGAAAGAAGCTTGTTCAATGTGCTAAACAGTACACTAGTGCGGTGATATGTCTCCAAAAAAAAAAAAAATTGTGGAAAGCAAACCAGATCATTTCCTTGAAGTCTCTAAGAACCTTAGGCTGGCCTTAACGAGTAATCACACACAAAGTTTGTTGTGTAAGTCAACTGGAAAATGCATAAACTTTTGCTAGCCTTCTCTGTAACAGCTTATAGAACTCTCACTGCAGCATTTTATATCATAAATTAAGCTTATCGTAGCAGTAGAGAGGAGTATAGTTAAAAAAAGAATTTTCAAAATGCTGCAACCAATTAATGGAATAAACATGCACAGAGGTATTTGTTAAATGTTTCCCTGTGTAATACTGTTTGATGTATTCCAGTCTGCTTGCAGTGTGTAGATCCATCTTGTACTTTTTTCATTATCTTCTTCCCTACAATGATATGATTTTCTGAAGTTATCGTTTTATGGGAATTGTGTTTCTGGTAAATAAATCTAGCCTCTCCAGACTTGATTAATTAGGCTAGGCACCCTATATAGCCAAAACTCTGCAATGAAAGCATTTTTTCAAGGTATTTGTGTTGTGGTACAGGATAGCATTTTTTTTAATAGCCTTTCTCAAAAATATCTTTAAGTACAGCTCTGCAATTGCTATATTTAGATACACCAAGGTGACTCTGCAGAGGGCTGTCCCCCATTTCTCTTGTGACAGCCATCGGTACAAGGAAATCTGAAGTAGTCTCCTGACAAATCTAATGATGGTACTTTTTTCCCTGGAGAGGTGGTGAGAGATCGGCTGTTTTGCTACTGATCAGATGAACTAACCTCACACAGAAGCCTATGCATAACCAGGGCAAAAAGTGATAAACACCACACATCATCAATATTTTATTTAAATTCAGAATCCGTGGGCGCTCTATGTAGGATGTGCGTTGTCCACATTACCTGTACTTTTGCATGGAAAATTAAGAAAATTGTCAGAGATCTTGTGTGTTTTCTAGAGATGCATATGGAGCTCTTCTGACTGAAAGGGGAAAAGAATAGAAAACACTGATGTGAGAAGACTTGTATCTTCTTTGTTTTAAATGCCACTGAACCATGATTCTGCTCAAATTTGTGTCTGACAGCTGGGGTCTCCATTTACAGCTTGTGGATAAAATGCACTTTCCAATAACTAAAGCACTTTGTGTATTTCACTGAAGCATTCATCCGTCTGAGGACGTGCAGGTATTGCTAAACACCGGTTACAGTTCTCCAACACTATACCAGTAAATCAAATCAGTGTTTGCAGAAAGATGGCATTTTATAAAATTTAATTTCCTCTATCAGAGGACACTTTCCAATCACAAAATGCTACAATTTGACGTGATTAAAAAACAGCTGTATAGAGAACTCATATCCGTCGCTAACAGCTATCAAATAGTAGACCTGTAACTGCAAGTCTGGGCATTTAACAGCAACAAAGGGGGTTGCATGTAATTTATTTACTTAAAAAACAGTACCTTTGCTGTCTGGTGTCCTTTTTCCATAAAGTAATCTTTAAAGTAGATGAAAATGAGTTAGGCACTGTTTTAATAAAAGCAATGCACAAGCCAGAAGGTGAAATAGCATTTCAGCTGTGTAGTAGATCAATAAAAGAAGGTCTTAAGTAAAATTAGTATGCTAGGTCAAGATAATTAAGTTCTAGGATGTAGCAGGGTGCAATTACTTAATACAAAGAAGCGAACCAAAGTGCTTGGAGAAGTGTAGTACACCTGACACGTAGGTTTTGTTCTTACAGCTGTGAAAAGCAGTCTTCTATGCTCCATATGATTGTATCAAATTGGGATAAGAACAGGATTAATTTAGATAAATAGCCTGTATTCTTTCATTTGTTCCAAATTGAAGGTAAAGGTTTTTGAATGAATGAAGCAAGCATATATTTAAAATTGAATTGAAATGCAAATTAATGTTGTATTACTTTTAAGCTTCTCATTAGTAGGATGACATTCATACTTCTGTTGACATAAATAATTCCTATCAATATAATTGTTTTGAACTTTTTTACAAATTAAAAAGAATGATATACTTTTGCTGTGGATAAAGTTATTTCTGACAGCCACATGCTTCACTTCCGCATGTTCAATGTGAAGAACTTGCACTTGAAGCCTTGTGTAGACGTGTACAGACCACCTGACTAAACCAATACAAAATGAACTCTCCTGAGATTATTTATGATACTTTTTTTTAACTTGTTCTTGAAGCCTCCCTGGTGAACGGGAAGATTGCAGAGTCTACCTCTTTACTGGCAGATCGATGTTAGGCGTTGGAAAACACCTATAATTTTAACTCATTGCTTGTTCTACTATCTGCTACAAAGATGGGGAGCGTCTCTGTTCTTGCTTTTGCTGCAGCCAAATATTAGCATTCTCTTCCCTTGTTGCTCTTCCTTCACCTTCTGCCCTTTGAGTTAAGCAATCGTAAATTCTTTTCATTTCTCTTGAAATAAAATCCTCAAAATTCTACTCTAGATAAGGTCATTACCTGCTATTCAGGTTATGCTCACGTTTGAACTTTCTAGGGTGATGTTTACTCTTTTGGTCTGTCTTTTGAGTAGCTCAGATTCTTGAGTGTTGTATCCCCGTTGGGATGGTTTCAAAAGAAGGTGTGGTAAGCACACAGACCACTTCTTGACTTGCTGGTTGGGGCACCTGCATGGAGTTGGGAAATGCAGGTTGTGTTTGAAGGGAAGAGAGTTGAATTTGTCTTCCCCCACCCTGGATGAGGCTGGAATTGATCCAGAAGAAAGGTATGTTTTTTGTACCTGTTGGGAGGTAGGTAACAAGAAAGCTGTAAGAGCGCCAAACAAATGGAGTCACTTGAAGGATTTAAAGAAAGGAACTTCTATATTTTTGGACTACTTTCACATTTTGCTAGTACTAGCTGGCAAAATTCTTAACCGTGCCATCAATTAAACACCCATGAATATGTACAGAAGCAAATCTAGAGGTATGTAGGGAACCTTATTTATTTTGTTGATTCCTTTAGAGGTTTTCCTAATTTAGACATTATCTAAGGCTTGGGAGACTTTTTTTACTTTGGGTATCTAAGAAGTATCAAAGTTCTATTTTTAACTTGTTGGGTTTGCATTATTATTAGATCTAGACATTAATTTTGCATAATTTTGCTTTTTATCTGTAAATGAGATAAGGGAAGTGCTGGATGATTTCATAAAGGCCGATATGCTCGCTTAGTCCAGTAATGCGGTTGTAAGACCATTCTTCTTGCAGCTCCACTGAAGTGCTTGGCTGAATACTGGGACACTTCTTCACCCTTTGTCACGCTCATTGCCATAACCTTGCTAGATATGTGTCTCTTTCAGCTGACGTATCCATTTGCTCTCTCTTTTGTTGTCTATTATTTTAAGTGACCACGCATATTGTCCAAGGGTTTTTTGCTAATACATCGTAATAATGGTCACTATAAACATCACCGCTCTTTGTCAGAGAGCTTGAAGGAAGTTATTTTTGGCATTATTGGGTTAACATATTACAGAGCTTCTTCATTAGATCTGTGCTGCCACTGTACAGGGGAAATTAGTGATTGCTAGTGGGGCGGCTGTGCATCTGCTTTTTACGCAGCTTATCATTTAGGATTAAGAAACATTCAAGTAAAATTTTTTTAGGTAAGGCTTGGTGTGCTTAACTAAGTTTCTGCTTCTCAGATTAAATGCTGAGAATCACTAATAGACCCAGCCACGCTATTTTGCCACACCCACATACACTAAATCAGCATTTTTCTCGTCTTTACCTTTCGTGATGCTCCTCTGATATATATATAAATTGTATATATGTACATACACATGCATACACTTCGCTGTAAAACATACTGCAGTTTTCAGCCTATTTGTCAAAGCTTTAGGGTATAGAAAATATTTGAATCCGTGTGACTGTATGTATGTACACGTACTTACTCCCTGCATCTTAACTAATCATCCAAAAGCTTGTGACAGTAAATGTAGAGTGGTTGCCTTGTCTGCAGCAGCATTCGTTGAAAGGGAAGATTCCCTGGTGAATTCATTATTACACAGAAGTCCCACCCCCCTGAAACTGCTGTAGACACAGAACAGGATTACTGCTCAAGAGTTTACTAGGATGCAAGTAAAATTGTTCCAGTCATTCAGAAGCAAGCATCTCCGACAAAGGTAGGAGAATACTCTTTTATACACCTCATGAGAAAATGAGGAAGCATTTCTAATTTATTTTCTGTAACTAAAATTCCTTCAGATATTGCAGTATCAGTTCAATTCATGTGAAAACAAATTAGTGATCTTTTAAATACTCTAAACCTGAGTCTGTAAAAATATCTTGTTCAGATTAGTGTGTTCCCATTCAACCATCCACTAGATGGGCAGATTGCTTTACTGTTTAGAGAAGAAATCTAGTTCAAAAAACATTTAAAAATAGTGAAGGGAGGTCCTTTGTACTTAACAGATTAAATTACTTATGATTTTGAGTGATGATATTTAGGATTTGTTTGTTTATTAAAATTGTTTCCTTGTATCTTGTAATTTCATAGCAGCAAGCAAATGACAATTTTAGTTTCAAAATATAACATACAACAGGCAGCACCTTGAAAAACGATACATATTTTGTCTTTCAGTCAGTGTTTTGATGATAGTAATTTGTTATACTTATAGAAAGATTTTGATACAAATCTTGTAACTTTCTTAATTAGCTAATGTGTCAAATGTATTCGTGTAATTCTAGGAAAACAAATTAGTTGGATCTAATAATCTAATGGCATAGAAGTGCTCTTAAAATGTAGAGCTGCCTAATCGATGTGGTGACAAATGAAATGATCTGTGGTCTCCAAGGTTAGGAGTTAATTGAATGAATGGACAGTATTTTTTTTTTTTAACAGCTGCTCATATATTCCTAATGGAGAGCTTGGTTTTATTCTTCCTTAAAGTAATTGCACATTCATCCTTAACTGAAATTCCCTCGGTTTATCCAGCAAGATGCTTTTAGGCAGGGCAAGGGTCTTTGACATTTATACTTTGGAGATTTAAGTTGTCAATATGATGTATAGAGCACCTACTTGTAACTATAAGAGACTAAATATCTTTTTAACCTGCACTTAAAATGTCCCTCTACTCTCAGATTCTAAGCGTTTGAGTGAGTCTTGGGAAATATCTCAGTTAGTGAAATATATTCCATGTTTCAGGTACTGTTTGCTCTCACATTACTGTACAAGGAAACACAACACAGTTAATTTTTTGGAGTAGATTTTTATTTATTTGCATAACCGGCTACTTATGGCATAAATTATTTCATTGGTAGCTAGGTCAAGAAGACTATTTAATGAGCTTTAGACTCTTACTAGAGTCCTAGTCTGAATCCCAGTAAGTTGTCTTACTGGGATTCATACACCAGAAATGTTAGAAAGATTGGTGTTGTTCAAGGGATCAAAACTTTAGCCAGCTGCTTCACCTGCACTTCCTCCAACTTGCTCCATCTCTGGTGGGTACAACGATCAGAATTAACTTCATTTTTTGACTGCTAACCGTGCATACCCACTTGTGCTCAATGGGAGCCTACAGCTGTCAGTTCTGGCTCTGAGCACCCCAATCTAATTGAAGATGTCACTAGACATTGCAGGGGGGGTGGACTAAATGATCTTTGGAAGCCCCTTCCAACCCAAGCTAGTCTATGATTCTATGTCTTCTCACCACTTCTCCAACAGCAGCAAACCTGAAAATCTAGATTTAACATTTTCTATGTCTGGGGAAAGGAGGGAAATAAAAATTAGGAAGAAATGTTTTTCATCTGTAGAAGCATAAATGGAGTTATTAACTCATGTTCAAATGGGGTCACAATCAGGACGCTGTGAAATGCGAAATTAAAAAGGTGAGAAACAGCAAGGAACTGCTTGCTGCCTGTGATCCATGCACCTGCCTATGTTATGATAAGCTGGGCAGGAGTTTGGCATGAGGCAACAGCATCATCCTGTGCTTTACCTCAGGCGTGGCTGATGAACTGATGAAGTAGATGATGGCATGATCAGCAGTAGGTGTGAAACTATCCCCAAATCCTGGGGTACAATTTTAATACAGAGATATCTGAGTGACTTCTCAAAGTTGGGGAGGGAGTCGGGTGTCTCAGTGGCAACTACGTACCACAAAAATCACTGCCACTGGACAGCTTGGCAGGCCTACGTTCACCCTTCAAACCTAGGACCTTTTCTGGATTGACCTAAACATGTTGTGGTTCATTGTGTGCAGCAGCATACGAACATGTGCCAAATAGCCTGACAGGCAGATCGGCTCAGCTGCCTGTGGCTTTTGGGCCTCAGCTATGCCAAATCCAGAAACCAGTACTTCATCCATATCACTGCCCCTACTGAAAGTTTGGTGTACTACAGCTATTTCATAAAATAAATAATTTGCTTTATCAGTTCAAACTTTGAACAAGAAATAAAGTGTTTATAAAGAACCAGAAAATTTTTTCTCTCAATACTTTAGTTCTTTTCAAAACAACACTAGTGGCACATGAATTTTTAGCACGTTTTGGGGGTGTACGAGTTTTAGACAAACAACTTGATTCTACTATTGCCAGATCCAGTTCTTACCTCTCGGGCTCTTGAGCGGGGGTTTATTACATTTCAGCTGCTTGCTTTCCGGGAGGTGCTGTGCAGTGGAGCAATATGAACAGTGTTCTCCACTGGTACCTGACACTAACAAAGATGTCCTTGAGCATAGCTATGCAAGTAGGTCGTATGTTTTGTATTTGTATAGAGTTTGGACATATTCTACTCTGATAGGGCTGCCTGGTAACCTTAGCAGGCTTTATTCCCTGAACATGCTTTGTCTGTTGATGAAATAATTATATTTTGGCCATACCCTTTGAACCTCTGTTTTCACCTGCTGATACTATAGCTCCTTTCACTGTATCTCCAGTGCTTAAGCCACCTGTGAATTGACAAAGTTCCCTCCATTCCTGTAGCCTGGAAAAAAGCTTTGGGAATGGCATCTCAGAACTGTGCAGTGAAATTAAGTCTGTTTCCTTGGAAAATTGACAATGAACAATAACCTGTCCTTTGCTTTTCACACCTGAATGTCACCCTTATCTAAAAATGTGTGAAAAATTTCCGTGTTTGCATTATCTTTTTTTTTTTGGCCTGCTCTCCCCCTCTGAAACAAAGCAGAAAACACACCAGTGAATTGTCTTGCTTGCTTTGGACTAGATGTGGCTTTCCAGAGCGAGGAACAAAGGGAGGAAGAAAGGAGCAGGGGCGGGGGGGAAGCCAAAGGAAGAGCCTTCCTCTGTCTAAAACCTGTATCCACAAATAGTTATCCCACACACTTAGAATTAATTTTTTTCTAGTAGGTAAACTACAAAGAAAAGGAGGTCCTACATCTTTCTGTATCCCTTGCTCTGACCAAAGAGCAATCTCGCTGTATAGTGGAAAGACAAATAACGTACCTCAGAAATTCATGGAAGTATGCAAAAAGCAGAAATGTAGTGCAGGGAGAAATCATTCCACCCCCACCATGCCTGACAAAGAAAGGACCTGTGTGATCACTTCTTTTTACTCCAAAGTGAAATGTTGTCCTGCCCCTACTACATAAGTTCTACACGGGTGTAAAGCATGAGTTCGTCAAATGTGACATCTCCATGATGAAGTCACCTGCATCAATCCATTTTATTGCACTTTCAGTATTCAATAGAAATAGTAATAAACCAGAGTGTTCTACAGAGGGTAGTGTGGAGGGGAGAATGGAGAAGGTTGGCTTGGTTGTTTTTTGGTTGCTTGTTTGTTTTGTTTTGTTTTGTTTTAAGTCCAGAGTCCAGTAAAAAGGTGCTTTGACTATGTTGTCAGAGGTAGAAGGAGAACTAATAGCAGCAATGTTGACACACTGTTGGTAATATTATCTCACTAAGCACCTCATCCACTTTTTCATCAGACAAAAAGCTTTGAGCTCTTAAAATTTCTGCATGCTGGACTTCTCAAACCAGCACGTGCTGACTGTGGTAAAACTGCCACACAAGCAAAGCTTTGAGCATGGTGGAGTGATATGTTTTTTTCTCCACTTCTGTCTCTATCAAGGTCTGGTGAAAAGTGGAAAAAATATTTACAGGAATACAGATCCTTCTGATAATCTAATATGAATTGTATGCAGAGCTTAGAGGGCAAGCAGTTTTTATAGAGTGTATTGACAGTATCTTCTAAATAACTCACCTATATCTGCTCATACCAAACTGGCTAGTAGCTGATGGCTAACAAGGCTGTCAACTTGCTGGCGTTGATAAAGGCACCTCTGAATCAATGGGGACATTCTCATGGTGATACTTGTCCTTATAAATGCTTACTGCAGATTACCAGAAAAAAATTCCTTTGTTATACTGCATATTCTGAGTTCCATTTGTATTTCAATAATTACTACACAGTCCTTTCCCAGGAGTGAATTGTACAGAAATAAAGAAGCATAGTAGAAACAAACCTTTTTGGAGCACCTTCTTCCTCCATCTTGTTGTTTTCCATCTTATTTCAGTCCTTCATTTGATTTATCTTTAGGAAGGAAATAATGCAATTGCAAATGTTAGAGCCAAAATTACTTGTTAATGCAGTGATTGATCTGGAATTTTCCAGATATTCCAGCCATCCAGTAGCTAATGACAAGTAGAAGTGCACAAGCTGCCTTTACTGTTACTTGTTTCGGCGTGGGGCATTTTTCTCCCATGCCTGGTTGTCTCTTAAGAGTTTGAATGAGGTGACCTTTGAAATGCAATGGTTGTTCTCACAAAAGAAACCATAGTGCCATAAGATTAGTAGCTACATAGAAGAGCACAAAATAGTAGTATAGCATATAGCTAAAGCATATTTTGGGGAATCCTCCTCTCTTGAAAGTAGAAATTTGCAATAAAATAGAAGTGAGACGATCCTGTAGTTGAGTACTGCACACAGAGTCATAACAGAGAAGGACGCAGCAGCGGAAATAACAAAAGGTGCTTAACCAAATTTCCTCATTCATACATAGTGTCTATACAGCATTCGTCCCCTCCCACTCTGTTATCTTTGTTCTGGGATAAGCTAATTTCATATTGATTAGTTCGAAGTTGCAGTAATGAAGTATTTATCTTTTAAGTAAATCTTCTTGTGTGATAAAACTATTGACATATTACAAATATGCACGTAAGTATTGAGACTGTATGTCCTACTTTAGGTCTAACAATTGCAACTAAAGAAAATCTGTTCTTCGCTTAAGATGGAAAGACTTAGTTTTCTATTATGTATAGATGTATATTCACCGAAAATCAAATGAATGGGCAAGTTCACAAAATTTCAAACTTTTCTTAATCATCTGTAAACTACTGAGCTACTTGCATTCCCAAACTTTGTATGTGGTTATGTACTATATAGATGTACACATTGGTGTGCTTTGTCAGATGTAAAACAAATTGTGTGCTATTTCAAGCACACATAAATATACAAACAAATCTAGATTTCTAGTATGTTTTCATAATGCAAACATTAGCATAGCTAAGTACAAAGCTGTGAATTCAAATATCGATACATATATTTCCGTAGAAAATTCTGGGATTAGCTTATGTATATGACAACTGTGATACATGTGTTTATACCAGGTGAGACTCAGCCTTTTGAAATACAGAGTTATCTTTGAAATGCAATGCTATTCAGGTACCTCTTAAGTAAGATGTGCTTTTGGAAGGATGGTGAGACGATGTATCACAATCTCTATCGATGCATGCAGGAGCGAAGAGGTAGCTTTTCGTTATCTGTGTAATTATGCATTGACTGTGCTTGTAGTTTTATCCTTCATTTTATTTACTTCACATGTAGCTTCCTTGTGGTAAAGTCCTGTCAAGACTTCTATTCTAACAGTTTTAACAATCAGTTTTACAGAACCAGTCTGGATAATTTCTCTAAAGTGACAACTCTGCTTTAGACTCCCCTAATGTTACTGAAAGTTATACAGCTTTATTTGACCTTATATTCACTTACTTGAGACCTCTATTGAATTCAGCAAAAATCTCACAAGTGTAATTATGTATATCTTGCTAGAAACCGGTATAAACTAGGGTAATATTTTTTCAGCCTGCTCTCTGCTACTCTGGGTTTGTGCCTTGACTTTATACCAGTGAAACAGCTTGATCTTGGGAATATACTGGGAGGTACCAAGGGCATCCTTCCTGATCAGAAGCACATCTTCTGGAGAGTTTCAGAGAGCTTTTGACATCTAAAAAGGTAGCAGAAGCCTAGGCGTAAGTAACTGAATCTCCAGCTCCTTTATCCAGAGATTTTCAGTAAATGGACACACATGCCAGAACAGCTGCTTTGTTCATAAATCTAGCCTGAGGTGGCTCTGTGCCTCCAGCTCACTTCGCTATTTTAATTTTGGCTTTTAAAATGGAAGTCTCTACAAGTACCAGCAATATAAACACGACTTACTCTCCATTCCCTCTATAATAACTGTTGACAACAGAACAGCCTTGAATGCTATAGAGGATGTAGCTATGTGTAAGATGAAGAGTTGGTGTTTTGGAGCTATTAAATATAATTCTGTGACTTGATGGATTTCATACAGATGCCAGTCATGTTAGTTATAAGTTCTATCAAACATACAGTTTCTGGATTTTTAAGTTTGACAGAGCTGTAGCGCAATACGGGCTCACTCCTGGCACTTCCTTACGTTGACATTTCACTACTCAAGTCACCCCTTAAAGGTTCTCTGCTGACTCGCCTTCGTTCTGGACTTTGATCAGGCCGAGTGGGTGATCCTTTGGACAGATTGCTGTCAAACATGATGAAGGCATTGCTGTCAAATGTGATGAAGGCATTTCCCATCTTTAGTCAGGAAATACTTAGGGTAGACTGTCAGCTCTTGCTGCCTCTATTTCCTTTCTGTCTTTCTCGTGGGATTTGAGTGCTTTACCCAGGTTACCACTCACAGGCCAGAGAGGCACTCAGATTGTGACAGGTATTTGTAAACTGGGCTACTAACTAGCACTGATCTACACTTCTGTAATGCTTTGGCCTGAGAAAGACACATGGCTATCAACTTCTTAATAAATTAATAAAAACTAAAAAAATTTACAAGTCAAAAGCTGATTCTAGCCTTTGAGTAGGAAGGCAGCTATATTGTTCTTGAACTAGGACATCTGGAGCATGTGCAGACATTGATCAAGACACTAAAAACAAAATAGTTGGGAGAAACTTCTGCAGTTATTTTCTTAAATGCTGTCTCATTCTGGCAATCTGACTTGTATTTGTCAAGCATGGGAAAAAGATTGTGAGGAGAGTAAGAAGAATAATTTTGATTCTTGAAATAAATGAGAAAGAGAAATAATATATCATTAAGGTACGGCATCTTTTCTTTTTTTTTATTTCCCTTGATGTCAAGATGCAGATCCGTTACTTTGACACAAGAGAAACATTTTCTTTCTTTCTCATGCCAAGAGTCATCAAGTAAATCTGTCAGGTGAATCTAATGTTTGCAGAAAAGAAGTTCCTGTAAGAAGCATCCAATTAGCCTACTTATGTCAGTTAGTACTCTGTGCTTTAGTGTTGTCTGACTATAGATTAGTTTCTGTGCTCTAGTTCCTGCCACTAATATTCACCCACCGTAAGCTTGCTCGGCTATGCATTATTTATCAAGTTTAAAAAGTGTTATGGCAAGTTTCAACTAGGAAACAGGAAAAAATGTTGTGTTTTTAACCTAAAGGGTTCACACATTGAAGGAAAAATGTGAAAAATGCTATTAAAAATAAGACAACTTTACAGGTATTATTGTCATGCTTGCTTTTTTCATATGTCTATATAGCCAGCTGTTTCTTTAAATGTTAAGAATGGAACTAAGTTTCTATAGACTCGAATTTGGAAAACTGGAAAAAAGCCTCAAAGTGTACCAAAGAGAATCTTTGGTCCCAGAAGCAGAATCAAGAAACTAACAGTTAAAGGGGCTCTTACAGATACTTCTATAATTTGCTGGGCAGAAGGGGCCCTTATAGATGTTTCTGGAGTTTGTTGTGAAGAATACAATCAGATCCTCTGATGAATGTAAGTCACTACTGCAAATCTATTAGTTAGTCTTTGTTACATAATATTCATAATTTTGATAATATACCTGAAAATCTTTTTATAACAATGGGAAATTTAAAAAATATTTATAAAGTTGTGGCTGCCCCCTCCCTGGCAGTGTTCAAGGCCAGGTTGGATGGGGCTTTGAGCACCCTGCTCTGGTGGAAGATGTCCCTGCCTGTGGCATGGGGGTTGGAACTAGATCATCTGGAAGGTCCCCTCCAACCCAAACCATTCTATGATTTTTACGAAGGGCATTTGTATTGGGTAAAGAAACAGAGGTGTGCAGAATCCTTCTAGGGAATACAAGCTTGTAAAAGGGCATTCAGTCAGGCCAGTCACTAATTTCAGAGACAACCCATGAAAATTTTCTGTGTTCGGTGTGTTTTGGAGCTTGTTGAAACTCAGAAGTCAATACAGTAATCATGAAAACACAAGGAAACGAGCTTGGGACTTTCACTCCTGTGACTTTCATACAACTGCTGTGGGAAGGGGGACAGCCACGTTCTGAAAACAGGGTAGCAGCCTAGGCACAGTCAGTTAAGTGAAGGTTTAAGACAAGTAAATTGCTGCCTGCATGAATGTGATTTAAGAGATCTGTTTGAGTAGTCAACTAAAAGTGACCAGGGTTACCACCAGGCTTGTGGCTTCAAGTATTCATTATATGTCAATGTAAGAGCAAGCTAGCTGTATGAATGTGTCAAGCAGTTCTTCAAAGGAATAATCTGAATCAATATTTAATCAAATTTAGGTGAGTGATACCGCTATACATAAGAATACACACGCATAAATAGACACACTAAAAGATGTAACCTGCAGGTATCTGGGTAGAGTTCAAGATCTTATGTTATCTAGAGAAAGGGATATTTAAGCATTTGAGGAGGGAACTAATTCACGAGGAGCTGTCAAAGCTGTGTTTAAGGCATAACTGGTGAGCATATAATGTGACCCTTCTTAAAGAATAGCTTAAGGATTAGAACGCTAAAGTAAGCAATCAGATATTTGTGTTATGTTCTATTCTCTGTCTCATTTCAGGCAGAAGAATATTTAATATGTAAAACAGTTATAGCTCCTAATACCCCTCAGTACTTTTATTTTTTTTGTGAGTTACATGGCTGATCATTCTATCGATCAGGGACACTACAGAAGGTCTAACCCCAACCCATATATTCTTAGTGTTCAAGGGAAGGGGTCTGAGCTGAAAGTACTGTGAGAAGCTGGACCAGCAGTAGCTCTAATTTTAGTATATTTGCTTTGACTGAAAAACATTTTTGTCATTCAGAATATCTGGTATTTGGGATCTGAGGAAAAATATGCAATTTGGGGAAAGTGAATAAAGTTTTCTGGTCACTAGTTAAATTTTAAACTCATATAGGAGTATCTTAGAGCTGATGTAATGCAGGAGTTGAGGGAAATTATAAATTGCTGGACGATATTGTCATAGACTTATCCACACTTGTGGTTTAGGAATACATCAAATGTTGACTTTGTAAAGCCAGTTGGTTTCTATGAGTCACTTTTAAGGCACCTCATAATCATACTAAAGTGGATTTGAATTTTATTGGCTGATTTCACTGCTTTCTTTAGCAAAGAAGTTATTTACTATTACAGATGATGATATAGTATCTCAAAACATCTCATTTTGAAATTACAAAATTAGAAAGGTTGGATTTCTGTGTTTGATAGTCAAATACCCTCTAAATGAAGTAAGACATAATGAGGATAAACAGTCACACCTTTAAACCAATCAAGGAATTAAAAGGTTCATGTTATTATGTTTACAAAGATGCAAGTATGTTTCGTGCAGAAACTTCTACCATGAAACTTCTGCTCTGAAGGCATGTGAAACTTCTCTAAATACAGTATATGATGCTTCAGCTGCTCAAAACCTAAAGCTTTTAAAGATTTAGATATATGATCATGGAGCAAAAATGAAAGCAAACCAGTGATGCCTGGAAATGAATGGCTTTGTGCTTCCCCTGTATCCTGCATTGCACCCTGTGAATCATCCACTTTCCAAGCATTAACTTAAGATTTTTATTTTTTTTTTGTACAATATATCCTCTTGCCATGTCTTTATTTGTTTTAAAGTAAAACAACAACAACACACTGTTTTCTCTGCAACACTGCCATTACCAATGCTAATGCTACAATTAAAATAGCTGGAGGGACTCTGAGCCTGGGTTGGACTCTGAGTCCTACTGGCTGAACCTATTTTATTTCCAAGGCATATCTACAATTCTTCCCAGAACCCCCAAACCTATCACAGTAGGTGAGTGTGATAGATACAAGGGGTATAAAGGTCTAAATTCTGCTTTCTCTTGTCAGCTCCATAAGATCTCAGATAGTAGGATGTTTCTCTGCCTGTTCACAAAAAGCAGCCTTGAAATTCTGAAATTCTAGACTTGTTTTCTCCATGGAATGTCTAAATAACTCAAATAAGCCCCAAAGGTGAGGAGAGCTTGTCTAGTTCAGCACTGAAGAGAAAAATCCTTTGCTTTTCAAAGGATTGCACCCTCGTGTGCAATGTTCAATACTGTTCCGGATGCAGAAGGGTTAAGCAGCATGCCTGAGAAAATGGTAAGTGTTCATTTCAATGTTGTTTCCAATTAGGTTTGATAAAGGATTGTACACAAGAGCAACAGTCAAGGGCAATAAGGAGCTGCTTTAGAAGAAAGACCAGATGGTGAAGATGACAGATTTATGCTCCAGGTGATTGGTATAATAAGCTAGAAGAAATAACACAGGAGAGAAAGCAAAGCATTTTAAACAATGTTCCATGCATATTTTTGCTGTGCTTTCAATGCGTGGGCTGCATTATTCTGTGGAACATCTGACATGCTGTAGTTCTGAATGTGCCTGCACCTATCCTTGGAGAGAAGCTGTGGCTGACTTGAGTCACTTAAGCATTAGCACATGTTATATACCGAAATAAGGAACGCATTTCTTACCCTATTAGTGCTTTTTTATTTGTATGGAACTTAGAGGCCGAGTTGAAAATTCAAGGATATATTTTTTTAAAAAACATTTTTCATCTTCTGTTTTAATTTCTGTCTTTCTACAATCCCCCAAACATCCTGGAACCAATTGCACTAGAAGTATCTCACTAAAAGTATTTTAAACTTTTCCAAAGCTGATAAGAATTACTTACCTGGTTCAGAGGCTACTTCTTCCTGCCCTTGGATTGGAGGATTTCTACCTTCTATTCCTGGTGTGCTGACAGGTATTCCTACCATCTACCTACGCTATGCTAAAAGCCATCCAATAGAGCAGGACTGGACGACGGTGACAGGGGATATCTAATCAACAATGAGCTAAAGACTGTGGGTTAGACGTTGTCCACACAGATATGTCTTTTCACTGTGTACTTACACTGTGTCCTCATGACATGTCCTCCACATGAAATGTTTAGCATCATCTGAGCTATCTCATCCTTCTCTGTCTTATTGCCTCCAGCTTCTGCAGTCACACTCCAACTCCCATGGCTCCTCTCTCACCGTCTCATTAGTCATGTCTTCTGTGAAAGACCACACAGCATTTTCAATGGGATAAAGAAGTAGTATGTGTTTGGTGACTGTAAATACGTTGCTTGAGAAGATATGTTTGACAGCTCAATACTCTTTGTCCTCAGGTCTGTAAACTAAAGTCCTGCTAGGGAGTTCCACGTCGGTTTTGGCAGTATTGTAGGGAATTAATCTACAATTGGACAAGAGACCAATGATAAAGACCACTTGCTTTGGGAGGATTTTTTTTTAAATGCTTTGGAATAATGTTTTCTGAGCATATGAGACAAACAGATGGGTAAGAAGTTGTTGTGCCACATTGCTGAGGTGACCAGCAGCAGGTGCAAATATTCAGAATAACAAGATGTCCTTTGTTGAAGGTCTGCACAGAGCTGCTCTTAGAATTGCAGAGCAATGTGAAATCTTCCCAAGCAATTCAGAAGGACACACCTCTCAGTGTGTTGCAGGGTCACTCAATCTAATGGTAAACAGTGTCAAAAATTTTAGGGCAAACGTCTCCTGAGGCCGTAGATATGTGACTTTTAAGATAGCATTGCCATCGCAAGACTTCTCAGTCCGCAATCCAGTTTCAGTAACCTGTGCTACTTTTAATAGAGGCAAAAACAAGACATTAAAACTTCTGAAACATGAATAGTACTGCGATTCCTCCTTTTTTAGGATGAGAGCAGGCAGTCCTCCAGAACAACACACTAGAGAAAAATAAGGAATTTATTCACTATGTCCCATCAGTGGGAAGATATTTAGCCAATTTCTGTATTGCAGGGCATCAGCATGCACAACAGTTACTTTTACAAGACAAATGCTATAACCATGAATGACCTCCCTTTCTCCTCTTTTTTCCAAGTTTTTATTGCTGAGCATGATGTCATATGGTATGGAATAACCCTTTATCTGGTTTGAGTCAGCTGTCCCCTCCCAACTTCTTGCAAAGCCCCAGCCTACTTGGGGGAGGGAAGGAGTAGAAAACCTCAAATCTGTGCAAGTACTGCTCAGCAACAGCCAAAACATTGGTGCGCTGTCAACACAGTTTTAGTTACAAACCCAAAACAGAGCAGCACATGGGATGCTATGAAGAAACTGAACTCCATCCCAGTGGGACACAGTACGTGAGTTTTATCTGGGTTTTCTGTGGTCACACACCCCACTCCCTTTTTTTTTTTTTTTTTAGTTTGGGAATACAAGCAGTTGTGATACCATGGAGTAATGCTGTTGAGCAGAAGGGCTCTCAGAAGCCACTGCGTTTCCTAATGTCAAATGGACAGGGAGTTCTGTGCTCCCTTATATGCAAGAGGCAGTAGCAGATATGATGGATGGCTACCCCTTGACAGGGTAACTCTGTAACATTTGGCTATTTGAAGCTACTGTACTACACCAAAGAAAGATATAAAGCATGCCAGAGAGGGAACTACTTAAGTGTGGATTCTATGTAAGGCAAGAAAATAACCACCACAAATTTATCTGTTTAACAGTTTTCATCTTCAAGACATCACATAGCCATTTCCCAGTGGTGCAAGAGACCAGAAGCAATATGTTGCTTTCCATGTGCTTTTTCATCTTTGGTGTGGGGAATTACGTACGTAGCCCCTAGAGAGCTGAGTTCTGGCTCTCTCTTGTGGGTTATCGTTATAGTGCAGCTCTGTTTGTCTGCAACTCCTCATGGCTCCTTGGCAAGGTTTTGAGGAAGGGAGAACAGGGACTGGATTTTGAACACTCATGGGCAAACCCAGGTTAAAAGAGTATAACTAGTTCAACATGACTTCAAGACAGAAGTCTTCAAGAGTTGATGACAAGATACTTGAAAATTTGTTAAGACACATGGAAGGTGAATGAGAGTCTAACAATCCACCGATGTTTTCTAGGTCCTATTGATGTTTTCTCGGTTTTAGGGATGGCATTGTACTCTATTTTGGAGTAATCTAAAGAAAACTTCATCCCATAACATCATCACTATACTTTATGCACCTACACATCTGAATTTATTTCCCTCATGAAATGTGTGAAGTTACAACAGTGAAATTGGAGAGCAATAGGTGAACTGCATTATTTGGGCCCTTTGGAATTCCGTGCAATCGGACCTTACTGTTATAAGCAGGTTTCTTTAATAGAGTTTTATCAGTAATGTGTTGCAAGTTCTATACTTGGATAGAATATTTTACCGCTGAGATGTTGTAAATAAAGCATGCAGAGAAAATACTGTTTAGAGAGATTCTATGCTATGCCTTTCATGTATTAGAAGATGCTAATCCCCAACCCTACTTCATAAAATTGGTTTGTGCTCTGCTTAGAGGCTCATGTCTTTTTAAGTTTGAGTAGATGAAGCAATAATATAGTGCCAACAGTGATCGGCTTGATGATAAAAAAAAAAAAGGATGGGTAGGATGTATAAAGTGGTAGTAAATTACTACTGTGAAGCTGGTCAGCTTGAGAAAGTAGCGGAGCAGCAGTGAGTTGTAGAATAAATGACAGGAAAACAGATAAGGACAGATGAGAGCACTTTAAGAATCTCATGCTTAGTTTCAGGCAGAGAACTTAGCATGCACAGGGAGAACATGATTGTCTACAAATCTTACAATCTAGCTGCTATTTTTACCGCTTTTACCACGTGGAATCTGCTGTGGTAGTTTTCAGAGTACAGTCTGGAAAAATAAATGAGAGGTATTCACTTAACAGAAGACCACTTACTTATAATAAAGTCTATTAAATCAAAAGATAAATAGCTACCAGCTGACACATCTGAGGAAGTGGGTAGTCATGTCCACTTTGGGCTATATGGCACAGCCTCTCACATAGCAGGGAAGCCTTGGCCCTTGGTCAATTTTTCCTTTTCAGAGTCAGCAGAAGCTGTCTTCCTCTTTTCTTCTTTTGCCTAAATTGGTCATATCTGCCCAAACCTCAACCTGCAGCGCGTCTTGCAGGAAAATCTTCTTAGCGTGGGTGGATTGTGTGAACGTTTTTAAGGCTAGATTCTCAGCCTTGTTCAAATCATTGCTTTTGATTTTGGCAATAAATTATATCCTGGTTATGACCCCATCCTTTTAGCAGTTCTCTCAAATCTATTCTGGTTGTTCTGTTTCATTTCATGAGCTTCTGCATTTGGCTGTCTTTAGACTGTGTGAAGGTTTATCTGCTGTTAAAGGCTACAAAGTCCAGTTGCAGAGTAATCTGAAGCCTGATGTTTGCTTTTAGAGCAGGTACCCCTCATAGTCTAGTCCTGGCTGTAGACCAACAAGTAAAGAGTCAGGTGACATCCAATTATTATGATTCACAAAGAACTTCCTACACTTTTGGACACAGAATAGACCTGTTAATGGATGTTCAAAATGTGCCATATCTGAATTGAGAGTAATCTGGGTTGCACACACCTGACTATGTCTTTGTGTAAATTGAAAATAACTAAAATATATTTACATTATTTTTCCTGTGTGATTTCATATATGCCTGTGGGATATAGGGGCGGAGCAGCTGAAGTGTTGCGCAGTACATGTGGAGAATTAGTTCTGAGCTTTCTGTTGATCTCAAAATAACAGCTTGAAATGCCAGTTGCATCATTACAACACTGTGTGTGACGTGGTTCTGATGAGCTATCTAGGTTCAGGATGGCTCTTTAATATTTTGATTTTATTTTTTTTAACTGTATATTGTAGATTTTCTATTCCTGTATTCCATCTTTCTCTAGATTCTCATCCTCCTTAATAAATTAATGATGTCTTATGAACACCTAATTCATTTTGGAATGGTCCCCTTATGCTTTCTTAGCTTTTTGTAGCTAAGATTTTTAGAACTCTACTCCTGCATTTCTCAGATAGCAAAGATACACACTTAGCTCTAATTTTCTCTTAATATTTCCAGACTCCTTTGCAATTTTGCCTTTTTTTCTCTGAATTCTCTTCAATTTCTTAACAATATTTTGACAACAATGCACTAAAATACTTTCGTCCTTTACTATTTTAGCTGTAAGACTTTGAGAAAAAGGGTTAACAGGAGTGAACGATGCAGGAACATGCTTAAAATCCAATAGGGGAATGGGGTATTTGGTGTTTCTCACTTTTTCCGTACTGACCACAAGGGACTCTGACCAGTCAGACTGAAGTCTATTTGAAGCAGCTAGAAAGTGAGGGTATCTTAGTCATGCTGACTGGCCACCCACCAATCCTCAACAAAATTCTTTAAACTTCATCCACCGTTTTTGTTGTCTTGGGTCCAACAAGTGGAATGATCTGGATATTAGTCACAGATGTATGTGCTGCTTCATAGTGAATATGGACACTGCCCACAGGTTGCTTGTACATGAGCTTTTTGGACTTCTGTAGTCCAAATGGGGAGGGGGAGGGGGGGTATAGATATATAGATATAGATGATATAGATATAGATAGATAGGCTCACCTGTGAGTGAGCTCATCATCCAGAATTTTTTGACGATGGTTTTGGAAAGATTTACTGAAGCAGTTATATTTAGGTATGTTTAACTTTTTGTGAGCATACAAATATTTGCTATAGCTCCATTTCACCTTTCACATACTATAGTATATTAAACCACAAAACCACACTGGCATAGTTAAAGGGTGGATATTTAACATTATACTCTTCTTGGAATAGCTGTATTTTAGGGAGGGATGGGGGAGTGGTTCTGTGTGTGGTAGCTTTGGTTTGAATGTTTTGGGGTCTTCCCCCTGCAACAGTGCATGCCTGGCAGTAACTACTTTTCTTCATTAAAATTTTGTCACTGGTCATGCACCACAACTCGGATGTTCACCTACAATAGACAAAATTGTCATACTGGCTTTAAAGGTGGCAATGCATCAAAACTTTTTCTCATTCAACATAGGAGCTTAATGCAAAAAAAAAAATACTCTATTCTGTGATTATTTGCAAAAATATTGGATGAGAATATTATTCATGCTGAATTCTTATGAACAATCTGAAAAAAAAGCAGAATCCTGTGCTAGTATCCTACATTACTGGTACTCGGTTCGTACCAATTGATACTAATCTTTGTAATTGGTATTTGGGGTTACCCCAGAGGCTATTTCAGTTAGGAAACAAGGATGAACCAAGCATTTCTTTATTAAGTTTCTATTACTTTGTAATTTATGTCTTTGGCTCCCGTTTCTTGAGTCAAGCGTCACTGATTAACAGGGAAATCTGAGAGAGAAGTCAAGTTTATATTTAGTGTAAAAGAGACCGTTTTTAGCCAGCAATCTTTCCTGAAGAACTCCTGCTTTCACCTCAGGAACAAACACTGCTGTCATTGGTCCGCTCGGTTTTGCTTTTGCATCATTTACAGCTTTCTTGTGACGGCTTATGTTGTTTGTGTTGCTTTCTTCTGGTACTTCAAAGAATTTCCTTGCAAAACTCTGATTCCCCCTTACAATGCACCAGCATCTATTGATGATATCCAAGTGTTCTCTCAGGATCAGAGCCACAGAGTGCTGCTGTCACAGATCTTAGTCAGCAAACCTTACTCTCTTTGCCAGGAAACTCATCAAATACTAAACTCTATCTCAGGAGGCAGAGATGCAGAAACTTACTCCATATATTGTGCCCATTTGCTACAGATACTGGTTTTGTGTAATAAAAAACGTAGGTCATGGAGGAAAATTTGTAGAGACACATAAATCTACAGTTAATTTGATTATGCATGCCCTTTCATATTCCCACTTATAGCTAATATATATCCCTGAGCAGCACAGGAACATACTGCCCACAGACAATTTCAGTTAACTAAGGAAAATGCATGAAATTTCTGCAGTATATCTTCAATGTAGTTTAACTTTATAATAGGAAAATGTTTCCTTTGAAATTACTTTATTAAGACTGAATCTTTGCTAATAGCATAGGAGGCTACGTACTTATTCTTACCTCTCTAAAAGCTCCAGTAATACAACAAACTATAAAAGTAGACATGACACCAAATATTATACTATCACTGAATTAGGTAGATTTTGTTTATCTCCCAAGCAGGTGGTAATATCTTACTCTGTAAACTAACTTACTTTCCTAACTTTGTATTTTGAATGATACTAAAAGCTTTGTACCAATATGGCACATGCAAGCTGTGTGTTCAAGTGCATAATATGTACTCCTCTTCCATTGTGACACTGTTATCTTTTCGTTAAACACCTTTTGAAAATTCTGTACTTTCATCTATGTTGAACGTTACCTCGTCGCATCATCTTTGCTGCATATATGTGCCAAACTGGCAAATGATTACCATAAAAATTCATGAACCTCACTGCCAATGTATGATTGACACCACGGAATCACTCTAATTTAGAGCGTCTTTTGTCATGCACAAGTGATCCTCTAAGAAGGATATTTATTAAGAGTGTAAAGGAATAATCTTTTTCAATAATAGCTGATAGTAGGTGATAGGGGGATATGCATTCACGTGAGGTCGTCATGCTCCTGATGTCATGCTCCTCTGCACAACTCTTGTGTAGTTTCTTGCGTCTTAACAGTGATTTCTTCAGTAAAACAGAGCCAGCGGTACTACACCAAACTAGGTCTTGAATCATAGATGAAAGCCTAGGCCCAAGTTTACGCTTCATATGATTAATTAAAAAAAAAAAAAATGTTCTGGGAATCTGAACTTGTTATTGGGTATAACCCAACATAGCTCAACATACTCTATGGGCGTCTGTCAAGTTTGTTGTGTCATTACAGCACCCAGCCTTTAGGATGCATGAATGTTGCTCGCTGTCTACCAATGTACATTTTCTGAGCTTGGAATAAATCAGGAATTTCAAAGCGTGGCTGTATTGGATTGGTAAAAGTCTTTACGGTGAGGTGAAGTAGGTCTGGTGTCTGTTGCCACTAATTACAGTCTGACATGTTTAGGCTTTGCTGCTTCTCTCTTTCCCCCATGTAAATTTGCAGTTTAATGGAAATGCTATGAAATAATGACTAGAAGAAATTATAATCTCAGGCTCATCTGATAGGTGATTGACCCAATGCCCTATACTCTACAGTGTGTTTCATTAACCCTTTCAGAGCCTGCAAAAAGCAAAGCTTCTGTCCCTGCCCCATCATTGCTAATTAATCCCAAAGATTTGAGAACCTTCCTTACTGTTCCCACACTGTTCCCTTGTTCTTTTTAATCTTTACACTAAGCCAGCTTCTCCCTTTTAGCCAGGCTGCACAAGTCAAGTCGCTGATGGAGAATGAAGATCTTCATCTCTCCTGGACTCATTTGGCTTGTGTATGCAGGCTGGACAGCAAGAAGACCCCTACGCAGGGTCCTTTAATAACCTGCTTGTCACTCTTTCGATAGGTAGGAGAGCTTAAGGGGTGCTTTGAACTGGATAAAAGAAGCAAGTTGAGAAGTATTTAATTAATAAACTAATTCTCTGAAGAAACAGAAACTACGTATTCTGAATTGTGAATAGTGGTACCCGGAACCCATAAAAAAAGAGAGATTAAGGTGAGAAAGAAATGTTTCAGGATGGAAGCTCTCCTAAAAAAATTGCCGTTTTGCAAGGGAAAGTATTGGGAGTTCATTTCATTCATTATATCTGTCAGAATGAATCTCCACATCTTGCAGGATTTTTACTATTTTAAATAGATTTTATATGTGCCGCTGCTGGAATGGGAAAATTCTACTGCAGTGTGAGTAAAATCTCGTAAGCTAAGAAACTTTTTGACTCAAACACCGAGCTTGTAGAAAATCAGTTGTTCTTAAGGTTTTTCATTCTGCAGACCAGTTCATTTTTCTAGTTGTCTCAGACCACATATGATATATGATTGCTTCCATTGGTTTTTGAGGTTAAATTTCTGAACTGCAAGTAAGTGTAGAAGGATAAATTCAGTTATGCATGTTGCTAACTGAGTAGGTCTACTTCAGAGAAATATGTTTTTGTAACTTTTATTTTCTGAAGTAGTAGTCACTGTGAATCACTTACTGCATTAATTTATAACCATGACATAAAGCAATGACGGTATAAATCTGCATTTATCTTTTTAAACTTTAATATTATCTGTCATGTCCTCAGAAATGACAATGGAATTACACCTGCCTGAGAAGAGTCATCCAGGCATCACAGTCCTTGATGACAGCTGCTAAGCTGACTCTGGAGAGGGTTTCTCTCTTACCGGGGAATGTAACTTGAAGTCCTGAGATTCACGTAACTTAGGTTTTGTGTGATTTGGAATGCTTACTTCTCAAAAAATAAAAATGTGACAGATTTTTCAGTTTTCTTTGAATTCCTCAACCTAAAAATAATAAAACCTCACATTTATTCCAGCGATTTAAGGAGCTGAGCTTCTGATTATAAAATTGGAGTCAGTGACAAAGGGAAATGTAAAACACTGAATACAGGTATTTAACAGCAAGGTTGTTAATGAAATGCTGCATTATTTCAAATGGTACAGTTCTAGTTTAGTTGGAGTGGAGCTTCTTTTGAATCACTGTACTTTCTTGTCAGAAGGAACTCATCTGTCTTTCTTTCATACGCTGTTCTTCAGCAGTTTTTCTCCTTGCTTTCCATTAGGAACCCTGCTTCATTAACAGAGCTCTATCAGACTTGGCTATAATGATTTGCAGATCCTTCCCTTCAGTCCTTCAGATTTAGCGTTTTCCCCTCTTGTTCCTTGAGGTTCAGCTAGGAAGCACGGGAGGGTAGGTGGAATACCCAGAAAGGCACTGCTGACTAAAGTGAACAGTCACCCGTACAGGTTGATAAAATGAATATGTCATTTGCAAGAGCAATTACTTTATAAATCACATTTTCTGTCAATTGTATACAGACGTATCTTTAGCATTTCTAGCTCATCATACTAACTGCAGTTAGTTTGATCATACAGACAATATATTCAGCATTTTTCTCTTTTCCTCTCTTTTTCTTTTTTCCTCTTCCTTTCCTCAAGTTTGACGGTTTTGTAGTGTAACAAAGAGCTACCGCACTGATGAAGAATTTGTCTTGAGTTTTGTCAAACTATTCTAATCACAAGGCTCACTGTGTATCAAGAACACCTTCCCTCCAAAAGACAAAGATTTGTGAGAAAGCTAGTAATAATTATATATTCCTTGTAACTGCAAGATGGGAAAAGGATTTAGAACATCCTTTTGATCTTAGTAAATTATACCTAATGGACTCTGTGGGTTACCTACATATGCAGAAAAACATACTTCAGTGTTTCCATTCATGCTCTGCTTTGAACCTCCCTTAGATTAGTGTAATAACTTTGCACTACCTCTGTTCAGTGCTTTACATTTGCTTTCAGGTATTTTCTAGGTAATTATGGCAGACAGTGCTGAATCACTACTTACTATCTTAAGTGGTAAGAAAGGAAAAGGAATAGCATCTCAACACACAAAAGAAACTGAGTCACTGAGAATTTACTACAATATCTTCTTTAAAACCAGGTTGATAAGTACAGAAAGTGTGGGTTCACAGAAAACAGGGTACCTATCAGTCTAGCCAAGACAAGTAATTAAACCATTAATCTTGGTTAGACAGATGAGAGTTTATGTCTTGTATACAAACACTGGCCTTCTCTAATGCAAAATCTGATTTATTAAAGACAACAGCAACAGCAGAAAAAAGTGTTGTGGAATTCAGCAGATATGGAACCATTGGATACACCTTACTTTAATATGTGTTTGTATGTGCATGTAACTAAAGATGTGAGTAGAAGACAACTTGCAATAAAAGCTTCATGCAAAAATGTAAAATGCATGCCTTTGCCATATTTATTCTTTTGAGCAAACAGAAGTTTTGTCTGAAAAATATGTATGATGTCCGGAAAACTTTCCAGATGTCTGTCTGTCTCTCAGAAAAGCTGTTTTTAATCTCTTTTTTTCTCTAGTTTGTAAACGAATCTTAAAATGTAGTATGGGGTGAAGCGCATGGAAGTTGGGTTCCTGTCAAACGTTGGTGGTCTTGCATTATTCTTCTTTAACTACTCAGATGACAAAACACTGTTATCCAAAATTCTCCTTTTAGTTAACTTCAACCTCTTGGTACAGCTTATCTCATTTCTCTTCTGTTTCCTTCAAAGCTGAATGTCACGGGAGGCAGAGCAAAAACTGTTCTTTTCCTTTCGCTTGAATATGTCATCAGCTGAACCTTCAGGTCTGCTTAAGGCCAGTTTTAGGTGAGCACAACTCGTGCTGGAGTCCTCAGATCTCAACACAGCATATAATCTTTTTTCCTTCCTTTCCTTTTTGCCATTTTCTAGCTTCTTTTTAAAAACATATAACTTGTATCTTCTTCCCTTATGTGCTACTACTCTTTGATCTTCCCCCAAAATATTTACTATTTATAGTTTGTCACCATTTCTCAGGTGTCTCTTCATTACTTTCTCCTCTCAAGTCACTTGATAAAACATCTTTTTTATTTTTTCCCCACTTTCATACCATGATGTGTTTTCCTTTTTTAAAGTCTCCTTGTTCCTTTCTCCTTTAGAGAAATCTAATTAGAAAATCAGGTAATGATAAGCTATATAAAACAAAATAGGATTTTATAAGCAATGTTGAGTTGCACTGTATGCTGGTGTTCATTTTGTTCTGAATCTGGTTTTTATCAGTAAAAACTTCTGTTCAAAGGACCAAATTCCACAGCTATCTAATTAGCTCAGTGAGGAGATTCCTTGTGGCTTAAACATTTATGTTTATACAGAAACACTAATTGGAATTGCTCTTCTAAATGATGGAGTGCAGAATAAAACAGAGTTTGTTTCTATTTATCTTAAGTTTCTATTGCCTTCAAGTCTTTGAATAGTCTCATTCTCATGATGAGAAACGAATTGGATACAACGCTATTATTTACTTCGGAATGTTTTATTTATTTTGTCCCTTGTACTTTGAGATCAGCCCTCTCTGAGAAACAATCATTGTTTCTCCAGCATGACATAAACTCAAAGACTACTGTTGTTGTTCTCCTGGTTTTGCACAAGTTAAACATATGGTCATGAAAAAAGCTGTGAAAACAGTCTTTATCATTGTCAGTTCTGCCGTTTCTAGTAGGACTAGCAGCTGGGAAGCTCTGAACAATCATGGCAGTCAGACTAAGAAAAGCAGGAAAACTGAGAGAGAGGAAAAAAATGTCTTAGTATGCTAAATTTGGAGAAATGTACTCGATTTTAAAATACCATGCAAGAACCAAATACTGCCAATGAAAATATCAAGAATGGAAAGAGGAAGAAAGCATCAGTAAGGGATGAATAGAATATTTATTCTGCAAAAAGGGAAGCGGAAACCCTTCAAGATGAAAGCTGTGTGTGATCTTATTTTCTACTAAAAATCAGCAATTCTTAGTGGAAAAAATATCATAGTGGTAATTCTAATGAACTCAGTAAATTGCATCTTTGAAGGCAGATTAGCAAATCACCCCACTGTCTAATCAAGATCAATAAGGGACAAGATCCCTCCTCCCCCCCCAGCAAAACCAAAACTTCCCTTGAGACAGATTGTTTCAGAAACTCCCTTATGGAGGTTTCTTCTTTTTTCCAGGCTCCTGCATTAGCAGGTTAGTGCAGATCGGGAGCATATTTTGAAGCGTATCTCCCAGTCATTCCTGTTTATGATGTTTTGCATTGCATTACAGAGCAGGCTCAAAGTGCATCACCCTCTGGGGATGAAACCAAGCTGCATCTCATGAAGCATGGCTAATACATTCAGCCCAAGGCACCCAGCTAGCACTAGTTCAAAGAAACAAAACCTCTGAAACACAAGTAGTGTAGATCTCGCTTCCACAGCTATTTTCCTCTATAGGTTTACTTTTATTGGTCGACACCACTTACCAATGTGGATTTAAGCACTGTGGTCCAAGACCAGACAAAATGGACCACAGGATCTTGGTAGAGCAAGTACTGTGTGAATATCTGCTAGTTTTGGCTCAAAGACATTTTTGAAAAAATGGAAAAGGACTTGTCTGGACATAAAATTTTATATGAAAAGAATCTAAACATGTCCCTAGATTTTCACAGTATTAGCTGTTAAAGACTAGCAATAAGGATGTTTTAAAAATAAAACTCTTTGGAGTAGAGGAACTTAAAACTTCCATTTTAGAAAAGTGTGGATCCATTTTTGTCTTTCAGTTATTTCTTCCTGTTTTGTTTTTTTTTTTTTCCGATGGTCTCTGCATTTTGGTTGTTTTACCTTCTTTGTTTTTCAAAACCAAATTGTTTAGGCCCTAGTCCTATCTTAAAACTCCTTTCTTCTTAAGGTCAGTTTCTTAAGCGAGATGTATGTAACTCTGAGTATGTCTGTCTTGCCTTTAACTCTTGAACGTATTGGCTGGTTGTTGCCAATTTAGGAATGCTAGGCTCAGAGGGAGTCAAAAGAAAATGAAAGCTACTGAGAGCGAGTGTTCTGTGATAGCTCAAAACCTTTTAGGCATTGAGAATCTAAGAGTAAAAGACAATAACATAAGAAATCAGACTTAATTATCCCTGCTGCTTGTGGAGAAAAATTGCCACTTGTGTGAAATAGCTAACTAGCTAAATGCTATGCAGAAATGAGAAATTCGATGCTTAGTCATCAAATATCATTTTCTTCGACAGTTATATATCAGATATTTCATTTCATGGAGACATTATTTGCATTTTATTCTCCTTACGGCTTCTGTGGACAGATTAACGTGGAAACCACTGAATCCACCAGTTTTAAGTGTTGAAGGGTTTTGTGTTTTGTTGGGTTTTGTTCCTTTAAAAAAACTTCTGAGAAATATATAGCTCAGCGTAAGCTGTGTGCAATGCAGTTGCACTGGTACATAGTGTATGGCTGTGATCTCCCAACCCACTTAGTATTCACTTTGCAGATAGAAGTTTGCTCATATTTATAAAAAAGTGAGTGTATACCCTGATCCACTAACAGAATTTGCATTGTTATTGCACTGTCCCCATAGAGTCCTATACTGTTCCTGGATGGAAGCCACATTTGAAAAACCTGCTGCAGTTATTGACAGCCTCCTTATTTTCAGCACAGCACCCTTCTAATCACCGTCTGGCAACTAGAAGGACTAGAATAAAAATAATTTCACATTTGCATCATTGCTTTCTGTACTTTGGCTTAATATGTTCACAGTTGTGTTTCGAAATTGCTCTTGGCTGTCTTTGTAACATCTTATCCTGAACTGTGCTGTAGTGGGGTCTAGAGAACAAACAGGTTTGGATGTCTATCATTCTGAGGTATTATCAGTATTAGCAACCAATTGAGATGAATAGGTATTTCTGTAGTTAGCTGCAATTTTAATACTTGCTGGAGTTGGGGGAAGGAGAGGGAAGGTAAAAAAACCAAAACAAACAAATAAAAACAAAACAAAACAAAAAAACCCAAAAAACACCAAAAAAACCACAACCCACAGATCCATGGATCTTTTTACCCCTGCATCATCTAGCTCCATGCTCTGTGGATCACTTGCCACCCTTCAAGCAGAAGAGACTGGAGGAAGTCTTCTTCTGGAAAATGTCTTAAATTCCCTGGAAGGGGTAAACAGTTTTATTCCCCTTACAGAAAGAGGCAGGAAGAGTTACCTTCACCACACACCTGTAGTGAGTCAAGCTATCTCATCTAGGACCCAGTAGCAGGCAGACTTCTCCACACCAGCCCAGAGACAGGAGTGGCCAGACACATTCCTGCCACTGAAACCTCATCTGCAGCTCGTTACACAGTGTGCACATTTGTCTGGTAAATCAAGGAAGCTCATCTCTTGTTCGAGTTCCAGCAGACTCAGCCCTTCCTGTATTAAAGTTTTTGAAAGATCAATTAGAAAAAACTTGTTCATAAAGTTAAGTTTTCTCAATTTTTAATAAGTTAGTGGGTGGACAAAACCAGTACTCAACTAAAATGTTAACAAATATTGTAAATTTCAGCCTTTTCTTCTGTCTCTCCAAGTGGGAAACAAAAACAGGCAAAGGGTTGTCAGAAATTTTGGATTTTCTTGAATCTGTAATTGGATGTTATGTACAAGGAGGTGGCAGTTGTAAAAAAATGTGACATGAGAATAGTGGTACTGTACAGCAAGACTAGGTCAGATCAAGAGCATGTCTAGCCTCGTATCCTGTCTCTCACTGTGGCCAGGAGCAGATTCCTAGTAGTGGCAAGTCATGAAAGAATATAAGAATAGGACCGCCTCACAAGGAGAATTCCCCAGTAGCTTTTCTCTTTAGCCCTTCCGTTTCCTCAAAAGTCTTAAGTTTAGCTCAGAAACTCAAGCCAGAGTTTGAGTCTTTGTTTCATAGCCCTTGATACATCTAATTGCAAAGGGAGGAAAAGTTGTCCTCAGTGTGCTGCCTTAGTGTGAATTATGAATTAGGACCTTCCTTAATTCATGAGAATTCTGAATAAAATTATAGTAAGATTAAAGAAGAGCAACATGCAATTTCATGTACATATTTGCATGAACATTTATATTATGGTTAGATGCCTGTCTTTGCACTGTGGAGGCATTTTATGTCTGTAAAATATAATTTATCTTTATGGCTACTATTTCCTAAGTATTTTTAAAATCTGCACTCATTGAATTCCCGATAAAAATTGAAGTCATGCATCTACACTACACTTAGTTTTTCAATATTTTTTTCTCAGCAGACACATCCCAAATCCCATTTCCTATCTGAAATCTAGCCAATGTCTTGTAGCATGGCGATATTTCTCCATCTTTTGTGATTGGTCTGATCTCAACACTAAGTATAGTAGTAACAGAAATTTTATATACAGCTGTGAACCTCTAGTCTATAAATAAAAGCAATTCTTGGAACCAAACCTGTGCTCATTTATATGTTGTTTTGGGTTTTCTGTTTTGGGAAAACATAAGTAGTTATTTTTTTGAATACTGCAAAAATATTAATAAAAATAAATATGAAAGTTATCAATAGAGAATTAAATAGCATTTCTGAGACTATTGTATATGCCATCTGGAATTTCTGTATTTAGACGTCTACCAGAGCTTCATTTTAAAGCAAATTCTAAAACCAATTTCTTCTTCTGCCTTACTTTATGAAAGCAAAAGCTGTACATTAAAAACTTCAAAAAACAATGTTAGCAGGGAAGATGATCTGTCATCAGGAATTTGTAGTTGAGAGTAACTTAGAGATTAGAAAACGCATGCATTGTAGAGTTTCAAATACTATCCAGACTGATGTCTGAAGTGTCTAAATTATTTTTGTTTGCTGTTAACAGACTGAGCTCAGTGACTGGATCCCTTTGTATTCTGATCTAGACAGGATTTTCCAAAAGCAAACCAAGTTGCAGAAGAATGTTGGGCTGTTTCCTTGGAGCTCTTTGGGAAGCTGTGGGCCACGGGGGCAGGACAGGCAAGACGACGAGCATTTGCTTAGGCACGTAGAAGGTGCCACCAAATGGTGTGGGGTCATGGACAATCCGCGAGCAATTCCTTTTTGTCTCTATAACTAAAACACAGTGAGGCAACACTCAACACTACATACATCTGAAGTAATGCAGTGAAAACCTTGGACTTCACTCCAAAATTAACTTTTCTGTCTTTCAACTCCATGGGTCGGCATCCACCTAGGCTGTACTGACATACATGTCCAAACTTCATCCTGTGTCCCACATACCCCATCATTTCAAGTTTAAAGGCAGATTTTGGTCTGTGGCTTAGTGTCAATATGCTCTTGGTATTAAAAGGATATTTAATTTATTTCTGAGTTATTTACAGCCATTATAGTTCTCTTTGGTAATTTAGTAATTATTTCTTTATTGAGTAGAGATTTTTAAGTTGGGGGGCTTTAATTGAGATGGCTAATAATTTTATGTTTAAACACATTACGCTGGAGAGTAATTTGGATGCTGGCTATACCTCTGCTTTAGTTGCTGTCATATTACTTATTTTTATTTTTTCTGGGAAACTTCTATGTGAGAGTAAATGTCTAAAGAGCGTTTTATATAAACATTTTCTCCTCCAGGACTAAAGACCAGCACATTCTACTTGTGTTGTTGAAAGTTTTTGAGATTGGTGGATGTGGGACCTTTTCATTCTTGCACGTTTCAGAGCCTATCTGGTTACTGACAAAGCCACTAGTAACAGACCACACTTCCTTCTGTTGTGTGAAATCCTGATACCATGTACAGTCATTGACAGACTCCAGTTCTCTCACATCAAACTCATATTAAATTTCAGTAATGTTGATGTAACAGAGATTTTCATGTTGTGGTGTTTTGCTGAGGAGCTGCTGCCTTTGATTAATGAATAATATGTTTCATAAAACCAAGGAAGTTAAGAAAGCATACTTCTGTAATGCTTATCTGTTAGGGAAGTGTGGCATCTTTGCTTTTTTCAAAGTTCTTTTTGTTGGCATAAAGAATTAAACCATCCACATCATATTAGAAAAATAAAGTACTGATATGAACTTGGAGTTCACAGAAATGAGAATGTACCTCTTCATCAGAGAAAAGTCCTCACATCTGTAGAGAAACAAATTTCTCTATAAACTCTAAGCTTAGTACAGTAGGTACTTCATTGTTCTGAAGATCATTTTACTTTGTACTCTTCTCTTCAATGGAAAGAAAATTGCTAGCTTAGACTTTCATAGTTTATCTAATTAGGATTTATCTGTTGTCACTCATAAATGTAGTGTTAGGTACATGCTTCAGTATCCAAATACATCTAAAGAAAACTAGCTGTTACGAATAACTGATTATTATATAAGGAATATAGTTTATAGTTACTTGTGTATCAAGAAGTTGTGAATGCCCTCTCCCTGGCAGTGCTGAAGGCCAGGTTGGATGGGGCTTTGAGCAACCTGATCTGGTGGTAGGTGTCCTTGCCCATGGCAGGGGGGTTGGAACGAGGTGATCTCTAAGCTTGCTTCCAACCCAAACCATTCTGTGATTCTATGAATATTACCTGTATTCTGAAGATATAAGCTTATTCTTATTTCCTGCCTAAATAGAATGTCTCTGGTGCTTAATCTTTTTGTTAAAATAACCCTTTTGTTGAAAGATTCCTGCTATGTAAAAGTACAAATTATAGAAGGATTTTTCTCTGCCAAAGATATAATTCATTCCTTTGGGTTTCATCCTGGTCTTTCTCTAAAAAAGACAGATATCTTCATCTTTGAGGCAGTAACTACTAAATTTGATGCCATCAGGACAGCATTAAAAGCTATAAATACATTGAAGCTATGAATGCATTTGGCCCAAATAAAATGTATTTCTGGAATGTAAGTTTATCCTTTGGAAGCCTGGATCTCTCACTGGATGTACCCATACAGTTCTTGCTGTATTCAAAACGTACAATTTTTTTGCTGAATGAATGCTGTGTTTTGTATAGGTTGATTGTCCAGTCATCATCTATGATGGTTTATAGTGCCATGTAAATGACCACTAATCAAATAATCTATTTCTTCTAATGATTATGCAAATTGCTTGAAGGCAGCACAGCACAGCTAAGGTTAATGACACTCAATAAAATGACACCAGGAAGGAAGGAATCTGTCTGAAGCAATCCAATAATTCCCTATTGTTTGTGAAGTCTGAATTTATTTTGAGTAATCGGTGGTTTCTACAAGAAAACAGTGATAATTATATTTATGTCTCCCAAGTATTTTCTCAGGAAACAGACAAACAGCCTTGCTTGGTTTGTTTTAGGAACACACACAGTACCACTGTAAGTATTTTCTTGTTGACTCTGAAGATGAAACGGATTACTAATGGAATGAATAGAAATGTGGTACTGAAAGCAAATTTTTACAGTATTTTGCAAAAGAGAAAATAAAGGCAGAGTTTGCACAAACTTTATAAATTCTGTAGAAATATTAAACAGTGTGTACATATCCAAATGCAAAACAAACAGGGCCTTGCCATTTTATGCTCTATAGGATGAAAACTGACAATAGCACCGCATATTCAGCTAGGTGTGCATCCTAAAATCATGACCTTCACTGGACTGAGAACTAATCTGGAAAGTAGATTAACATTACTGAAGCCACAGATAAGGTAGTACAACACATTTCTGCTTTTATTAATGGCATATTTGGTACAACTTCAATGGCAGGAAAGTGCTCCCTAGACATTCAAATAAAATGTACATTTCTGCAGACATAGGTAGGCTTGCATAATGTTCTCTCTACCAGCGCTACTGAAGTGATAAATATTTTAAGATTTCTGGAAGACGGAGTTCATTGGCCATCCTCCACATAACCTAACCTAACTGGACAACCCTTGAGCTAAGATATAGACAGAAGTGATCTTAAGTGTACTTCCCATGGTTGTCCTCAGCTCTCCGTCCCTCAGTCTGTCAAGTGGTTTGGAGTGTCTGCAGCATACAAACTTAATAGGTGGTTGCAGATAGACCATTATGAGCAGGAGACTTGACATATGTACTTTAAACTAATTTTTATCACTTCTTGTTTATAACTTTCTGATTTTTAAGCTCTGATACAAAATTAATAATGGAATGAAATTACTAGTTTGTCATAGTCTCTTGCTAATAACTATCACCAAGATACTTGTTTCATTGTTAAATGTGCACATAGTTTAACATGCAGTAACTGAATAGAAATGGCCTTTGTTATACATTGCAGTTATAACCTCCTTTCTCAGTGTTTGATACTTCATTGAGTCACACATGAAGTTGGAAACAGACAGAAAAAAGTTTAGTATTTTCGGCAATTATTCATTGACAATGATGAGATTAAGGGACAGAATTATGCATAAAGGTGATAGCCCATAAATTCCTAGTTCTTTCTGGAAATAGCTGTGTGGTTTTATTAGCCTTAAAATTCCTGTAGAAAACTTTGCAGAAGATATGGTTAACATCATCAGAAGACAATACTATGAACAGTGACAGCACAAGAATTTTGTGCCTTTGTGCTGAGTAAGAAAAACAAAAGCAGCAATAACAATTGAATATAGAGTGTTTTTACTTTTGTGTTCATAATGTGCTCTTTTGCAAACAGTCTACAGGCTGTTGAAGAGTTCAGTACTCTTGTCCACTCTCTTTAGACATAGCCATGTAATAATTTTACTAACGTAGATTTTTTTTCTCCTGGAACTAAATAGCGCTGCTGAAACACACCTGTCTGAACTGAATTTGACCTAATGGTATCTAACATTTTGTGCTGAGCATTTCCTGTACTTGTTAAGTTCTTTTGGTACTCGGGTAACTTTTTTTAGATTAATCCCTGGGACCAAGTCCCCTGCCATAGGTTCTTACTGCAAGCAGTCCCAGAAGTTGGGCAGAGGACTCTGTGTTGCTCAGTTCACCTGCAGCACACTTTCATGTTATTACAAAGAAAGAGAACAATAAGCTCCTGGATGTTATCAAATGTTCTTATGCATCCAACCACAGAAAGGGGGGTTAGGAAGTGGATTCCAGTTTGTTCTCAGATTCCAGTTTGAATAGGTGGACAAAAGTAAAATAATTAACAGTAAATGTAAATACAGAGACAAAACAACAAACCAGTAGAGGATGAGAGGAAACGGCCTCAAGTTGTCCCAGGGGAGGTTTAGATTGGATATAAGGAAAAATTTTTTTGCTGAAAGGGTTACCAAGAGCTGGAACAGGCTGTCCAGGGAAATGGTTGAGTCACCATCCCTGGAGGTATTTAGAAGTCATGTAGATGTGGCACTTCATGGTGTGGTTTAGCGATGGACTTGCCAGTGTTAGGTTTATGGTTGGACTTGGTGATCTTAAGGGTCTTTTTCAGCCTAAATGATTGAATGACTCTAGGTCTAAAAGGTCTTATGTAGGCTATGCTGAACAGACACAGCCATTGAGAGACTATGTTGTTCCACAGGTCTGAAAGCAATTTAGGAAGAATGAATCCAAATAGCTTGCAAAAATCTGGAACAAACAGACTGCGTACTCAACTGATGTAAACTGAAGTATCTCCCCCGAGTTTAGTGCAGCTATTTTGATCCTATCACCAGAACAATAACAGCAACAAAACGTGTCTTTTCATGTAAGTGTACTTCAATGTCCTTCCAAGAACATTCATAGAAATGAGATTTAAGGAAAGAATTGTCTTCACTGAGAGCTGAGGACTGCTGAAGAACCTCACTGCTTATTTTCTAATCATACTCAATATTTAATGGCACTATCCTTAATATTTACCAAATGTAAGCATGTATCCTGCGTTATCAGTGCCTGTCAGCTCTCTGGAAATAAAATACACCATCTACACCCATGCAACTATTTTTAACTCATCTTGTAACCACAATACCTTTGTACAGTACTTGAAAACAGAAGGCAGTTACTCTCACCTTTGTGCTTTACTTTTGCTTGAAATTTGTGGTCTTAGAAACAAAAATTGGCTTCACAGGGGCTTGATTTAAAAATTAATAATTGTTTGAAATACACTCCCAGAATAGAAGATACAGAGTCTTCACAACAGGAAATGTAAGATATAGTTCAGCAATATGCAGCTTTCTGAGTTTCTTGCCAAGTTATGACAGATAAGCTGATTGATTACTCAAAGGTAGAAGCAAGGCCAGAATCTGGATAGCATATTCTAGTGAGACTGGAACCACTTATTCTTCAATTAGCTCTTGAAGCTGTGGTTTAACTTCAGTTTACTTCTTTGTGTAACAGCATCGACCAAATCGCTTTGCAACGTCTTGCTGAACTTCAGTGTTATCTGGAACCCTGAAGCTGTAGATTGCAGTAATTGTACTCTTACAGGTTTTGTCACTAGTTTGCCAACACAAGCAAAGGTGTGTTTGTCAACCAGTGTGTCCTCTAACAGGTATGCTTGAGAGCTAATTCAAGGAAAGTTTTGTTGCCCTTAGGACTTTGAATTGCATCCACATTTCATGTTTCCAGAATGCTTCATCCTGCTAAAATACAGTAGCCTGAACGGATTTCTCGTGAAAATTAATGAAGAAAAGTTTTTAAAATATTAACACAGAAATGCCTACCAATATTTTAAGCTTGTAAAGGAGTGAGATTTTTTTGGAACAATGGCTAACAACTGAAAAGGTAAACAACTCTGATAAACACACTTTAAATAGCTTAGTACATTATAAATAAAAATCTTCTTTTGATCATTCAAACCTGAATTTGGATCATCAAAAAGTCCTAAACAGGAAATAGAACAAACAGTACTAGAAATAGGTAATCTGCATAAGGGTTCTCATCTACCCGTTCGGGAATTAATTTCATACTTTTAATATCAATATATCCTCATTTGGCATAGTATTTTGGTGCTTGTGCCTGCCTCAGGAGCGGCTTCAGTTTTCAGAGTTTACCTTCTCTGGAAAAATTAGGATCTTTAAATAAGTAACAAAAAATAGCCTTAACTTTCTTCTTTCCTTTTGATGGCTTAATGTCAGTCTTTGGTAACGTGTCACTGAGAACAGGAAGGTATATAAGCACACGCAAGACTAATGGCATTTAAATAATGATCTAAATATTTCTGTCTAAATTATTTATGTTTTTCACAGTTAGATTTCAATATTCCAAACTGCAGAAATCTGATCAGCAAATTCCAAATGAACAGTTTATTAGGAATTGTTTTTAGCTGGTATTTTTTTATAAATGGTGCATTATTTCTCATAGTGATACACACAGATATTGTTGCTTCTCCTAGCGAGTCTGAGTCCTGCAAAGTGTCTCTCTAAAGTCTGATGAGGACATTTCTCAAGTAGGTCCAAATGTATCCTGTTCATAAACTCTTGGCAGTGAAGAGATTTGCATGTAGATGTAGCCTTAACATATTCAAAGGAGTGTTATTTTGATGAAATAGCCATTTGTACATTTATTCGAACTGGGAAATTGTAAAGAGCCTTTTTTGGACTTCTTCATGCAACATATTTATACTTTAGTCCAATGCACTGGGGATGTCTGATGAACACTTCTTTCCCTTTCTTTCCCTTGCCCCCTCTTGTGTTTTATCCATAATGAATTCATCAAATCCAAAATTTCCAAATGCCTTGGCATGATCAAAAGAATATATTTGATACAGTATCAGATGCAAAAGTATGGAATACTTTATGAAATCAGGTAATTTTTCCATGAAGCAAAAGCAAGTATAGAAATTTTGAAGATGGTTGAAAAAAACAGAGATGTCTTCCTCTGTCTTGCTTTACTTTCAGCAGTTTCCACGTATATTTGAACAAAATAGATTTTTTTCTTCTTCTTCAGTCATTAAGTGAAATATATCAAGTTTAACTATACTTCATAAGAAAAAAAAAAAAGCAGGGTGTCAGAAAAAACTTTCATGTATTTCCAAGAGGCATACGGCAACTTCTATTGCTTAAGGCAAATAAGAGTAAGATGTCAGGTGCTGATCTTTTCTTTTTTTTCTTTTCTTTTTTGTTTTTTTCAAATATATGTTACTTTCTCCTAGGGATTGCTTTTTAAGCATGAAAACAGATTGGATCAATCTGCAAACCCCGGTGATTCAGTTTCATTGAAGAAGTTTGAATTTTGTGTGCAATAAACCATAGCTATATTGTCTGTTAATGATTTTCTACAAACCAGCTGCATGATCTGGACAAATTCTCGTTGATTTATGTAGGGAGATGACTAAGCAAGAACAGAGTTAGGGAAGAGCCCTACAACCATGTGTAGTTCTAGGTCTATAAAGAGCAATCACATCTTCAAAGAAAGACTGGCTGAATATATCCATATCTGCTTCATACTAAAACATGTGTACAGCTACCACAGAAATTGCTTGAATATTTTGCATTTTTTCTCATTTTTTAAATTGTTTTCATAGTTCATTTTACACAAGTTCCTATAAATAGTATATTATTAGTTTCGCTTTCCATAATATGTTATGGAGTGTACTCAGCTTATACTTGTATAACAAAAATATTTTATATCTATAGATAAATAATGTTATTGATATGATATATTTCTACATTATTCTCATTTCCTAATTATTTTAGAAATAAAATATAGTTGTAATAATAATTGAATATTAGAATTCTTCATCTAACATTACCTAAATAAAGTAGAGTTGCCTGAATACCTGATTTCTATGGCCTAGCTTTCAGCCATGTGATTTTCTGAATTAGAGAGGTAACAACAACAAAAATCTTTGTGTATGTTTTAAAGTCAGTAGTAGCAAGGAGCTAAATTCTAACATTTTAGAGTACTCAGGCTGTCTGCAAATGAAGAGAATTTTATCACTGCATATGAAGTACAGCAGTGCTATTAACTTGTCTCAATAGCGAATTGCCTTGTTTCTCATCACTCCTCCACTCCTCTATTTAATTTTCTTCATTTGTATCTATTGCCTAAGACATAACAGAATTACTAAGATTTTCAGACATAGATGTTCTGATTTCACATGTCCTTTCTTTTCCCTCTTCACCACAAAATACTGCTATATGCTTTTTTTATTGTTATCATTGTAAAGTTTTATTAAAGCAACTTAGACTAAGTATTCAAACTCTTTTTATTCCCCTCCTTTCTGTAGATGTGATAGCAGGAAAAGATATATAGGAGACAGTCTGTCCCCAGTTTTCTTAAACAGACAGGATATGTACCGGCATTGTCTATGATGTCTTTCTTTTATTTTTTTAGTTATTCATCAAGAGTTAGAATATTTGAAAGCAAGTTGTCTTTGTGAAACTGTTTCGCAGAGCAGACCGTGTTCTACTAATTTCATAACTTTCAAATTTGTGCTCACTTGCATATTTTTTATTCTGTTCTATTCCTGTGACCAGCTTCAGCAAAAAACACACCCTATATGACTAAAATCAAAGCTGCCTGATGGAACATTAAGTGAAGTTTAACTGAAGAAGAATAAAATTCTGTCTTGAAATATCTGGGGTTCTTTTTTTTTTGAACTGTGTGTTTTAAATTTTCATCACTTTTTTGGTATTATTAAAACATTCTTAGCCTATGTTGACTGTAAGGAAACTAAAGACTTATTGTTTTATTTTGATTCCCATAAAAAGAAGTTTCAAAATGTCAAATTTATGCAATTGCATAATTTTGCAAATAAAATGTGTCTCTTTGCAACCTGTAATTTATTCAATTAATTCCAAACTGGAAATCATTCAGGAAAATAGTATAAATCACACTCTACAGTAGAGTAAAACTAATGCATTTGGATCCCAGGCTAGCCAAATATAGTTAAAAATATTTCTGAAAAGTTATTTACCTCTGGGGTTGCACTTCTGGCTGTTCAGACTTTACCACCACATATGCCATTTCCTTTTATGGGCTTCAAAGACCTCTGTCTTTGAAGATGCAGAGGTTAGGCTGGTAAGTCATTCCACTTAAGGTTGTCTACCTCCACTCTCCATGTACATGAAAGCTACTGGGAAAAATTTCAAACCCACTTCCATTTGGGCCTGCATAGTTTTGCAAATGACTTTTAAAGTTAATACTGTAATTTTAAGGCTGAAAAATACATATATAAAATTACATGTACGACAATGAAGACCACATTTGGCAAATTTAGCAGACTTTAGCACAAAGTTCCACATGCTGAGGAACTAAAGCTTAACAAATTAGCTCCAGATACGACCATATTAGTGGGAGCAGGAGACAGCCCTACAGGGCTGGCTTTTCTTTGACTAAAGAAATGCCCTCAAGAAGACTCACTGGAGCTAATGAAGGCATTATATAAACAGTCAAAAGGCAGTTGTTGGAGGCTGGCAGAAAGCTCATAGATCAGGAGTTAGCAGTTATGAAGGTTTCCTATCTCCTTTCAGAATAAATATGCTGTCCCAGTAGCGGTAGGCCTGCTGAATGGAGTCTTTCTGGTCACTAAACATCCAGCCACTCTTTTGTGGAGCGTCATGTATGTGGTGTCTTACCTCTGCATCTCTGTAGCTCCCTCTGAAGGCCAGCCAATGGCCAAAGATCCCAATCAATAACCTGGTCAGTAACAGTAAAGTCATTCATTAATAAAGAGGGTTTGCATCAGCTGAAGGGGTTGTCAGAAGGTAAATGATGTATGGCCAACCCACCTGGGAAGGCAATTAACCTTAGCAAGAACAGTTCTTCATTACTTTAAAGAAAAATTAAAAAAGAGTTGGCTTCACCTTGTAGCTTGGAAATCATACACATGGTCATTACCATTATGGTTCACATTGAATTAAATGAAATACAAGTTTAGTAAGCTATTTCACCTAAATGTCAGACCAGTGACCAAAAATGTTTTTTGCATGTGTTTATTAGGAGAATTTGTTACATGAATAGCTAATATTTTTATTAATAGATACTCTAAAGGCATACTAGTCATTTCCATTAGCACACCCTCAAACTTCTACAGAGCAGTCCGCCTGGTTTTAATCAAAACCAAATGGTAATCCAAGTTCCCAGGCTGGAACAGCTAAGAGGAAGTCATTCAGAGGAGGCAGAAGAAAGCAGAAAAGATAAACAGAAGATATTCGCTAAATTTGTGTGGAGCAAAGGATGTAGATGCTGTGGGTTACTCTGGAGACGTGATTCAGGCACCCTGTCAAACTGGAACAAAGTAGTTACAAGTGTTTTATGTCAGCAAAATACTAATATGATCAAGATGGAGTCTGTCCTTTTGCTTTAGCAGAGCTGGATTTGTGTGACTCTGGAGGATTCTCAGAAGAGGTAAAGCAACTTATACCACCGCCTAAAATAAGACTGTGTTTAAACTGTAGCATTCATTTTCTGAGATCCAGCTTATTCTCTCGAGTAGGATTACCATTTTTGCATACGCGTATAAATGGTATCTAACTGGGTATATTTACTGGTCAGAATAGCACTAGACCCTTTGTCAAAGCGGTGTGTTAATTGAATTTAGACCATGTTTTTCTCTGCCTGTTTCTCACTATCTGGTGCCAAAGACCAGGTCTTTTGGAGAAGTTCTCCCATTGTTCTGGAAAACAAATATCTTTGCGCAAACGTGAGAGATGTATAAAATATTTTTTCAATGAAAAAAAGGAGGGAGGGAGGGGTTTGAAAACAGTTTTGCTTTATGCAACTGCAGCACAGATTTTCCCATTTGACAGAAATAGCTCAGCCGCGTATTAAGCTGAACGTCTTGGTATACTCAGTCTTGTGGTCTTTTTTCTTCCCCCCCCTCCCCGTCTCTGCGCGCTCTCCTCTCCCCGGCGCAGGCAGGCTCGCTCTCCGTCTCCCTCTCCCTCTCTCTCAAAGGCAGGAAATACTTTTCAGGCAATCTGGGCCTGGTTGTTGAGGCCCCTCTCACAAAGCATCAGTCTGAATTTAGGAGACAGAAGTCACTGGGAAAATCTTGACAGGCTCGTTGCTCAGTGAAGGCTCCCTCCAGCTGCAGAGGGTGTTTTCGTTAGGCTCACGCATTGAGCCAAGCTGCTGAGAACAGAGCAATGAGCTCAGTAACGAAATCGGAACTTTTATGCTAGCAGGAGCTAACCGGGACTAGGATCTTTTGTTTGTTTGTTTGCTTCTTCGTTTTGGTTTGCGGTGTGGGTTTTTTGTGGTTTTTTTTCTTTTATTGACCAATGGTTTTAGGGAGGTTATGTCCGAACTCCAGATTCACTTCATCTAGGTAAAGCTGTCTTGGAAGATTTCCGTACTTTAAACCATCAGATAATAATTTTTTTTTTTTAAAAAAAGGAAGGAAAAGAAAAATCATCAAAGAAACAATCAGTACCCAGCATTGGATCTTTCTGCTTTCAGGATCTCAGCACTAAAACTGGAGGTAAAGAAAAAATAATAATCATTAAAAAATGTAGATTTAGTTGTAGACTAAGCCAATCCTGTTTATCAAAATGTGTCAGATCTATAACAAACTCTTGTTGTGCATTTTTCTGCATCTTTTAAAAATATGCTTGATATGCTGAACTTTGAGTATTTGTATTCATATATAAATAGAGCTGCATGGTCTTGCTTGCATATTTTTTAATGGACATTAAATAGCAAAGCTTGATGTGTGAATGATTTCTTTTTTCACCTCATTTGCCAACAGGGAGGGCATTTAGGGCTATGTTTTTTCTCTCCCCCCACCTTCCCCTCCCTTCCCTCCGCTCTAGCAGTGATGATGCAGAGAGTTTTAGGGAGATATATCAGCTATACCTCTGCTGGGCTTGGGCTCTAGCTTTTTCTTAGTCCTAGATGAAGTTTGTGGTATAACTGACAACACAGTCTTAAATGTGTACAGTCTACATATGAAATCCCAAGGTTTATTTCTTGGCATTAGCTAAATTAGGTTATTTTTAGTAACCTATGATTAGATATGCAGTTTGGGGTGTGCTGTACAAGCATTTGGAAGATTGAAAGCAAGATTCAGAAAATGTCAGCTGACGGTAATTTTCTGTGAAGTTGTATGAATTTATTCAGTCTTTTTCTTCACCTAGTAAATGCTGAACTATTAAAACTAACAATAATCTGCTGCTAAGCAGTTCAGGGAAAAAATGTGACATTTAACTGAGGCGTGAATGGAGCTGCTGCCGTTTTACTTAAAGTGATAATTTATTAAATTGTTATGGACATCAGAAGCATTTTTCATGGCAGGCAATATAGTATCCTTTGTCATTCTGAAAACCTAAGAGGACAGTTGTTGCTTATAAGTAATATGAGAGATTCTTGCTTATGTGCATCCTTAAGGCTCCATATAGAAATTGGCCAGATTAGTAACTAAGCAGGAACCTTCTGTTCACATATTTAAGAATTTTTAAACTGTGTCTTCACCGAATATTTTTTCAAAATGATTGGTGAGTAATGAAGTGACTCTGTGGTGTGAAAGGACTTGACAGACCAGCAAATACTCCAGAATGGGGTCAAATATCAATAGCAATAGATTGAGAATTGTACGCTTTACAGCCATTCGAATGGAAGAAAGTTCCTCGTGCTGGTCAGAAGTGGCAGCTGGTTGTTAAGGGCATGGGTCAGAAGGGGACCGGGAACAGCTGGTAGGCAGCAGGTCATCCCTGGGTACATCCTCGGGTGAATTTTAAAGTCACCATCACTCGTTCGCTTATGGAAAGCCTTCTCCGGTTCGGTGCCCTGAGCTGGGAGAGCTGTGGTAGGTTGATGGTGGGATTGAGAAGTTGAAAGCAATCTGAATGGCTGAGTCTGCGTCACTCCCATGAAATCTTGTGCTGGAACTTTGATGTCTCAAGGGATTTAGCGTTAGTGCCTTTTACTGCACTGTATTCCCACACTTGCTCTTGAAAGTATGCGTGGACCTACTTAGTATTAATGAGTACTCTAGTTAAACTGATGAGAAAATATCAAATAATACAAACAATTATTCCTCATCAAGAGGTACCTTCTTCTGAAGCACTGTCTTCTGGTCTTTAAAGGGTGTAATGACCCCATCTGACCTCACTTGCAGATGAAAATACTGGACACCTGAGACAATTGGACTATGGGGTAGACAACAGACTAGAACCCAGAAAGTATTTCTCATTTAACTCTAGAGTTTCTAACAGACTATAAAAAAATGTAAGAGATAGTTGCCCGCCTTTTTCATTTAGGAGGTTTATTTAAAAATCCTGGAGACAAATCACTGTTGCTATTCAACTCCTGGTTGTACGTAGTTTATCTTATCTATTATGGTATCCCACTTTTATTTTTCAAGATATTGTTGTTCAAGAAAAAGAATTCACAGAAAGCTTACTGTCTAAAAAAAACCCTTAAAATTATTTTATAGAGATACAGCAATAATGAACTTGGGAAACGTGAAGGATACAATCTAGTACTAAGCATCTAAGTTTTTAACCTTGCTCTGTTCCTTCAGGAAAGATAATGTTCTTAATTTGAAACAAGAAAATAGCCCAAATAGTTATGTAAGATTACTCCTTTAACAATTAAGAACATGAATTAATGTCTCCAGCCTTGAGGAAAATTAGTACAAGTGGTTACATTCATATAATAGAGATTATTCCGATAGTTTTCAGTCACCTTAGATTTATGTGCCTGCAAACTTACTTTCTTTTGAACTTTATACCTGTTGACCTCCATGTTAAATTCCATAATCAGAGCACTTGAGCAAAAGAAGTTTGTCTGTTTGGGCCTAATTAATTAAGATCTCTGCAACACAAACAAAAATGGATTCCTTCCCAAAAGAAAATGAAAAGCAAAGAAAACAGCTTCGGTAGACAGTTTTTGGATAGGCAAGGTTTATAGTAATGCTTTTCAATTGCTGACCTTAGAATCAATTTTTAAATTATCATTTAGGTGGTGAACTATAGAAATATGTTGGCTTTTTCATATATCTCAAAAGTTAATTAATTTTTATTCTTTTAATTCTCAGAAGTGTGAAGCGGTTGTTCTTAGCAAAAATTTTGGAAAAGTATCTTCTTTGATATAAAGCTTCCCTGAGGAGGGCAGTAGCAGAAGGAGGATGAGAACTTACAAACCGTTTTCTCTTTTCTCAGAAAGGAAATATATCTTAGAGTATTCTTCTTTCTTTTCTTTTTGTCATCTGGTTCTATTTTCTGTTGGTTTTTTGTCTGGAGAAAAAATTAAAAGATGCTTTTTATGTTGGTGTACTGTTCCTCTTACAAAAGAAAAAGGAAAAAGACAAAAAATGGAGTATACACAGGGGTAAGAGCAACTGTAATAACATCTCCAGAAGGGCTGGATCTTGATTGTCTTCCTAATAGGAGAGAGACTCCGGTCCATCCCCTCACTCGAAGAGGGGCCAACCAGACTAGGTTGCTCAGGGCCTCGTCCACTTGGGTTTTAAATCTCTCCAAAGGCAGCGATCAGTGACAATACTTAGTAAGAACTTTAAGCTTGGCTCTATACAGAGGTGTATTTTTTTATATATGTATATGTGTATATATATGTACATAGATACATTCTTTTTTTGGAAGTAATTACCGATAATGAATTTGAATACATTTTGGGGCTGCTGACTGTAGTCCATATTTCACCATTGATAGTTGTTGATGTTTGTAGCAACTACTTATTTAAGAACAGTCTGTTGGTGGAGGATTTCAAATCCACTATTACCATAATTGCTTGTTTCTCACGAATGAGGAAAATCACTTCTGTTGAAATTAGAAATGCCTGCAGTTTTATCTCTGGCATATTGTACATCAGCCACTGAACAAAGACAGAGGTTTGCCTTAGGCTGTATGTATCTACATGAAAACCAACTTAAGTCATACAATGTACACTTAACTTCTAGCCTTCACTTCCCTTTGGGCTCTTCTTTTTCTTACTCTGATTCGTGATATTTCCTGTTAGCTGTTTTATTATACCTTGTGTCAAAATCCAGTAAGTCAAGACTAAATGCCCTTGAACTTCAGGGAGGTTTCTAAACAACTCTGAATCTCTAGTGGTTCTCCCACCCTCTAGCTCACTCTTTATCAGCTCTAAGCTTTCCGTGATAGGCATGTCTTATCAGTGAGATTTTCATAGTCTGTTGCACTAGATCTCAACCATGACAAATACTTTCTAATGCTAAAACAAATAAATATTCCAACTTCAACATCATGGTACTTGTGGCAAGTTGGCGTCATGATCCAAAATTTCACTTTGGATAAGGGGAGTCAGGGGTGAGATTCAAAAAGAAAATATCATTAGACTGAGAAGTGAGGAAAATCTGGAGTAGTATGGAGGACTATTGCAAAGTTTTGTTCTGCTAAGGGAGCTAGCAGAAAATGGAAGAGGCAAGATGAGAAAGTGAGAAATTTCCCTAGCCAAAGCAGCTGGGGTTACATTATTACAGCTGTATAACTGCAACTTACTTAAGAGCATCCAACAACCTTAATTTTGTATTATTAGCATCTTTGCTAAGATTGTCACAAAATATGAACTTGTTTTCTTCTCCTTGTGAATTTTCTTCTGGAAGACACAGACATGTAATGGGCAAGGAAGGCTTGCTTTGAATTCACAAGTTCAGTCTGGTGCATTTAACACTCCCCTTCCGGGCACTCTTGAGAGGCTCAATGCACTGGAAGTTGTACTGTTGGATTCACGGCACACCTTTTTGTCTACATCTAAGGGGCAGATAACCCTTTTCATTTTACTTGAATTGTTTATCTTCAGACAATGCTGTTTCATCAGAGAAAAGTGGCAGCTTTTAATAACAATGTACTAAAACAAGAAGTTTTTATTGAAAAGCTGGTCTCAAAGAGTTGTATCCTCTATGGCAGAAGCTGGACTTGGAGAATTCCACTTTCAGAGACAAATCTACATTTTAGTTTTGTTAAATACGTATGTGCAGTAGATGTCAGTGCCTTCCTGGCAACTCACAAACCTTGAGTCACTGTCAGCTTAATTGGATATACAGTTAAAGATTTAAAAAAAGCTTTTGCATGTCATGTGAGTATTGGTAGATAGTAAAGAAAATAGACCTGAACTAGTTTTCAGTTCAATGGAAGACATCTGCCTGAGCTTGAGTCATCAGTTTTATTTTTACTGTACTCACGTACTCAGAAGTAGTAATTCCCAGGGCTGGGTATGTCTTTTCAGGCAGGCTACAGATGCTGAATGGGAGAGTAGCATCACAAAATCAGCAGACCAGCTGATGAGTTTGGAATTGAGGTGTCTCTGGAAAATACCGTGGAGATGGTCTGTTGACTATGGCTATAACAGTTATATTTGCATTATGACTGCTATCGAGGCAGAGAGAAACTGCATAAAGAGCTGAGATACAAACACACTGCACACAAGTCCTTTGAAAGATAAGCTTCCTGAATTCTGAAATAAGAATATTATAATGGTCAATGGCAAGGTTTTGTTCTGATGTGGACTTTTTTCCCCAAAAATTCATCAACGTGGGAAATAAATTTTTACATTCCCTTTCTTGAAGGAAGTGGATGTAACTGGGTCCTCCAGTGCATTTACAAAACACTCAGTGTGCACTACATGTTATTTGTCTCAAGTTTCAAAGAAATACATGGTACAGCAGGCATTATGAGTAGTTTTTGCTTTTTCACATCTACAGCTACATTCCAGAAATACTTGCTCAGTTTGCTTTCAGTACTTTTTTATAGGTGCATCAAAATGGGTTTCCAAGTGACACTTAATGGTTCATTCCTACCAAAAAGAACAGCCATCTCAGTAGTCATTCTTTCTAGACTCTTGATGATAAAGTACTTATCTTTATCAATGGGACAAAATCATTTTGAACTCTTCATGTACAAAGTACATGCATAATAGTGTAAAAAATACTTCTTAGTCCTGTTTGCGCCAGGAATGAAATTATGCCCTCTACTATTCAGTAAGCAGACTGGTTTCCAAAAGTCATTGTCTATAGTGCCTCAGATTTCATAGCTCATGGATATAACGAGCACCAACAACTTTTCTCTAAATGGAAACACTATATTAGAAACTTAAATCTAAAAGGCATCAGGATTATAATCTGGATAATTTATATTGTTTTCAAAAGGACCTCCTGTAGCTAGAAAATCCTGGGGGGGGTGGGGGGGGTGGTGAAAAAAGATGTTTGGGAAAAATTATCCAAATTCAGGACCAAAAATAATAGCCAGAGTTTTCTGGACTGCCGTGTCTTATGGGATGGCCTTTTCTCATTTCATGTCTTCTTTTCAAGATGTTTCCAGTCAAGGGAGGGTGAGAAAGGAAGTGTAAAAGATCTGCCAACTATGTTATTTTTTTCTATTCTCTGGGTATAGAGAGGAGAAAAGATTTGGGGAGAGGATTGTAAGGGCCATCAATTTTCCATATAGAAGATCTCAATTTTGGGAAGGAAAAACCTGTGCAAAAACACGAGTCCAATTCTTAACATCTTAGATTACTTTTCTTCATTCCAATACTATAAGCAATTTATTTTATGTTGAAATTAAGATTGCATAATATCTTTCAGACTGCTACATTTTGAAGACCAGCAGATTCACAAATCAGAATTACTAGATATCATGGCTCTGATTTTCTTCTGAAAAAAATCTATGCTAGAAATGTTTTTTGGCTTAAAACCTCTTCTCTTTCTAGTGGGCAGTTGTAAATTCGATGGCTGTTGTCACTCTGGAATGATGCTGTGGTGAAAGCGATTGATTATCATAACAGCTAATAAGAGTTTAATGCTGGTTATTACTATATTAAAATTCCATTAACAAAATTACAGTAAACTAGTATAATTATAGTATAAATGCTTGAAAAAATAGTATTTCTCAGTCTTATGGAATATTCATCAATGCAAAATAGTACAAAAATATGAAGTTTGCTATTTTAAATTGTCTTTTAAATTCATTTTGATTTGATAATTAACTTGGGTGTAAGTAACGTAGATCTTAAGTAAGCCTGGATAGCTCTGGATCAGTTCGGATCCCGTCATTTCCCCTTTCTCATCCTTGAGGAAGAGGCTTACTTGATCTGAGGCTCAGCACTGGAAATGAACCAAATACAAACGCAACCAAGCTAAAACCCACTGTAATTACTTGTTGGCTACAAGTAAAAGCATTTCTTTGTGTGATGGTGAGCACAGGTAACACAGCTACTTCTTGAGGGGGGATAGAAAACAATGCATCTCCATGCTGTTTTATGTTTTCTAACAATAAATTAAGGCGTGTTGACAAAGTCTGGGCTCTCATCTTAGGAATCAGTAGTATTTTCACAAAACTAGCAAGACTTTGGGTGTCTGAATGAACATCTTGCCCACTTTATACTTTGGGGCATCTAATATATTAAGATCTTATAATACTGCTGGACAGTATCACAATTCTTGTAACATGTTAAATGTCTTTTAAAGAAAGGATGTTAACAACCTTAACAGCATTACACGTTTTCACTGACAGTAAACTGTAATGAGCATATATCACATGTCAGAATCTATAAAGGAGAAAAGAAATAGCTTGCTAAAGGGATAATGAAACTGATCCCCACAGAAAAGAGGAAATCTTTATCAAGTCACAAGAATGACTTCAGGTACATCGCTTGATGAACATCTTATGTGTCTTGTATCAGAAATCACAAACTTTTTGCAGTGTATGATTTATATTTACTATACATTATTGTTTCCATTTCTTTACATGCATAAGCAAAAACAAAAAAATTTTACTTCTGTTTTAATATTTCTGCTTTCCATTTCTACTTTGGTCCTCTGCAAGTTCCTGTAGTATGAGGCACAATGAATAAACGTTCTCCTTCTTCATGATACTATTGATTTTTTATATGGCTGTAAATCCGCTCTTTCCCAGGAAATCTTAGCTTACTTCACGGCTCCTCAGGCAGAAGCTATACCATAATTTTCATACTCTTGGTTTTTTGCTATACTTTTTCCTGCTCCATTTCTCTTTCTGAGATGAAATGACAATAACTGCATACAATTTTCAGTTCATGGCATAATGAGAACTTAGCAAACATTATTATGCCACTGTATGTTCAGTCTCTCTTTTGTCTGCTGTGCTACATACTTTCTAATTTTCACTGAAATTGAAATTCAGTTTCAGATTACCAGCCACCCAGTCACAGTGATTCTTAGTTTGGGTTTTTTTTCCTGATTGGTAGCAGATATCATAGAGGCTTTTGTTAAACACTTATAGTTAGATTTATTTCTTTAATAATGCATACCATTATATTTATTGACAGGGAATTTCATACACAATATTGCCTCCTAGCTCTCCACTGTAATTAGTTTGCTCTGCATCATTAACAAAGTTTGTCGTTTCACTGCTTTTCTCATTCTGAATAACCTAAAAAGTACAAGTTCTAACAGCTGCCTTTACAAATCTCTTAATAATCTCCCTCCTCATTAAAAAAAAAAACAGAACACTAACATATGTTCTCACTTTTGGTTTTCTGTTTGGGTTTTTGGGCTTTTTTTTTTTTTTTTTAATTTTCGTTCTTCATTAAATTTTCAGCCAATTTACAGCATACGGAGATCAGAATTGCAAGTATATTGTTTAGGACCAAGAGACCACATGCATTTTATTTGATTTTAAAACCAGCTTTTAGTGCATCCCACCACTGGTCAGAGCATCCTAAGACTGAGTGTGCAGAGCAATTACCCCTGTTCCTCCAGCCTTCTCGTACGACCTGTGAGGCTTAGTAAGGAGATGGGAACTTGTGGGCCAAAAATCCCTCTGCTTCCTCTGCCTTTTTATGATCAGAGAGAAAAAGATTAAAAAAAAAGAGTCTCTTTCTCACCCTATAAAGGCAGTACTTCCCACACTTACTACAAGCCCTGGTCAGGATCCCTTCTGGCTCTGGGCATCTCCCTCCTCAAGTGAAGTCCGTCTCTGACTCCAAAGGCATTTGACATTACCTTGGAAGATCACCCCTTTTGCAGCTCACCAGATTTCCTCCCTCTGCCTTGCAGGCATCGTAATTGTCCCCTTTTGTTCCCGTGTACACAGAAGGTAATTTTGGGTACCTTTCAGAGTTACAAGTTCAGTAATTTCTCATTTGAGTTTTATTTTTTAATTCTACCACTTGGTTCCTGATCACTTTACTTTCTTGTCCTGAAACCTCTTCTAACTGATGATTCAATATGAGCCAGTACCTTAGACTTAACTGAGGGCTGTTCTCTGTTGCCTTTCTTTTGTTTGTTTGATCTAGCAATTGGTGGTGCATTGGAGCAGTTTATTTTTACAATCCTTTATTATAGGATATGTGCTGGTAGGAGTGTCTGCATGTTGCACTTAGTTCATACCTCTGTAATAACTGTCCAGTGCAGTATATCTTTCTGACGTGTACTGAAGGCACAATGCAATATAATTCCAATACTAGTGTTTAAGAGTGTTTCATAACGGTTTTTTTTTTTAATACTGCCTATTATTTTGAAGTATTTTACCAGAAAGTGAGGACCAAGAATAATTCCAGAAAGCACTTTTTATAGTGATTCATATGGTAAAATGTCAATCTCATGTTGCATAGAAATATTTAAATTCAAAAGACCACTTAACTTTCTGTAGAATGAAATGGCTATATTTTGTCCAAAGCTGTTATCCGTTCTCCTCCTTTCAGAAAACTTTTGGGATTGGCACTTGGTGTGTTAGAGTGTCACCAAAAACTTAGCCTATGGCTTTTAGTAATCCTAAATAACGTAGTGTATCATTTAGTTCTTATCCACCTAAGACTGTACTATAAATACATTTAGAAACTCTCCCTATTTGTCTGGCATTGTATGACCAGAGTATCAAGTCACTGAAAAATTTCTATTCAGATAGTTATAGCTGAGTCAAGCTGTTACAAAATTTTATATTAATTATCTCACAGGTGACAGCAACTTCTATTAAGAGACAAACTATGATCCTAAATTTTATGTATCCAACATTGCTGCTACTATTATATTCTCAGAATAAAAATCCATCAACAAAAAAAGGGTAAGGAAAGAGAGTGGTTAGGAGTTTTATTTTTTATCATTCACTTCACTTCTAATACTTTTTGTCTTGAAAGGCCTTCAGAATGAAGCAGAAGAGAAAAATTTTAGGTGAATCGTGTCTATTAAGCTGTACTGTCGCTATAGTTCTATGGATTGCATTGACTTGAGTCCTTTAAAAATAATTTTTAAAGTAAAACCACAGATACAATGTACCTGAGTCAGTTTTCAAATTCCTACTTGTCTTAGCATAGGCAGGACTTCCTTAGTTTTTCCTGAAAAATAGGAATATCAAGTACAAATAACATAAATTCACAGAAGCCCCAACTCTTCTGTTGGAGCCAGTGGGACTTGGTCTACGGATTTCAGTCAAGTATTAATTACTTATCACCTTTCACTGCTAAACAAAGACTGTACTTCTATTTCTGTACACCATTTCATGGCTGAAAACAAACAGTAAAAGATCTCCTCAAAGAAAAGGACAACTACCATGTAAGAAGTCACTACTGGGTTATATTTCTGTTTATCTGTACAAAGATCAGCAGCAGCTATATTACTGGCCCAAGTTCACATTTATAAGTGCATCACATGCATACATATGCAAACCTTACCATTAAATTTTATATGAAATACTTCAACTGTTTTATGATTTCATTCTAAAGACATATTTGTCCTGAAAGTACTATGTCTTTTCTGATTTTCAGAATGAAGTTATAAATATTATCAAAGTAGTTATCTGTTCAAACTGTTTTTAATCTTTAATCCTACATGATTATCTTCCATAGATAAAAGAAATTAGGGATAATGCATGGTATTCACTAGATTGATATCCCACAACAAATAATCCTTATATTTCTATTCTAGGACATTAGGGTTTAGAATGGTCTACATCTAAGCACTACAAAGACGGTTTACATAGAAACTGCAGGCAAGGTGAGCCTTCACATCAGAAAAATACAAAGGGTGATGTATGTGCAGGAAATAAGAGAACGAAGGACCGTAAAATCTAAACCAGGAGATATTTTAAAATAACTAGCTGAGCGAAGACCTAGAGGCTTATGTTTTATCTCAAATTATTTGTAAACAACATTCTGTCTCAGAGCTCGGTATGGAGTTACAGAAAGAGCTGAATGTAAGCCAGACCAGGAAGAAGTGAGATTAGTTTATAGGAAACAGACCCTGTTCGCTCAGACTTCCTTAAACAAAGTTTGCTGACTGGGGTCACAGACCAACGAAGATAAAATAATGATAACAAAATAAATGTTTCTGCTTGATCTCCGCTGCTTACGTATGCCTGCTATGTAAAAAATGTAATGAAACAGTCTTTCATCTCTGTGTAAGCTCATAAGCTAATGCTTTGCCTTATATTTTCGCAGAAACGATTTGCATCCCATGTAAAGCATTAGCAACAACCGAATTCCCCTGGCAGGATGGTTGGGCTGTACTGCTTGGGCCACCCTCTCTGGAACTCTCCTGCCGCTTAGACTTAGTAAACTCTCCCATGTTCTTTGCAACTTTCTCTCTTCCACAGCCTTTCTATTTCTTGCAAAGTGGAGGAGGTCATGCGTGGTGCAATGAATCATCAGTGTGGTGGGGTCTGGTGGGGCCAGCTGGGATATCACACCTAGGTCGCTGGCTGTCCTTCCTTTAGGCAGCTTGGGGATGCCAATGAGGTGTCCTTCTGCATGCTGATGTCTCATTTGTGCCTGCTTTTTCCATAGCCCTCCCATGCTAAGGACGTGAGGTGCACAGCTGGGCTCGTGGGGTAGCAATTGCTGCTGAGCAGCTCTACGGTCCTCTCCTTACCCCATCTTCCACCCTGAGGAAACAAGAGTGGGCTCCAGTCCTGTGTCCTAAGAGGCTGAGGGAAGAGGTGGAGGACCAGAGAGCCCTGGCTGTGTGCCCCTGCCTCCCCACTCTTTCAAATGGGAGATCTTGTCCCATCCTGTGCCCCAGAAGGGGAGCTGGGTCTCTGACAGGTCTGGGTAGTCACAGATACAGATATTTGAGTAAGTCTTCTTCCTCCCCTTTCCAGTCTCGCTCTAGCTCCAACTCCTAGGTCTTTCTGCTGCAGCTTGCGCAGCTTTCATGGGGTGTCAGTCGTACATATCAAGGCTGTTTTGTTTAAAGGTGCTTCTTGTAGGCCGTCACATACCCTTGAGGAGGGAAGCATGAGAAGGTAAAATGCGTCTTGAAAAATGTGCAGCATGGCCAAACCTGGATGGAATTTCATGAGATAAAGAAATGACGCTTCTCTGTCTGAATTTTGAAAGCCTGCTGGAAACAGTGTCATTTGAGCTTCTCAGAAAAAAATTACAGGAATCCTCCTTGAAGGAAAATGCTAAATCTAATTATAGGAGAACCTACCAGTTCATCTTGTACGTCACTTCACTCCGTGCTTGATCTGTTGCAAAGTTACTATTGGTTCCATGAGACTTGATACAAAACTTCCAAAAATAAGCAAGCATGAGATCTTGCCCTATTTTTCATTTCTGTTGTATTTTACGGTGAAAGGAGACAGGCAGTAAATTATTATAAAATCCATCTAAAATGAAGCACCACAGAGGGTGCTTGAAGGGGATTGTGCTGCAGCGTGATCACCCACTGCTCACTTCCATTTCCTTTGATCAGGATTTGCCCACTGAGTCAATTTTGCCAATATTCCTTAAGTCATACCGAGGATCACGAATTTTATTGTCCATCTTTCATATTCTTTTCAAACCTCATTCTTCAGAAAGTTAATAGTACTAAGCAAAACCATACTTAGCATTATTGAAAAGTAAAAGCAAAACATGAGTCTAAATTATGGGAGTAGCTGAGTGGACTGTATCCTACTGACCGATGCTTTTACCAGCAAAAAAGCTCTTTTCACTCTACAAAATATCTCAATAGACTGCTTAAAAGTTCATCTGCCTGTCTTAAAATCTGGAAAAAATCATATATAGAGATCTAGTTGTGGGATGGTAATGGTGGAAAGGGAGAGAGAGAGAGATGCTTGTTCCCTTGGTGAACAGTACAAAAGGCCTTCAGAGGGGCATTTCTCAGAGGACAGAAGATGCTGCGTGTCAAGGAAAAAGTGAGTAGCTGCCACAGAAAAGCAGCGATCAAGGCGGGAAACCTTTCTTCTACAAAGCGGCGCCGCACTTCATTCTCTGGCAGAGAAAAGAGTAGAGTTATGGACCTCTTTCAGAGGTCTGGAGTGGTGAATCCTCCAAAGCACAGCTTCTATTCCTGCAAAAGAAATAAGTTGTTCTGAATACAGCGGTAGAAGAGAGGAAAATAGTTCCTTGTTGGCCCATAACTGTCAAGCCATTACGGCAGGAAAAGAATTTTTGAGCTGAATTGTGGCAGGTAATGCAGACTCTGAGGAGGGGAGGGGGAGTAGAAGAAAAACAAGCTTACATCAAATTATGGGCTCCTTCATGTGTCATGGGAATGAGGGGATTTTGGGGACAGGTAGGTGAAGCTGCCTGGAGAGCGGGTATGTGTAAGGTAAACTTTTCATACTCAGTGCCATCGTAAGCTCATATTTTAGAGAACAATGAAAATGCCCTTGTCACATATTTATTTGTCTTGCATTTCAAGCAAAGTATTTGGTATTCTCCTGTTTAATCATTTTTTTCTACAGTCTATGAGACAGCCAACACTAGTGATAGCACAAGTAAAACAGAAGGGTTCCTAAAGTAAAATTTATTTGTTTTTCATCCCCCATGAAATATAACTCTCCACATCCAAAAAATGAAAAACAGTGAGGGATCTGTTCTCCCCTTTCTGCACACATGTAACTCCATTTTGCAGCAGCAAGGATAACGCACACCCATTAACTCTTTGAAGGCCTGCCTCTTGCACGTTACCTAAGATTGTGGCTGCTTTTAGATGGATGCACTTATGTCATTAGGAAGTTGCATTTTTTAGTGCAACTTAATATTACTGGTGTCTTTATTTTTGTCAGAAATTTCGCTATATGACTGTAGCAGCAATGTTTAATTTTCTGTAGATAGAGCTACTGTTCTGGTGGGGGAAGAGAAGGGGAAGCTACAAGAGAGTTGCACCCAGCTGCAACTCCAAGCAGTGCTAACGGAGGGCAGTAGAAATCTTTGAGCCCCTTTTAGTAAACCAGCCCCTTTTAGTACACCTGCCTGTTTTCAGAGGTCGAAACAAAACCACAGTCGTGTTGTAAAACTAATGGAATTGTTTCTGAAGAGCTTTAGGGTTCACCAGGAAATGGTGCAGTGAAAGTTAAAAGCAATATCGTTACTGATTTTCACCCTGTGGTAATTTTGGGCCACGTGCACTTCGAAATAGTAGGAGAATAGAAATATGAAATGAAGTCAGAGTAAGAACGTAAATGCACTGCAAATTTATGTAATAATTTGACTTTACATATTAATATTTATTCTTGCTCTAATATTCAACCAGGAAAGAAAAGATAATCTTAAAGTTGTATTAACTTTTTACTACTAAATTTTGCCTCTGAAAGAAGATAATTTTTTTTGGCCTGGCTCTGTGTGTTATTTTCCGTTTTCCTCAGCCTCCCACACACTAATGACTTGTGCATGGAATTCTCTTACCCTATGAATATATTTTCTTTTTAAGCCCAGTCTCCACAGAGGTGGAAAATGTGAATGTGAAATGAAGCTTCCCATCCTCAAAGAAGGTTAAAGACCTAGGAACGTGTACAACTCTATCCTGAAAGTCAGTTTGTTAAGACATAATTTACAGAAGTTCAGTTGCACAGGCATAATTTTACATTACTTTCAAGATGAATACTTTTATACCTTCAGGCGTGCGATTTGTCAAGGCAGCTTTGTGGCCTGGTGGGCAATCAGAATTTGCCTTGGTGGACTGAAATGACCCAGAACAAACTCAGTACTTAATCTTCCTTATTGTTGAAATCAATAAGCAGATCCATGCTAAGTGCTGACAGTTCTTATGCAGGGAGTGAAAAGTAGCAGTATCTGCTCCTTGGACCTCGAATGTTTTACGGGCCATGAGTTTTGACTTGTTAATTTTGTTTCAGAACATATAAATTAGTATGAGGTATTTTCTTTGTGCTAATTCGTACATGCAATGTTGCAAGATTAACTTACCTCAGATGCCATCGTCCACAGTCACTGGAAAATACCCACCTAGATAATGAAGCAGGGACAGTGGGCTCTGGCAGAGCCAGATCATCCAGGTGAGAGGAGCAGTTAGGGTTGACCACACTGGATCACAGGCTACCCTTCTGGAGGCCCCCATCCTAAATAAGGGTCTCCTCCCTTCTGTAAAATAGTGGATCCTGAATATATTCACCAAGGGGCTTTTTGAAGTTTTTTAACGTAAGGAATATGCCAAAAAACTTGCGTTAGTTTTCCCAGGGCTGTATTTTTTGATTACCACACAACAGCTGATTTCCCCGGCATTTTCATGTAACACTTGCAATTACAACTTGTCCTGGAAAGAGTGAAAGGATAATAATGAGAATCACTGAATGGGCCAAAGCTACTCGTAAGACAAGTGGTTTATAGTTTTGGTAAATTCAGAACAACCCTCAAGTTCTGCTCTACCTCTTTGGGAAACAGCCAAAATTTTGCATTCCATGGGTATCTCTGGATGAGGACAAAATACAAAATAGCTTTGTATGCAAAGCAATCATAAGACATAATGCCAGTTATACCCATGGAAATTAGTATCTTATGATAGACATAGTGAAGAGAGACTTATTGTCAAAATTTAGCTCTAGAGCTACTTGCCTGTCCATGTGTCTGTTTAGACCATTTTTGTTTACTTGATATTGGAGAATAGTCAGAAAAAAAGTTATACTGAATTATGATTACTGTCGAATTTTGTATGAAAAGTATTAAAACTTTAAACAAAACAGTCTTCTAAATTCCTGTCCTTCTGGTCCCACAGTCTTATCTTGCTTTTACACTTTTGTTTAAACTGTTCCTTCCCTTTCTTTTTTTTTTTTTATTTGGAGTTGATTCAATAACCCGGTCTTTTTTTTATCTCTTGCAGATGTTAAAATGATGAAACCCTCTCTCCCCCTGGAGCAGTGCACAGCAGCCATGACATCTCCTCTGGTCCTGCGTGGAAGGTACATTGCAGCCTGCTGCTGAATTGTTATGACATGTCTCTAGCAATCAGAAAGAAAAGCTGGGAAGAACATGTGACCCAGTGGATGGGATTGGCCTTGGAGTCTGTGGAGTATAATACAGCATGTCGTCACGGACTTGTAGCTGATAACTTGCAGACAAGTATGGAAAAAGATGAGGTTTTGAGCGTGGACCGGAAAGAAAAATGCGCTTCGTTTCCAGAGTGCTGTTATAGTGGCGAGCTGATTGGCTTCCCTGCAAAGCAGTTGGGAAATGTTTCAAAGGAGGTGGATGAAAACGATAACCATGAGGATGAGGAGCATTTTCTGGAGGCCAGCACAGAAACTCTAGTCCATATGTCTGATGACGATGATGACTATTCAGCACTCAACCTGGATAGCGTTAATTACCATATCACTGCTATAGGGAGGGAACCAAACGATGAAAAGAAGCATTTAAATGGAGCAGGCTCCTTAACACAGATGTTACCAATAACAGAGAGCAACAAGGCAATTGGAGCAGCTGGAATAATTGGAGATGTAAGTAAGGAACCTGGTTGTGACATGGTTCCTAAAGAGGAGATGGAAGAAGATGTTTGTGGCAGTATTGGCCAAAGCCTGGAGCTTTGTAATTGTGAAGGCTTAGATGAAGTAGTAGATGTAGACAGAGAAAATCTTTCTAATTCTCCTAATGTGAAAGATATTATTATGCCTGGGAAGCAGCTGCTTCATACTGCTGTAATTGCACAACAGCGCCGGAAATCTGATGCTTTGAAAGACGGGCTTGGAAAGTCTGAGCGTAATGTGGTAGAGAGTGGGATTTCTTCTGAATCATGCACCAGCAGTGATAGACAACTCTGTTCAGCAATGGAATCTGGTGACTGCCTTATGCAGTCTGCTCCTTGCTCTCTCATCCCGGCAGTGGAAAATGGTCTGGATGAAAGTGGTTTCACAGAACCTCAAGTGGTCCCTGAAAACAAATGCCTTTCAAACGCCAGTTCGGCAGAAGACGTTCAGTGTTTACATGTAAGGGATCATTTGACCACACAAGAATATTCAGACAGTCAAGTGAAACTGCGCAAAAGAAAGGTAGGATGCTCTTAAACTGCAGAGATTTTTTCTAATGTTTTCCTCAAATTTCTTATGAAGGTGATTCCATGACTAATTAATTGGAGATAAAATGTATTTTTCAGCCTTGCTTCAATAACTTGTCAAAATTCTCTTTTAACTGCTTTGAGAATAATGTGTCTATATAACAACTGAATTTCATGAGCTCTTTTTAAGGTCTGTAAATGGCTCAGCTGTGAATTTGGAAGGTGCCTTATATTCACTTTATTTTTTATGTATGTAAAATTTTATATATTTTAAATATGTTGTTCAAGGCTAAATGAAGAAGTGTCTTCTATGGGTCTGGTTTTATTTTTGGTTTTCTGGCTATCAGGTATCATTAGCCCTCTTAGGAAACAGGTTGTATCTAGATGTTTGGAAGCCTTATAGAAAAAACAGAGAACAGGTAAAAATGCAACATAACTTTCAGAGGAAAAAAAGGAGTGGAAACATTTTGCAGTAATTCTTTGGTTTTTCAGCTCAGCCCCATGAGGATATGTTCTTGCAAAAAGAAGTATTGCTGAATTTGAAACAATGTTTTGCAACTTTAAAGCAACCAGAGAGTTTCACTGTCCCCACAGAGTAAGGAAGAGTGTCATTACAAAACTTTAATGACAGATTCCCTGGTGATAAAACTCCCATTTTCTTCCCTGGGAGGACATGTGCTGCCTGCAGCACTATGAATTCACCTTAAGGTCTGGCTTTCCCACCTGTGCTGTTTATTCTTGCTAATAACTGATATGTAGTTGTTTACTCCTCTCTCTGCCTTTATTCATTTGACATCATCCAGCTTCATTTCTCTATTTTTTACAATTTGGTTTCTATTAATTGCGTGGAGTTTTTTTCTATCAGCTGTAGAGCCTTGGTAGCTGTTTCACTAAAGCACATAATCATATATACAGTACTGTAGGCCAACACAGCATCCTGAGCTGCTGGCCATTGCTTCCTTGTGTAAACCCTTTGTTGATATTAATGCTCAGCTGATAAGGTTGGAAGCCATACGTAACTTTTGCAGAAGGCTTCAGAAGCCCTCCAAGCCAGCCCTTGTTTGGTAGTTCATGCAATCACAGTTAACGTGGTGACTGTTCAACTGATCTTGCAGCAAGTACGGCTCTGAGTTACAATTAAGAAACAGAAACATGACTAACAGTACAAGAAATGTTCAATTTACCCATCTGTAGAAAACAGTTCAAGTTTAAAACAAAATAATTAACAAAATATATTTGAGAACTAATTGACTATTATTATAACCTTATGCTCAGCTGCTCTATTTAGTATCTTATTTTCTTTTGTGTTAAGCATAGTCATCAATACTGATGCATGCATTTCATATTGTTAGCAAGACTAATTTTTATGGTGTAATTTCAAAATCCTATGATTATTAACTGAAAATACAGATAATACTTGTTTTTATTATGTACAGATACAGTCACTGTGCTGTGACTCTACCCACATTAGCTTTGTTTACCATGCTATATTTTTAATAGCTTCGAAGTTGCTAGTTTTCATGTATCTCTCTGTATCTTCTTTTGAGGTCATGTACTCATCTTTTAAATGTATGCTCATGAGAACTATATTTCAGAATATATTTATGACTTTTGTTTGCACCATGAAATATTTAAAAAGGCAGAATATAGAAACTCCAGTGAGACTAACAGTAAGAAAGGACGTGATCATAGAAAGGAGCAAAACAAGGAGCTGCTTCCAGGAAGGTTGAGAGTTACATGGCTGCAGCCACTGGGAAGCTGCGCACACTGTGACAGGGGATGGGGTCTGTAGATCTGAACGAGTGACCTCGTACCACATGGGTTAAAGAAGTCTTTACCAACTGTAAAATGCTTGGCAAAAGGGAAAAGATACGATCTGCTGTTGCTTCTAGTATTATTTATCTCGAAGTTTGCAGGACACTTCTACAGACAGTGTTCCCGCGTGCAGGATTTTCTCACTTATCTCTAATCATACACTATTTTACAAAACCCTGTCTGTGCTGGTCATAATCTGTAATGAAAAATGTGCCTGTGTTTACAAACTTTCCCTGAAAACCACTCTTGTATTTTTAACAAAACAGTAGAAAAACTACAGACTTGAAACTGAATCCATCCATAAAAGTCAAATATTTGCTTTGCAGTGACAGGAAGACTTAAGGGATTGGAATGGTATATAAAACCTTTTCTCTCCAGGTCAGCAGTTCAAACAGCGCAGTTCAGGCTTAAAACACACAACAGTCTGATGAATGTTCAGTGCCATTTATAGTTGCACGTAAATATGTGCTCGCAGAGGTCAGAATATGGGAAAAGGCACGTGGAGATGAATTGCTGAAGCTATTTGGGCACCCAGACCTGGAGGTGGCACCTTGGGGGATGATAGAAAGGTGCTGAGCTTCAGGTACTTCCATGAGAGTTCAGATTTTAGGACCTTTGAGGAAACATCATTCTGCTCTTGCCAGTACTAAATTCTTCTGAAAACCTGTTCCTCATTAACAGACTTTAAACTGCTTTTAATTGTGGCAACAGAGCATGACCTCCCCTCTTATCCTTTATCTGCTGTGTTCAAACTGAAGCCAAGGTGAGACAGTGTGGATCTGTCGCGTTGCTCTGCAGATGAATGCTGGTTTGAGGGGCTTAAAGGGCCTAAAGGTTACGATCTTTGACCAGCACTAGCTCCATTTCTGTGAATTGTTTTAGTCATGATGGATGTACTGACGCTGAAGACATTTTTTGCAAACAGGTCCAGCTATCGCAGCGTTCTTTGCTCGCTCAAGTCCCCAGGGTTCAGATGGTTTTCCTTTTGCTTCCTAGGTCTCAGAAATAGGAAGTGCTTGAATTTAATTGTGAGAACTTATTGATGTTAGCTCTAACTGAAAGATCCCACAGTAACCAAGCTTTCCCGGTTTTGAGTTGACTGATAATCAATTCAGTTTATCCACAACATGAAGTTGATGATTATTAATAATTCAGAGTAGCAGAAGCATAAATGGATTAACTATATGTGGCTGTACAAACTAGACCTTCCTGCATGTTTTCTTGGGTTAAATAATTTTTAAGTTTTTAAATAGTCAGTTCACTTGAGAATTGTACATTCTGGATTTCCAAAGATTGGAATAATCTTTAGAACTAGTGAGCAAGCTGTAACGCTTGGGACACCCCAACAGCTCACATGTATGTTCACATGTATAATGCAATAGGGAGAACATTTAGAGAACAAAATCATACAAAACCAGGAGTATCAATTACTCGGAGAACACCAACAAAAGGAGAATCTTTAATTATTATATGCTGATTTTAAAACGGGGAAAAATGGCTATTACCTTGTAAAGGATCTTGGAAATTTTTGCAAGTGCGCTGTTTTATGCTTTCTGAACAATTTTTGAACAATATTTGAACAATTTCTGAACAATATTTTCTGATGAGCTGCTCATCTCATCAAGTTTAGGGATATCCAGAAAAGTCCCTGCTGGAGGAGATTAGGTGCACAAATGCACCAGAGCTCTAACATTCATTCAAATTCTTTTTCAACACAAAAAAGCTACTTTATTCAACATTGGTGTAAAAAGGTGAGCTGAAACATATAGGAGGAGGACATGGAATATTGAAAAGAATTTTCTATGCAAGAAGATAGAATTACTATTAATAGGCTTTTTAATAAAGCTCAGGAAGTTGTAGTTAATATTTAAAAATAAAATTCAATCCACAAACTAGCTTAGTAAGATAGTACCAGAAGATTGAGGGAGGAGATAAAAAATCTGTGAAAAGATAAACAGATTTTTCACTAAAACTGCACAGACATCTAAGAAGTATATTATGATTTGATCCAGAAGAAAAGCTGGAAACATTCCTTATGTGTATTTGGGCTGCTTTGTTACAATGTAGTTTATTGTCTAGATGTCAGAAGAAAAAAAAATTGAATTACCATACACAAATGAACAATTACATGTCAAATTGTTAGTTATCTGTTCAGTTGTTTTCTTAGTGTGAATAAGCTATATACATTTCCATGCCTTTACACCTGCAGTTAAACACACTTTACTGGAAATCTGTCATTCGTAGCAATAACGAAATACATTTTGATCTCCTGTGTTTTATATTCTGGATTGTAATGATATAAGAAAACAGAAATTCACTGCTCTGAAAGCAGCCCTTTTCTCAGGCATCTCAAAGCAATGTTCCTTTGCAATGCTTAACATTATTGTTGTTATTTTCATTAACCTGTGGAAGAAACAGGTTCTAGAACTGCTCAGTCATTGGAGGGAGGCTGTTGTCACAACAATTTTTTGAGAAGTCCATAGAAAGAGTTTTAGAGTAAATCTTCCGAAAACAAACTCTGTTGCACTTAGAAATAAATTTCAAAGTAGTTCAGACAAACTTTCGATCAGCATTTGAAGTTCTGGTTGCTTATCTAAATTAAATATTAATTCTGAAACTTTGGGGGTTCTCTTCTAATGTGAAACTTCTCATTTGCTGCGCAGATTTTTGCTTTTAAGTATTGATGAATTCTGTAAGATTAGAGTTGATAAAGTACTGGCGAATTTACTGCACACAGTGAAATGAAATAAAAAATCAATGAGTAATGAATGACTTCAGGAAGTGTAATTGATGTTTGTGCCTGGTGATTTGAAGATTGTAATGGCAGCTGTATTGCTTCCAAGAAAAGGTGCAGCCTAGAATTACTGCTTCAGGAAGGGTATCAACCTAATTGGAGTAGATGCGATGAATTTGTATCAGTTTCTCTTCAGGTAATCTCAGGCTGCATTTCAGTCTCATTAAAACATTTTGCGTATGTATAGCTGAAAAAGGAATGAAGTAAATAAATGTTTCGGTGTACAAATTCCTCATCTCCCTTTTACAAGACTTTTTCTTTTAATATTTACTACTTGCAGTTCTTCATGATGGTCTGCTTACAAGCTTTCCAGTTTCAGATAGTTGATGATATCTCAAAGTCATTCCTACAAGAATAAAGAGTATAATAGTCAGGGCTGTTTCCTAATGCTCATTACTATTGCTACTATTTTAATCCAGATTTCTAGACTAAATGTAGCATGGTTTGCAAAGGATACTTAAGGACAAAACTAATGTCAGCATGACAGCAACAGCCAGTGTCAACAAGATGCAAATTAATTTAAGATAAAGAACATCAGACGGATCGCTGTAGATGCAAGAAGTAACCTGGGTAGAAGGTTACCTGGGGTGACACGGCTCTTTGCAGCAGCGCCTTTCCCCCACAAAAAAGCTGTGAGTTTTTAAAGAGGGGTTTTGCATTTTCTGTACTGTTGCAATAGAGTTTGTTTCATTATTTCCTCAATTATAACTATACTAATGTGAGAAAACAAAAAAATTGCTTAGTTGAATTTGGGCCTTTCCATCCATATTTTCTACTTGAGTATTATGCTTGCCCTTGAGATGTGAAGGCTAACTCTCTTCCATTACAATCTGCAATAAATTCTGCTTTACAAGGCTAAAACTATGCTTTTTATGGTGAGTTAGAAAGTTAGGTTCTTCCAGGAGCTTCTGCTTGTATCACCCTGTAAATTGACTCCACAGGAAGCCTGCAGAGCCTTGCCTGTTGGCTTAGTTCTTCTGATAACATACCTGGCAGAGGTAGTAGGAAAGCTTAAAAAAAATCATAAGAGCTACCTATTTTATTGAAATGGTTTCCTTACCATTTTTTCCCTGACATCTCTACTATTCACATTGTATAATCCTTTTCAACTGAGTGCTCACTTGTCAGCATTAGATTCCTATTCATAAAGTAATGTGAGCTTCTTGTGAACAATAGTATCCAAGATTTTAGATTTTTTTCTTATTTTATTGCTGTTAAAATACCAGAGACTGAGTTTCCAGAGCAGTCACAAGTATGCCTTTCTGAAGTCTTGATCTCCCGGTACCTCAATTCTGTGTTTCTTCAATGGGGACAATTTAATGATTAATTCTTTTTTCACACCAATTCTTAATCTGTTTTTTAAGACTCATCAAGTATATTTTTTTTATAGAAGCTAGTTTAGTAAGGATACAGTCGAAACTATTACTGCATAAGACTACATGTGTAGTAATATGTAGGCTTGTCAGTGACGCACACCTGTTAGTGTTGTTTTGTAACAACTCAGGTTCGCTTAGGAAAGACAAGCATCGAAGATTAAAGTATGAATAAAAACAGCAGGAATGTACAAGAAATCTTAATTAGAAATGGAAACGTGCATTTTGCTGTACCCTGATTTTGTCATAGGTAAGAGTTTACCTTTTCCCGAGATTGTCTGCAAATGTATGTCAGCCAGAGAAAGGTGACAGCTCTAAAAGTTGGTGATTTTCAATGTGGATTATCTTTAATTGCACCTATGCAAAATAAGATGTACAAATGCATTAATTTCCAAGAGTTTATGTTTTCCCATTGAGTATTATTTAAAGATGATCATCTTGCGAACATTCTAGTGGAGCAATCCAACAACCAGAAAAAAAAATCTGCATTCTCAGATTGTAATGAGCGTTAGAAATTCTGAAAATGTGGACAACTGTGAATGTTGTTTGGATGGCTGTAGGTGACCAAGGCTTCACTGCTTCAGTATGGTCATGGGAGACCAAGACATCACTGCTTAAATCTAGACTTTAAAAAAGCAGGAATGGATGTCAGTGGAACTGTTGCGTTCTCGGAATACATTTAAGTGCCTTGCTAAACCTAGGTTATGAATTATTATAATAGTCTAGAGACTATAGAAGCTAGTTACTGTAGAAGCACTATCACAGCAAAATTACTTTCAAGTCATTCTCTAACTATATTTCCTGTACAATTCAGACCTGCACTTATGCCTGAATAGCTTTGTTTTCATACACGGAGATGAATAATATAATTTTGGTGTCTAGGGAATGGTTTGACAAAGTCAAATACTGGAAATCTGATAATCTCTTTTTACAGATGATCATTCAAACAGTGGAAATCGCTTTTATCACGTACGGCATTTGGATTTGCTTTTGTTCTATTTCTGCACCTCATGTCATTTTCAGACTTTCTAAAGGTTTTTCAAAGTTTTTCAAACTTTCTAAAGGTTTTAGGAAAGAGCATGGATCGGTTTTTCCAAACTCCTAGAGTGAATATGAACACCATCAATAACTGATGAGAGATCCTAAGTCACAACAGATTTTTGCAAGGTTAATTGCCACCCACAGTTCTCAGAGCTACTGTCTGTAGTATTGCTACAGTGGGCAACTATTACTGAGATCCACAGTTGCTTCACCACAAAGAATTTGCTGCATTTGCACATTGCTATGAAATGGTCATAATTGTGAAGGCATTGGGAAGAGTCTGGAAAGAGCTGCAAATAAAGCAAAACAAATAGTATCATTTCTTAAAAAAACTGAAACCTTCTAGACTGTCATGAATATTTGTTTCTCTTCTTGAAAATCTTGCTTCCTAAATTTACCATTTAATAATGAAGATGCGTTTCAAAAATATAAATGGACTATACCAGTTGGATCTAAGTTTTTTAAATTATGCATATTATCTATGTTAATTAGTAGAAAGTGGTGGTCATAAAGCACTCCTATTATTGTGGTTACACGACCATGAATTTTCTCTGTTGCCCTCACAAAAATACATATCATAAATATTATCTCCATCTGGGAAGCTAAAGAATGCTTTCCCACAGACTTCCTTTGTGTTTGGACTGCAGTATGATGTATTTCAAACAATCTGAAAAGTATTTAAAACAAGCTCAGAACAGGATGGGATGATTGCCAGGCTGTTACAGTATAACCTTTATGCAAATTTTACTTTGACACATTTTTGTGACAGTGGTCTGCAATAAATTTTAAAGGCTGCCAGCGTTGTCTAGACTGCAAACCAAGAGACAGTTGCACATGAAGTTATGCATTAGTTGGAGTTCAGCTACCTAAAATGGTCATGAAAGTATTTGTATTTCTATATGGTTCATAGTCACACACAATTGCTTCACCAAAGTGATATTACACACTTCCAGGAACCAATGCAGAGAGCTTTAGTACCATGCAGTTAATACTCAGAAATTTCTAATTTTGTCCAGGTTTGTAATAATTGGCTGGAAGAAAACTTTTAAAACATTTTTTTGTTGGTTTCTTTTTAAAATGAATCTTTAAAACGTTCTGATTGGTAAGGGACAATTATTTGATATTTGTAGTCTATAAATTCTCAACTGTAGGTCATCTTAAATAGACCAATGACCACTTCCTAAAATGACACCAGATTTGTAATTAACACCACTTTTCTGAGGGAAGCTGTCTCAGAAGAAAAGAATGGCCATAGTATGCAAAAACCAAATTTAACAGTTTAGCAAATGGGAAGTGGAGTTAAAACACTTGGGAAAAACCTGGATTGCATGACATCACTATCCACAACGCATTTTTCCATTGGTGTAAGACAAATTTTAGAAAGGGACTTCGCTTCCTAGAACTGTTCATCTGGCACTTTCACAGGCATGATGTTTGCTTTGAATTAACAACCAAGTGAAACCAGAGAGATCAGAGAGACACACAGAGACACAGCTTCTATCAAGAACCAGTAAGTTACAGGAGTAACCTGGAAAGTCAGTATTAGCATGGTGGGAGCCATCTGCAAAGTGTTTTCCACAGATTTGCTTGTTTGTTTGTTTGTGCTGTTTTGTTGTTGGTTTTTGTTCGGTTTTTTTTTTTGGCTTCCTGTCATGGTAGTACATATGATTGAAACATCTCAAAACGTGTCACTCGTGCTTATGTCCTGTTACTGCTCTCTCTTAATGGCAACATAGGAGGCTTATAAAGACAAGGGGATCTACGCCACAGATAGGGTGTGTTGACTATGGCTTTACAAAATGAAACAATACTCTTTCTGCTGCCAAAAACTATTCCAGGCTCCAGAGTGTATGGCCTAAAATGGTTATGAATTCAAATTTAGAGGGATATTCTTCCTGCTATGAAAAAAATTCAGGCAGCAATACGGCTTCTCTCTGAATGTATGCATGAGTGTCTGCGCGCTAGGGTAAATGTATGGCAAATGCAAACCAGATCCTTGCTCTCCCTCATAACTCTGTCACAGCTGACATCTAATGCTTTCATAACAATGGAACATAAGGAACTTGGCTTATGCACACTGCATTAATGAAAAATTGGCTCACTGTAACATGAGGATGTCCTTCAATAATGTGCCATATTACAACAATAACCTTCGCATCTTATGTTTCACATTGTTTTTGTAGTCTCACCTTACAGAAGGGTTAGAATAGAAAACTCAGTATGTAAAATATTTCTGTTAAATGGAAGTTTGTTTATCCTTTCTTGTAAGATGCTTCCTTCCCAAACATTTTTGCACACAGCAAATTCAATTAAACAAAGATTTCTGTTTGGATATCCTGAGCATCTTCTTCATTCGGATAGTTTTGCTTTAACTTAAAATGTCTCATTTAATACACCCATTCAAAAAAAATAAAAAATCTTTAAGGAGTTGATTCTGTTCTTGTACTACTAGTTTTAATCTCTTGGGTGGTTACCTTCAACCTTCTTAAAAAATACGGTTTGCGTGCACTAGTAATCATTGATATGTGATTCAAGGCTGTTTGATATGAAGGTATACAATTTATACAAAATTCAGCAATGCTAAAGCTTGTGGCTTGTGCTGCATGTAATTTTAACTTCAAAATATTTTAAAAATTACATCTTTACTGCATTGAAAATTAAAAAACATGGCCACAAGCAAATATTTGAAAATGTAAACTAAACTACTTTCCTACATCCAGATTTTCTGAAACACTACGCTTCTGATAAGTACGAAGCTGTTTTTATCTCTCACAAATTTAGTAGTGACTGTATGTATCCATCACACCTCACTACATCCACCGAATTTGTTCCAGTGTGGTAAACTCACCTGTTTACAGATATTCTCTACTGCTTTGATAGATGATGACAAGATGATGCGGTAGGTGAGCAGTATCCTGTTTAGGCTTTACAGTTATGTGGGAAGTAAAACAGAGAATGAATAAGAGAAGAAATATGACAAAAAAATGCAAGGATAGTCAGAGACAGTCTTATAGGTGGGAAAGGACTGGAAAATAAGTAGATGGAAATTAACTGATTTTCCATGTATAGTGATCATTCAGTTCTTAATTCCACAAAGGTTGTTCAGCTCACGAAAACGAACCCCAATTGAGAAGTTTGTCTGTTTCTAAGCCTTCCTCAATACTGCTAGTAACAGAGTCAAAGATAATTTGGGGAGAAGTTCCTCCGCATCTGTACCTTAATTAATATTCTTGTGGGTAAATATTCTGCAGGACATGTGATTTAGCACATTTCTCAAACATTTTATTAAGCTTTCAGGAAAGTCATACTGTAATTCTTACAGTAGGTTCTTTCATGATATATGTCTTCAATAAATTGATTGGGTTTTTTGCAGACTGAAGCCTATGAATAGTTATGACTGGGGAAATCAGTTTTACTCAGATTAAAAAAAAAATACATATATTCCTGAATTTTTCTCTCTTGGGAATAGTAATAGAAGCCTCAGATTAGAATGTCAATTAATTTTTTTTCTAGGCCATCCACACTCTGTCAGACAAAAAAAAAAAATCCTTCTTCATCTTATCCAGTCTTCTAGTTAGCATGTTAAGATCACTAGTTTCTTCCTCCTTGTTCCTGCCTTCTCTGAAATGATTTGATTTTTTTTTTTTTTTTTTTCCTCATTTCATTTACTAAGCTCAGTGTGGCGGCATTAAACTTTTTAGCCTTTTGGAGCTTATGCATACGCAAGGGAAAGATCATTCAGTGACACGAGAACACTGTGTGTTTTTCTCCTTGCATGCATCATGATTTCACAGGGTTTGACATCAAGTTCAAGTAGAGCCATGCAGTCACATGAACAGATTGTGAAGGGAAAACGAAGTTGTTGGAGAAAAGAGTGAGTGGCTTCTGTTGGAGAAAGGAGTGAGTGGCTTCCACAACTCTTCCTTTGCCTTGGTGTGAAAGCGAGAGCTGTCCCATACACCCTCAAGAGCTAGTTTTGTAGTGGGGATAAAAGTGGTGGCCAAGGGGACTCTGAACACATTTCTATAGTTGTCCAAATTCTCTACTTGCATTCACTTATAAGACTATCTGACAAAAACCTAACTGTTCTGTGTCTTTTAAGCAGCTTTCGTAACAGGTACGGTCTGCAGTGACTTGGCCCCAATTCTGGGTTTCCTCTCTCCATCCTTTCCATTACGCTTAGTTCATGTAGGACAAGCTCACTTGTGTCTACAGCATTGCCTCACAAAGCAGAATAACGACAGTTTAAATGCCAGCATTGTTAGTCATTGATGATTGTCTTAGGGTTTAAATAGAAATTTCTTATTTTCTAGCCGCTGTGTTCAGAGGGAGTGTTAATCAGCAGTGAAGTATAATGGTGGAGCTTTGATCTTTGCTTTGAAATGTCTTTAAAGTGTAAAGAAAACTCGTCTATGCTGAGAATGACATTAGAGGCTATTTCTGGAGTTAGACCAGGATTCTGAAGGTGAAAGGACACTTCTCCAGCTCTCTCAACAAGTCCCTGGGAAAGTTAAAAATAAGTCTTGCTGAAAAAAAATTTGGCACTTGTTATTTGAGAAAATTTCTTTATTCCAGGAACTGCCTCATGTAGCAGAAATTTATTTACCATCTGTGTAGACTTGAAAAATTTTCCATCTTACCAGATACACAACTGAAATAGAAACAGATTTTCCATCCCTATGCTTTCCACCGACCTCTGCTTTAAGAGAATGCTGTTGTAAAAACTTACAAAATTGTTGTGTTCACCGGAGGGGGGGTAGCGCGATCACAGCCCATCTGTCAAACCCTGAAGTTCTGGTTGTGACCTCTAATGATGTCACCTTACCATTGCTGAAGTGTGTCACTTAAGGGAGGGAAAGGAGGAATTCGCAGACCCAGTAGCTGAAAATATATGCTTGTTTTAATTGCTGTTACAGTTCTTTTAATTACTGTTACAGTACTGACTTATAAGCAAAAAAAATAGTCACTTGAGAATTTAATCTGTTTTTCTTTCAGTACAGATGTACGTCCTTAATTTCATAGCTCTGCAAGGGGGGAAAAGAAGGTTTAAACAAAAAAAAAAATAAAGCTGAATCTTGAAGTAATTTGTCCTTTAAAATGTGAAGCAACCTGCCTGTTTGTAACTCTGAATATTGCTCCTGAATACTGGCATGAATACAGAGGCCGGAAACCAGCACAGGCAGTTCCTGGGAGCGAGAAAAGAGAAGAGTCCAGGAACAGATGTCAGGGTACATAAACTTCACTTTTGTTTGCAGTTCCTGTTTTGTTTTGGTTTTGTTTTTTCATGTATTCTGTAGACAAATTTTACTTTTGCTCTGGTGCATGCCGAGCATCCTCAAAAACAACGGGGGCTGATCCTTGCTTGATGCTTAGCTGCCTTTGATCCCATCCACCGAAATAATACTCTTGGGAGTAACAAGCTTGGTGTAAAAGGCAGGCATCAAAATCTTCCTCTTTGAAGTCCAGCAGTCTGATTTACTTAAAGAATAAAAAAACTACCTGTCATTTTTATTATCATTGCATTTTTTTCTGCCTTATCTGTTTTCACCTGCCTCAGTGTTCATCATGTTTGCTTGAAGCGGCTTATCCTATACAGTCCTATCACTGATGCTTTTGCTTTCTTCATTCTGAGTCTTTGAACTAGTAAAATTGTATGAGGTGTGACATTGTTTTAACTACAAATACTACTGAATGCGTTAATCTGCCAGTTTTCATCTGTATTTTAAACTGCATCCTGTCTATTTTTGGACTTCTGTACAACTTCTTTATTTGACTGCATGTGCAAAGGCAAGCTATTTTATATTTGAGCAAAACCATGTAATTTGGAAAATGAACGGGTGTGAATTTTGAGCCATTCTGTATTATTTCCCGTTGCTGCTAAATCATCTGCAATCCTAAAATGAAAAATTTGGGGTTTATATTCTCAGTGTGCAATTGCATGTGTTAAAAACCAAAATTTTAAAATGTGAGTTGCAGCTCCCACAGACGCAGAAGTTTCTCCCTTTGTTTTTAGTAAGGTTTGCACTAGTGGGTTGAGGCACACACGTGCTGTGGTATTTTAGATTGGACCAGGAGTATGCTTTTGAAGCAAGTCTTCTGATTGATGTGGTATAAAGCATGATAAACAACAGGTGAAACTTGTGAGATGGTAAGATTTGATGGGGATTGGCCTGATTTGATGGCTGATCTGGCAGATGTTCATGCAGTTCTTCACAAAGAAAAGCTGTATGTTAGGATTGCTAATAGCCAGGGAAAATTTTTCCAATATTAGGAAGGATAAAGGATCTCATAGGGTAGGAGATTTCTGTCTGCACAGTGCAAGAGGTATGAATTGAGAGACTAGTTATCAGAGGTAGTCACAGTGTTGTACGCTCCTATCAATGTGAATACAGCCGACTCTGTCCTCTACCCCAATCAAACTGGCTGCAGGGTATATAGTCATTGTGACTGGACAATGTTAGCTACCAACAAATCTGCTGAAAACAGATTTTTAAAAGAGGTCAGTACATTACAGTTTCCTTTGAGGAGAAAATGAGAAATATTCCCTGGTAGAAGAATATGGGTAACTGATGAGGTTAAAATTTAGCCCCTAGAAAAACTAGGCAGTCTCTTGAGATTTTTAGTTTTTGTTTCATCTGAAATTTGTCAGCTCCAATGTAAAAGTGGTGAAGAATTATTTTTCCCCCTCTACTTGTGCTTTCTAGTTCTCTCCCTAATTCCCAGTAGTCTTGTGGTAATGTGTTCATTCTGCTGGCCAGCTGTTCAGCTCTCCATGAATGCATCCTCCTGATGTGCCTTTCCCAGCGTTTTACAAGGCAGTGTGTCCTATTCCACTTCAACATAAAACTTTTTTTGAAAGCAAAACCATATACCACTGGGGATGTAGAAAGGGAACATAACGCAAACTCAGTGTGAATAACTGATGAATGAGGAAACAACAAATATTACACAGCATAAGCACCAAACTGCTCTTAATGTGTGTTTGAAATAGAAAGACAGAGAGGCTATGGCTTGTATATTAGGGAAGTTTTGTCTCTGACAGAATGAGCTTTCTTTTGCTCTTCTTCATTATTGCCTGTAGTAGCAGGGAACTCTTCGGTTCCTTTCATAGGCCTTTTAGTATTAGTCCGTTAGTATTAGCTTCAGTCTTCTGTAAGGACAGAATTGTGAACGACAAAGGTAAGGTTTGTCTGTACAGGGGGGATAGGAAGGGTATGAGCAGACTGAAACAGAAATAGCTGATTTGTTCCCTCTTGGAACTCATTTTTCGCAAAAAAAAAATGGCTTGTGGAATTATTAAACACGAAGCAGTAAGGGAGCTGTAAATAGGGACGGCTTTACCTCTGGTATTACCCCAGATTCTTCAAGACAAGAAATTTATTCAAGAAATCCAGCAGTTAGAAATCGTTGTACTGTCCTGATCATCCCAAGGCATTTTTGAGTGGGGTTCTTTTCATGAAAAAATGCAAAGGAAAACTTTGTGTACAGTTTATTTTAAGACTCTTTCTTTGTTTATTGTGAAGCTGAACATTTGATTCAGTGATGTACAGTGCTTGGATTCAATTTGAATTTTAATTCTGCACAGACAGAAAAAAACTGTTGTGCATAGGATTGTGTAATTGTATCTATAGTTTGTAGCAGATATTTTGGATTTGGGCTAATTTGGATGCTCTCTCTTATTTAACACCTACTGAGGTTTACACTTAGGCCAAAATACCAGCAGGCAGAGCAAATGCAGACTGTGACTTAACCCAGTAATGCAGGAGGCGGCTCCATGTCAAGAGGAATCCATGGCATCTACTTCGTTACACTGTTGGTCGTTCGCTGCCCGAGTGGTTCCCATTACTCCATGACAAATAGCGAGATTTGTCTTCTCTACCATGACCAAAGCATAAAATCTTCTACCTTTCCCTGGGACTCCCCATACTGTATGCATATGTACTATGTGGCAGTGGTTTTGATCATTTTTGGCAGTGTGTGGAACAGTTGCCTTGTGATTATAACACTTCACATGTTCTGCAGTGAAATAAGATAAGCATTCATTCGTTCTAGTTCAGTCTGTCCTGTAGAAACAATCCCTGTCTGTGAATTTTTTGTGTTTTAGAAGACAGTGTGAGAACTTCTAGAAATAATCATTGCAGAAGCTTTTTGTTAAAAACAGTAGATGATATTTATCACAATCTCCAGTAAACACTTCACCTTTTCAAGATGATGTTTAGAGAATCTAACCAAAACTTAGCAGATTGGGAAAAGAGTTACTGATGATAACATCAGTGCAAGAGTGAATAAATCAAAGCAGAGAAGTCATCTGTTTTATTCTCAATCAAAGGCAGAGCTGGTATTTGGACTGGAGAGTTCCTTGAATCCCAATACTTCATTAAATCTTGAGTGTACAGCATTCAGCCAAAATGAGCATTTTATTATTATGCATTTTTTAATAGCCAATTGAATCATAATAAATATTCAACTTAAAAGCAATATCCTAGTTGGAATAATATAATGTACATAAACTAAGAGGGAGACAGACAGTAGAAAAAAAGAGTTTGGCTGTATTCCGGGGAGTTTTGCGAGCTTAAGCCTGTTGAGTGATATTTGGTAGCCAAAAATTTTGAACTGTCAGTGAAATCTGCTAATAAATAATCATTTAGTTATGCTTTTCAGTTGAAGGTGTCCTATGGAATAAAATAGGAGTAGATCAGTTCAGGTTGGGAGGTATGATCTTTTAGGAGTGCTCTGATAACTTCTACTTCTGCCAGATGTTTAGAGTTGTCTTGGCAGTTGCTGGAGCCTTCCACATTTCTTGGTTTCACTGAGTGTCAGAGAAGATGCTTTCTAACTAGTGATGGAGATATTTCTGCTGGCGTATATCTAACATCAAATGAAATGCCTCACCTGGTGCAGGAGGTAGCCAGTCATATGGGGAGGCAACAACAGCACAAAGGCTGGGTGTATTGGCAAGGAGGATACAGACAGAAAAATGACAAATCTGGAGCAGTGCCCATTTGTCCCTTGCTGTTGTACCCTTGCTATCCACATCGACAAGAGTTATACAGAAGAATCCTATCCTTTGTCACTTGGTGGATTCATTGGACGTAACATTTGCCTAATAACCTTTTTATAAAGAGTAAAAGTGTTTTGTGACTATAAGAAAGCATACTGATAGCAGGACAGAGGAAAAAAAACTATAAAGAAGGAACAGGTCTTCAGTGTTAGCGTTTCACCTAAATGAACTTCTTCGTGTGAGACAGGGCTCCCACAGTTAGACAGTCTGCTAAATTATGCTGCAGTGGAATTTACTAACCGGAAAGATAATGCTTGTTCCTTGAAAGAAAAACTCAGAAGATTTGATAATTAGCTCTCAGAGGAGTCCATTGGTTATTTTACAGCTGTGGAAAAAACAGTAGAGACCTTATTTATTGACCTAGATATCTGATAATTCAGGAAGAGATTCAGTGTCATGGAATCTTTTTGAACAGACCACCTCCTGACGCTGGGAAAGATCCAGATGAGGTCAATACCCTCAGCTTCCTGTCTCAGAGAGGAAAAAGAGAAAAAAATCTGATAAACATAAAGCTACACAGAGCTGCTTTGGAAATCTCTGGAGATGAAGGGAGCAGGGGAAGAACGTTAACAAAATATCCTCTTGCTAAATGTAGCAAGACAGTACATGCATTCAGTAGCTATCAAGAAAACTCTGATTTACATTTTTTCCAGTTTGATTACACTGTCAGAACTGAGCCTGAAACATGAGAACCAATAATGAAGCATACCCCAACAGACACAATCATAGAAAAAACAGTCATTACCCCACTAACCAGTGCTTTAAATACACTTCCAAACATTACCACTCCAGGGATGGATCAGAGAAGCAGGGTTAAAGACAGAGGGAAACTTAGACCAGTGGCCAGCACTGTTGTTTAGATAGAGTCCTGCTTTAGCCTTGGGAAAAATGTTTATCATTCTTAACATTCTCACATTCTTAAAATGGAGTTAATATCATTTTCCCTTGTCATGTGTATTGTGAGGTTAGCAGTATTAAAGATGCACTGAAGTGTTGCATTGATAGGTTCTATGCAATTGTCTGAGACACATAGGTAAAAGTTCCTCAGAAGCCTTAAAAACTAGCTTCCAATGATGTAGTATTGGCCCCGTTTGTTGTACTCCCTTCCATGTCATATGTTTGTTCCCAGTGAGAGCAAGTCTCCCATTTTTTCAGCACCCATGCTATAAAATCAGATTTAGGTGAAATTAAACAGTCCCACATGAAACAACTTAGAGTCATCAAATCATTAAGGTTGGAAAAGACTTCTAAGATCATCAAGTCCAGCTGTCAACCCAACAGCCCCATGCCTGCTAAACCATGTCCTGAAGTGTCACATCTACACGGTTTTTGAACACCTCCAGGGATGGGGACTCCACCACTGCCCTGGGCAGCCTGTTCCGATGCCTGACCAATCTTTCAGTAAACAAATTTTTCCTCATATCTAATCTAAACCTCCCCTCATGCAACTTGAGGCCATTGCCTCTCTTCCTATTGCTAGTTACTTGGGAGAAGAGACCAACACCCACCTCACTACAACCTCCTTTCAGGTAGTTGTAGAGAGCGATAAGGTCTCCCCTCAGCCTCCTCTTCTCCAGACTGAACCCCGGTTCCCTCAGCCGCTCCACATGTGACTTGCTCTCCAGACCCTTCACCAGCCTCATTGCTCTTCTCTGGATATGCTCCAGCACCCCAATGTCCTTCTTGTAGTGAGGGGCCCAAACTGAACACAGTAACTTGTAGGCCAGCTCTTACTTATTTGCATGTGTTTTCTGTCTCTCTGAGGTCTCCATACAGTAGTTTGAGGAGAATATAGGACACTTTTCCCAATGCCCTTTTCTGTCATTCTTCTCCTTAAACAAGCGTTCCTTTCATCTCTCTATTCATCTCTCTTCAGAAGTTGCACAAAAGCTCAGCCTTTTTTGAGGGTATGTACAGCTGAACCTAGTTGCATGTTTAGAGATATTTCTCTTCCTAAGCATAAATGGCCATGGCAGCAGAAGAATCTGGCATAAATGGAGTCAGAACCATTCCTTTAAAACAGGAAACTAAGCCCTGCACAAGAGAATACGTAACTCTCAGAATGAAAAGGCCTGTCTCAGGCATGGTTGTCTTGGATGATACATATAGCAGATGGATGCAAATCAGTTTGGCAAAATCCTAATTTTGCTGCTAGCAAACTCTCAGTTACTTCAAAAGGCCTCAGATTTCACCTATTGGTATCTTGTTCTCTGGACATGATAGTAAGCTCTACTATTTTATCTTTTTCTAAAATGAAGACAAGCCAAATGGTATTTTCCTCATGTTAATAAACACACAGACTTCGTGAAAGAGACACACTGGCATTTATGTGTCATGTTGATGTGAGTCAGAGGAAGTAGGATTTAACTCAAATAACAATGGAACTGCAGTTTATAAATATTGTATTGGAAATTCTAGCACGGTTATGCATTTATCTTTCTCTCACACACAGAAGGACACATTTGGTAATAGTAACATTTATTTTAATATTAGGCTTCTATACAGTAAAAAAAGCTTTTAGGCTCCAAACGTCCTATTCTTCAAACTGAGCAATCGCCAGTCCAGCACCACTTGCTACGAGGTGCCTTGAATGCACTCGGAGCCTGCAGTGTTCTTGGTGCCGTTCTTCCTTGGGGAGGCCAGCTGGTGGGGAACATAAATTCTCTACAGCTTGCCTTGGCACTGCCTCTAGACTGAGTCAGGTTCTTTCCCCAGACGTGTATTTCTGTGTATTTCTGCTCTGCATTTCTGAGACTGGAGTTTCACTCTTTTGGCCTCACTTATGAACCAGTAGCCAGTGATTTCATGCAATGTTTCTTTCTTCCCCTGAGCTGATTTTGTCATGGTGTGTCTTGTGTTAAGCCAATAAAAGTTGGCACACACCAGAGATAAGAATCAAGCCCAATAACCTGATATTAAATATGTATATATGTAATAGTGTAGGGTTGGTAATTCTTCAATTCTACTGGGATAAAGCAGTCATATCTCATGAAATAATGCTTGATTAAATTGGGAAAAAAGACTGAAGTACACTTAAATGCTCTCAAGCTAGTTATCTCAAGTTCTCTAATAGAAACATTTTGATTGTATGAGGACATAGGCTAATCTGTGCCAGCTGCTCTGTAGTTAACTATTCCAAAAGTCTCATTCTTCCTTCTCAAGCAAGTTTTTTTTTTTTCTCTGCAGACATATTTCATGCAAAAGCTATGCCGACCTTTAAAGATGTTTTACGTTTTTTGTCACAAGATGTGGTGACAGTATTTATTTCTTTTAATGTCAGGAAGCTCTACATCTAAAAGGTTTTATAAAAGCATGGCAAAACATCTTGTTATTTCTGTCGTTATGAAGGGTAAATAACCATACAGCTACATTGTTATTACAGGAATATTGGGAAAGTTTTAAGACAATGTTACTCTTTCTTTATACAGAAGAACAACTATTATTTTTTTAAAGACATTAGTAAAGTTTCAATTAAGAATGTATCCATTCCTTTAATTTCTCATTGTATTTACTCACTAACTGGAGACGATGGCTATGGTTTCTCTTACAGACATACCTAGAAATAATAGGTATAGAAACAGTGTTGCCCTACTGTCTTATAGAGCTTTCAATGACACAACCAATAGATAGTCTTTTCCCAAAGATTATATACTTCAAAATGAACAGTGCTATTTTTGTTTACTGTCTTTACTTTGTGTGCATTTGCAAGGGTAAATAAGCTGGGCTTTAGCAATTTTCCAAGTGTAACAAGTCACTGTTCAAACTATGTTTGCAAGAGAGCAAGGTAATGCATTTAAATACAGGGTATCAGGTATATATACATGTATGCTTGAAAAAAAATCTATTCAAGAAATATCCCATTACCAAAAGTCACTGTGTCGCCCTGGGAGAGTCTTCTAAGATTCACATTTCTGAAGTATGAATCACAGTAAACCCAGCTGAAAAGCCAAGGGTCAAGTCTAAAATGAAGAGTGGCATTTCAGGTTGTTATCAACAAAACCTTATGTTAAGATAAAGGAAAATGAGGTAAAAATATATATATAAATTCTTCTATTTAGGGCAGATTTTGAAACAAATATTTCTACTCCATTCTGTGGTTGCTTTATACCTTTTGCTTGCGGACATGCTATTGTTACTGCATCATGGATTCATGATTCATTAAACTTCTTTTCTGTAGATGTAAGCAGAGACTTTTTAGTGACATACCATAGGTTGCCTATTCCAGAGTTGCAGAGGAGAATGAGTCACCTGGAAAAGAAGCCAGCCCAGCTGGAAACTGTGGAGCCAGCCCAGATGAAATAGAAGTGTGAAGTTTTTATTTTGCTTTAAACAAAAGCTTAATAATTACAATGGCATGTGCTTGCGCGTCTTAGAAGACTGAAAAACTTAGAATGATCTGACATTTCCATACAAATATAAGTGTAAAAGAGTATCCAGGGTTTGAGATTTATGGATTTGTATGAGCATAACTGTTTGCTTAAAAGATTTAACATTTACAGCATACTCTACTGCAATCCAGCTAAGATGGAATAAGCAGATATGTAGATGGGAAACATTAATGCATACAGTCTGCTTCCTACCCCGTGGTTATTCTTCATTGGTATTAAGTTTGCCAGCCCTCACTGAATCTTGACTTTTTCCCCTATATTTTTCAGTTCTGCAGATACTCGTGTTATAAATCCGATCCTGACACTGTCCCCGTTGTTAATACCTAGATTCCACCAATATGAATGGAATTCACTAAATCGTATTTGGAAACAAGTCTCACTGATATCAGCAACACTAATTGTGAAGAAACAGCAAGCAAATTATTTTATTCTGTTAAATTGAAGGGTTGAACTGCTGAAAGCATAGCTCAGACAGAAGTTGAGGATTTGTGAACATCAAGTTAGTTGCTGGGCTTTCAAATCTAACTTCACCGTTACAAGAAAAAAAAATTGATCGTTCTACATCTGTAATCTTTTACACTTTAATCTTATAAGGTCAATTAGGGCATCAGACTCTTGACTTAAATAATTAAGGGTACAGGAAGTGCAATCCTTAATATTGTTGGTAAACCCAAGAATTACAATACTTTCACCACTTTTACTCAGCACTCATCTCTAAATGCATGGAATTTCCATAACATCGTCATTGTTATTGAGTAGTAACACCACATAGGCCCACTAACATGGTCTAACCGATCCATAATATAACTTTATGAATGCTTGGAGCTTGTATTTGGATTTCAAGGACCTGACAGGGGCCTTCTCATGATGCTCATTAACAGCAGAGAATACTTTTACATCTTTAATTGTATGCATTCTAGCATCTGCTATAATCTGTCCCATCCTTTTGTAGTTGTGGCATACAGCCTATTTTGCATTATTTGAAACTTAAGTAATACTGCAGCAGTCAATGACTCTGTCACTAAATATTCCGGTCACTGGCCTAGCTGTACCATACTCCTTCTCACTGCTTTATTCACTGATTTTCCACTCAGTCTTTACTCAGCTGGGGCTTAAATCAGACACTGACTTTCAGACCACAAGAGCTATGACTCAAAATCCCATTCAAGGCCAGGTTGGATGGAGCTTTGATCAACCTGGTCTTGTGGAAGTTGTTCCTGTGCATGGCAAGTGGATTGGAACGAGGTGGTCTATAAGGTCCCTTCCAATCCAAATCAGTATGTGATTCTATGACTCATTCAGTAAGTCCATCTTGCACATTGGACCTGGCAAGAAGTTTCCTCTGGTGTCCACAATGCTCATGTTTATACCCCTGAAAAAGTCCAGTTGACTCGTCTGTGAACAGTGCTGACCAACCTGTCCTGCTCACTGTCTCCATGTTTCCCCAAGCCTGCGATTGTCTTCACAGACTGACAACTCTTCTCACACCATCCGAAACATTTTATTTCCTTGGGTTTTGAGACTGCAAGGTCACCTTTAATCTTAGGCTCAGTGTTATTAGGCAACTATTGTTGTTGCTTAAATTACGATCTGAATGTGATTCATTCGTCTCATTGTTTTAGTTTGCTGCTCCTGTTTCATTACAACTTCTTTAAGCCTCCTCTGCATCCTTGCATTAATCAAAGAATCATAGAACCACAGAATGGTAGGGGTTGGAAGGGACCTCTGTGGGTCACCCAGTCCAACCCCCTGCCCAAGCAGGGTCACCTAGAACAGGCTGCACAGGACCACGTCCAGGTGGGTCTTGAATACCTCCAGAGAAGGAGACTCTACAACCTCCCTGGGCAGCCTGTTCCAGGGCTCCGTCACCCTCAGAGGGAAGAAGTTCTTCCTCATGTTCAGACGGAACTTCCTGTGCCTCAGTTTGTGCCCATTGCCCCTTGTCCTGTCACTGGGCACCACTGAAAAGAGTCTGGCCCCATCCTCCTGGCACCCACCCTTCAGATATTTATAGGCATTTCTAAGGTCCCCTCTCAGCCTTCTCTTCTCCAGGCTGAACAAGCCCAGCTCCCTCAGCCTTTCCTCGTAGGAGAGATGCTCCAGTCCCCTCATCATCCTCTTAGGCCTCTGCTGGACTCTCTCCAGTAGCTACTCATCTTTCTTGAACCGGGCAGCCCAAAACTGGACACAGTACTCCAGATGGGGCCTCACTAGGGCGGAGTAGAGGGATTAATATGCAAATAAACAGGAAGGTACTGTTTATTAGCATAAGACATTACTCTGATACTTTCTCGAGGCTCTCCTACTAGCCTTCATCCAATAAGAAGTAGTGAGTACGGATTACACATTAAGCTACTCGCAGAACTTGATATGTTAGCCTCTGAGGACTGTTCAAGTGCAATTCAAGCATTTTCTGTTATCCAGAGACTAAATTACCCCTTGTCCTCTCTGGCCTGGAAATCTTCAGATGTCTGGGTTATTCCCGTTTTCTTTTTTCACAGAAATTCTACCTCAAAGTAGGGTGACATCATTGAACAAGAGACATTCACCTAGTTTAGGCAATGATTTCTCTTTATTTCACAAACTGTGCTTCATCTGTAGACATAGATGTGTCATAGCAGACGTTGACTTAGTTCTTACTGTGGCTTAGTGGTTATAACCAGATGTTTGATACAGCTTCATTATTGAAGATTTGCAGCTTTAGTGGTCGTCATTGTTTATTTCCTTGTGTCTATATTTACGCTGATTATTGGGTCAACGATGTAAATACAGACTTAACATGCTCCACAGCTGCTCTCCTATTCCCTTGCTTCATCAATATGTGCTCATTGGTCCTTGCATCTGTGACTTTGCTTCTGATTTTTTTCTCTTTCTTGGCTCAACCATTAATTAAACACAACTGTCAGACTCATATTTTCAATGATACAATACAAACACACCAGATAATGAATCAGGAAGACAGACTCAAAAAATTCTTAGGAATAAGATTTGCCTCCAGCACTCTTGAAAACCATGCTCTCCAAATTTTGAGAGATAATGATATCCTTCATGAGAAACATTTATTTTGCAGAAACTCACTTTAATATTTTAAGCTGAGGAACTGAAAGGAAACCTCATTGTGCAATTCTCAGTCCTTACATCTATGATCTCTTCCTTAAAAAGGAGAGCGCTGTCACAGAATTCACTTGAAGGTAGGAAGGTTGCATTAGAAAGCCATGATTTGTGATCATTGCCTCTTAATTATAGTTTCTTGAAATCTATGTTACTCCAGGCCCAGCTGGCTCTTCAGCAAGATCACGTGGATCATTAATGATCTATTTAGTGATCCAAGGCCAATGAAATTAACAGAAGTGGTTTTTGTCAGGTAGGCCCATTTCAATAGAGGTTGGTTAAGGTTTTTCCACTGGCCAGAAGCAGCATGAATTAGCCAATGGGCAGGATAGCATTCCTGAAAGTGCTTGAACAAATTATGTAATTACTCTGTTTCCCTTGAAACTGAAACCTTGATATGGCTTTCATGCCATTAAGAAATTGCAGTCACACCATTCTGAGTTTCCCAAACAGAACCAATTAAATCCAGATGAGTAAATTTTCCCTGCAATACATCCAAACTAACAGCCTTATTGAATACCTTCTTAAGATTGTAATATTCAATATTTTTAAAATATCCGTCGCTATTTGCTGTTCACATCAGAACTTTATTACACTTCATTGATCCCATGAAACTTCAGACTACTTATGAAAAGTACCAGAAAACCCAAAATACTGAATTTCTTGATTTTTTTTTTTTTTTTCTGTCCTGAATGCTTCTTTCTCCAAGGCCTTTTGCATCCTATCTTCTTGGCATACATGAGTTTTATTCCTTCTGCTTTTTTACAAATTAGCTTTTTCATTGTTAGTAATATCCTGCTTGAGTGTTTATAGTTGCCTGTTTGTCTAGTTAAAATCCACCAGAAGTGCAGTGCCAAGATCACAGCAAGATGCTGATTGACAATACTGTTGTTATGTTCGTGCTGGAGCAACTTTGAGTCTTTTATTCTTTCCTTTCATATCTTTCTCTTTTCTTTCTCATAATGAGTTTTCTTCTCCTATGTTTTTTTTCAACTCTCACTGTGACCAGATTTCCATTTTTACATTTTCATTCACAATAAGTCTTTTCAAAATAAAATTTTACTACAAATCTAGTACATTTCCAAATTTTATATTTGTTTTCCTTTTTTTTGCAGCATTTTCTGAGGTTTTGTAATATTTCTAGATGGAATTACTGTAATTCTCTAATTATTGGAATCTTCTAGTTACCAAAATCTTGACTTCCAGTAAGAAATACAGCTTCAGGTGGGGAAAAAAAGATTGAAAATAATTAAAACCATGTTACTATAAAATCATTAAAATACTTGCAGATTGTTTGGTAAGAATGACATTGTATTCACCCCAATAACTCTTTTGGGGAAGAGTTTGGAATGGAATACAGGTTTGTTGAACATTAGTTAAAGCATCTGATTTAATCTTGGCCTGTCAAATTTGCCTTTTTTTATTCCATCTCCCCTTGGAGATAACTCTTGAATTCAAACCTGCTATTTGGTAAAGCCACACCTGGGACTAACATTAACTTCTGTATCCATTTTCTGCACTGTTATACGTATATAAATTATGTTTGCATACCTCCTGCATCGCTGTGGTCATGTTTACAATATAGATATGTTGGGTATTAGTCAAAAGTAGGAGTCGTTACCAACCTCATCTCCCATTCAAATTGCCAAGCTCCTAATTGTGGGCTGCTGGGTGGTTCGTGGACAGAAACACTGACACAGACTGAACCCAATTTAAGCAGCTCATCATTTCTGGGAGACAGGCACTTCCCCTCTTCTGTGCCTGTGAAGGGAAGCTGTCAGTCCTCCTCTCCCCAGAGCAGAGGGGAGACGTGCAGGCGTAGTCGTGCCGCAAGCTGAGCGGGGAGGCAGGAGCTCACCTCCCAGCCAGGACAGAGCAATGCAGACGCTTTTCCTTCCTCCTGATCCCCGCCGCCAGAGCTGAGCGCTAACGCCGTTACCGGCTGCAGCCTAGCTGAAACTCACAGAAACAAAAGGAAAAGGAGCGTGCTGCAGCCAGGGTCCAGTCTCAGACAGACCCCAGCCCAGCCAGCGTGTTGCTAGTCAGCTTGTCTCTGGCAGTAGGAGCCCAGGTTTCAGCTCAGGCTATCGTTTACTGCTTATTAGTCTCTTGATTGGCAGTGTAGACACAGCCTGTATTTTTTAGACAAATGTGTTAGAAATTCAGTTATGATAAGCAATAATCTGTCACATCAATATTTCTAATGTTGTTTGTTTCCTTCAATGTTTTTTACTCACCTTGGCATATCCATATGAGATGTTTTCAGACTTTACAGCAAGAAAGACTTTGAGTTTTTGAATAGCTTATTCCTTTAGTGTCTGAGATTTTTACAGTTCCTTCACTGTAAAAGAAAATCTGGAAGTAGAAAAATAAGCAGTGGGGAAGAGTAAAATCTAGACCTGTTTTTTCCATCTAATACCTGTGCATGCAATTTGAAATAATATATTTTTGCTATTGTGGATAGAAGAAGCTAAAATCCTCAGACGGTCCTGGTATAGGTCACACAGTATTCATCACGGGTGAGTTATGAAATCACATAAAAGTAAATTATGTAGTGATATCCCCATGGAATGGTACTGGTGCTGAATTTTCACTTTAGTTGCAATAAATTATGGGTGTTTTTAAGAAGAATATACAGTACTATTTGGTTTTTAAGCTATTTGTCTTACTTTCTAAAGAGGCTTAGTTATCATATAACGCAGTGTAATTAGTTTGCCGGTGGGCATGGCTCCAGAGTACAACTGGCAAGCATAAACTTTATGTGTAAGACCATATAGAGAAGCATCCATACCTGTCCAACAGCTCTATAAAAACTAAGTGGAATGCAGTAAAGAGGTAAATCATTGAGCAAAATGCTTAGCTGCATGCAGTAATTGTAGTAATACTTTCTACTCATTCTTACTTTGGCAGTAATTATTGTAGATAACAGTTTAATTGGTTCCCATCCAGTAACGGAAAAATTAAGGACAACCTTAGTTATTGGTTGGAAGGGACCTCAGGAGGGGTCTACTGAAGTAGGACCAGCTCTGAGGTCAGGTGGGGTTGCTCAGAGCTTTATCCATTTGGGTCCTGAAAACCTCCAAGGGTGGATCCTGTCCAGCTTCTGTGAGTGACCTGCTCCACTGCTGGACTCTCCGGAGGGGACTGTCCTGATCCTTGCTTGTTTCAGCTGAAGTCTTTGCCTCTTTTCTTATTCCTGTGCACCTTTGGGAAAGCGTTGGCTCCATCCTTGCCAGTTCAGGGGCCGAGGCCTCACAGCACGAGGTTTGGGGCTGGGAGCAGCAGTGCAGGAGAGGGCTGCAGCGATGGCCAGGGAGCGGTTGCTTCCTGCCAGTCCCCCAGCCTGCACAAAATGATTTGCTGTACCCAGACTGTTCCTGATGATCACTCATCTCGCCTGCCTGTTGCTACCTTGCTGACTGCTGGCTTCTTACTTCCTGCAGGTCTCAGGCAGCTGCCAGTGGTTTCCAGGTCGCCAATGCTGGGAGGTGAAATGGCTGTAACTGACATTTATTTGCTGTCACAACAGAAAAATGTCCTGAGCGTGTTTACTTTTTCATTCCCAGAGATACACTTTTACATGTTTCCCCTGTAGTGAAAGACAGAGAGTTTTGTAAGTTGCTCCTCAGAGTGCAGGAGAGACTCAAGACATGAGAATGGCCAGAGGTGGAAGAAACCAGGCCCTACCATTGCAGTGTGGAGGGGAAGGAATGAACCTGAACAAGAGACTGGGGATGAACATAATGCCATCTTCATTGACAAACAAAGTCTGTCACGGAGACCAAACTTGGCAAAAATAAGAATTAATGAGTTAAAGTTAGGGAAAGATTGTGATTCCACATTAGAATTAGTTTTTTACTGCTAAGGAAGATAGCACTGGAATAAAACCTGTTTTGCTTGGAGCAGTTTTGGAGGCTTGTCAGAGGAGCTGGAGAACCGTCCGTCAACTATGACAGTCCTGTCACTGAGAGGGAGACAGATGACATGACATTTCAAGATCTGTTCCAGCTGTATTTTTTACAATTCTTTGACTTTCTATTGTTAGCTCATTAATAGTGTATATAAATGTTTAATATTTAATATTGTGTAATATCTAACGCAGTTAATGTTGATGGCTTCAGATGAAAATAGTCACTAGACTTGGGAAGCTGAACTTGCTGTTGAAAAAGCAGTGAACTCTTAAAAAAATATAGAATATATCCAATTAATTGTTTACAGAATATTGCTTTAATAGCAGTTATGCAGTGCAACTTTGGACATACTTGTAAGGGTTTAGGACAGAAATGATAAAGGAAAATGAGCATTTAAAGTGAATGACAGAAGAATCAGGGCAGCAAACTTTTTAAGGGAGAAAGGATTCAAGGATTCGAAAAAGTAGCTGTAGAAGAATGAGGCTTTCAGAGTAACTTGGACTTTTGGTTGTGTGTTACATGGGTTAGGCCCTTCGATGTGAATGGATAGTCAACCCTAAAGGCTAATTTACAGGTCAGTGTGTGGGTCTGAGCAAACCCTCAATGCTGTACACTGAGCACAGATCAATCTTATTAAGCAACATTTAATAGTTAGAATAATTCCAGCTCGCATAAACATATTTCAAAGGCATACATGAAATAGCTGAATATATTATAAAGAAAAGCGGAATTCCTTGTCTGAACCACAGACTTTTACAAAATTCCAGTCAACCACTTACCACATGGTCAGACACTTAGCTTTGATGAATTTCAGACAACAATATACAGAAGACAGATGCTATTAAGGGGTGTCTGAGGTAAACGAGGCTTTTTTGGTAGTTTTTACCCGATTTGGGTCATTATCAGCTCCGTAGAAGGCATCTCGTAATTGCTGTAGAATTTCAGAGAAGCTGACATGACTGCAGCATCTTGGCTATTTAATCCAGGAAATATCTTCATTGTAAAATACAGTGTGCACCATAAAAAGGGTGATCCAGCTTCCTTTGATTCTGTAATTTCTCAAAACCTCTGATTGCCATTTATTGCTACTTGCTAAGAATCCAAAGTGAAAGAGAGAGCGTGCTTTATGAAGAATTTTCAAGCTATTAAGAATCTTTCTTCGTGTGGCTGAAAAGGAGTAACTGTTCCATTGATCAACATTTCCACCCCCCACATATGTGATCTTGATCCCAGTTTGGAGGGGGCTCAATTTGCCTGTGACTAGGCTTCCATGTGGCTAAGCTAAGAAGTCTGATATGAACATCTAATTTTTTAACCCTTTTCTCAAAACACTTCTGCTGAGACAAGGTCTAAAAATTCACGTGTGTTGGGTCTTAACCCAAACCTGAACTCTAACTTTGGTTCGGTCTTATTCACAAAGACAAATTTTATCCTTGTTCAAGATCAAAATTATTACCACCACCTCCTCAGTCACCAGTAAGAGTTCTTATAAATACCCACGTGCTGTGGTCTGTGGTACAAAACTACCCTTAGTTTAAAGCTACTGTGCAGAAGTAATTTAATCAGAAAGTAATTGTCACCGGGACAATCCAATTTTCACATGGGAAAGAATAAGCTCTTTTCCAAGAAAATGAGGCACTTAAACCCCTTTCACTGAACATAAAAAATTAGCAATGGATTTTCTCATGCTATCATGTTCTCCTACAAACTTGTGACATTAAAATAATGTCTCTGGCATTTCATCAGCTGCATAGATTGGCAAAGCTAAAGAAGGATTCTTGGGCTAACTGAGGGGCGGTGGACAATAGTTGACCGCTCTTTTTTCACAACACACCTCTCTTTCAGACCCTCACCAACTAAGTTACAAATGTGCAGGCTTCCCTAAGTTCTTTGTAGTGGTGTCCTGATGAAAAACATTTGAGAAGCCCCCAGATCCTACAATGTCTGTAAAATCAGCATAACCTCACCTATAAAAACAAGGTTACAGTTATGTGATCACCTTGCAGCAACATCAGTCCAGGCTCTTTCAAAAAAAGAAATATCAGTATGGCTTTATGTCCTGCCTTTGGTTGGCCTTCCTTGGCCAGCACTGCCATTTGCATGGCTATACGGAGAACCAGATGAAGGAACTGACCCTGCTTAGCACTACACCTTTCCCAGGGACTGTGCTCAGCTGGATCTCCACTGGCTCACTACTGGAAACTGGTGCTGGCACAAGGGGAGGTGAGGGGCAGCCTGGAAAGGTAGATGACAGAACGGCAGCTTGTAGTAGAGCCGTGAATGTTGGGAAAATTGAAGTAACCATGAAACCATGACCCATATCAGATCACGATTTAGATATCTATTTTTTAAAACTGTTTGGAGGACAACTATAAACAGAACAAAGTACACGGATACTAAACAATTGAGTTCTGATCACACTTGAATCTTAAAATACTAAACTGTTATTAATATCATGTAAGATGAAAGTATATTTTAAATCATTGAGTACTGCAAGGTTTACTAGTGGGTTTACTGTACAATGGTGAACATCCCTTAGCATTTGTCTTGGTATTGAAAGGAATCTTTGCACAAAAAGAATGATCAGTCTGCACAATCCAGGGAGAGGTATAGCCAAAAAGCTCAGCTGATTGCTAGAGGCAAAATCAAGTGCATATATAGAATCATAGAATGGTTTGGGTTGGAAGCGACCTTAAAGAGCATCTAGTTCCAAGCCCCCTGCTATGGGCAGGGATGCCTTCCACCAGACCAGGTTGCTCAGAGCTCCATCCAACCTGGTGCTGAACACTGCCAGGGAGGGGCCAGCCACAGCTTCTGTGGCCTACCTGGGCCAGGGCCTCACCACTCTCAGAGTGAAGAATTTCTTTTTTATATTTAGTCTAACTTCACCCTCTTTCAGTTTAAAGCCATTACACCCCTTGTCGTATCACTCCATGCCGGTGCAAGAAGTCCCTCTCCAGCTCTCTCGCAGGCCCCTTCAAGAACTGAAAGGCTGCTCTAAGGTCTCCCCACAGCCTTCTCTTCTCCAGGCTGAACAGCCCCAACTCTCTCAGCCTTTTCTTACAGCAGAGGGGTTCCACTGCTCGGATCATTGTTGTGGCCTCCTCTGGCCCCGCTCCAACAGCTCCATGTCTGTCCTGTGCTGAGAGCTCCAGAGTTGGACACGGGACTCCCAGTGGGATCTTACCAGAGCAGAGTAGAGTGGCAGAATCCTCTCCCTCTACCTGCTGGCCAGGCTGCATTTGATGGGCCCCAGGATACGGCTGGCCTTCTGGGCTGCAAGTTCACAATGTTGGGTCATATTGAGTTTATCATCAACCAACACCCCCCAGTAAGAATCAGTCTTCAGATAGTAAATACAGAGAAGCTATACAGAATACTTGGACATACAGAAAAGCACAAATCTTGCAGCAGTGTGATGGACGAAACTGGGAGCCCAGCAGGTAGATCTTTGAGCTTTAGGAATTTCAAACACTTTTAAACCACAACTTTTTTCTGAATATCTTCCTTTATTGTGGGAAGATACACTGGTCTCCGTATTCAAGGTCTTGTTCTTGGAGATGCATGTGCTATAAATACCATCACTGTTATAGTGATTTTGGGGGGGTTTTACATTGATTAAGCCCTGCAGTAAAAAGCTCATTCAGCTTTACAAATGTTTTTCTCTCTATACTGACAACTAAATCAATATTGTTTATGCTGGAAAGAGCTTTATTAATAATTTTGTTTTAACTATATATTTTTCCAACCAGTGAAGACAGATTATGTTCATGTGATGCTGTGCTTCTATGGGATTTGATTTTGGCAAATTTTCACAGTCATAATCCTTACAAGATCCTAAATCAGGGATGATTACTGGGAGTTGAGTGCCATCAGACTGGCTACTGTAAATAAGTGCAACTCCAAAGACAGAGGGCTGGATTTCACCCATCATCTGCAGTTTATCAAATTATATTCTAGTTATAATTATCTTCTACATTGAATGAGACAGAGAAGAGAAGGTTGAGAGGAGATATTGTTGCTCTCTACAACTACCTGAAAGGAGGGTGTAGTGAGGTGGGTCTTGGTCTCTTCTCACAAGTAACTAGCGACAGGGCAAGAGGCAATGGCCTCAAGTTGCATCAGGGGAGGTTTTAATTGGAGATCAGGAAAAATTTCTTTACTGAAAGCGTGGTCAGGCATTGGAACAGGCTGCCCAGGCCAGTGGTGGAGTCCCCATCCCTGGAGGTGTTCAAAAAATGTGCAGATGTGACACTTCAGGACATGGTTTAGCAGGCATGGGGGTGTTGGGTTTGACAGTTGGACTTGATGAACTTAGAGGTCTTTTCCAACCTTAATGATTCTATTCTGTGATTCTATAATTCTACACACCATTTAGAGTTGTTAACTTTAGGTTTGAGTTTGCTTCTTTCTGTTGCCTGAATTAGTGCCATCAATTGTTGTTTTCAGTAGCATTGCAGGAAAATTTATCTAATGTTAATGCAGTAATAAGAGTTTGAGAAGTTTATTTTTTCTGCTGACATCTGTCCTTGGTAATATGACATTAGCTAGAAAGTCATCCGAACTTAGTTTCTTGTCACAGTGCTGTTGTGTTTCAAGAGCAACCAAGTAATGAGTAACTACTGCCTGCGGTCTCTGCTGTGTTCACACAGTTGTGTAATAATGATTCCTCGGATTGTTTTGTCCCAGGGTTTTGGAGCGATTTTCTGTTTCATCAATAGCAAATTACTAAATTTCATTATTAAAATAACATCTCTACTAGATAGTTTACCTGGTCGGCATGAAACATGGAAAACTACTATCAAAACTGGCTGAACTCAAATAGACTACAGCCAAACTCATACAGGTTGAGTATGTGTTCAGGGAAAAACAGCTGTACAAAGGAAGTCACTAAAGAGGAATGCTTTTGTTTGGATTAAACTAGTTTTGAACATGAAAGATGGCAAGTTTCTGCAGTGGAAATCACATTAAACTCAGGAGAACTTTCCTGTGAATAGCACATGAGTTCGAAAGATCTTGTGAAAAGTTAGGGAAATGGAGAAGCTTCACCTCACTTCTAGTCCTGAAATCTTCCAGTTCCTGGAATTTACCAGCTTGAGTGCATTTAGATTTCATGCTGTCTGTCCTTTTCCAGCGCATTTTCCTCTTTTTCCCCAGAGAGTGCAGCATTATCCCTGCAAGCTCTATGCTCTGTAGGAGAAGACACATTTTTTTGTCTGGAAGTATAAAAAGCATGTGTTTTGTTAAGAGAATATGTTATTCTAAAATTTACTTTCTCATGTAATTGTATTATTATTACATTTGTCTTAAGGATACAGTAGTGAAAATCGCAATTAGTACCTCTTAAAGCAATCAATTGCCTCTGAAGTCTTCACTTTTGCAAACATATCTTATTTGTGGGTTTAATAGTAATTAACAAGTGCGTGTACACCAGTGCTACAGAATACTTTATATTTTGAAAAGTTGAGTTAGCTGTCTAAAGTTCTTGTAACAAGAATTGGAAGAAAAACTACTTTCCCAAAAACATGCATGAATGTGTAGGGATATCTGCACGCATGAGCTTGTCTCTTCACCTGTGCGTGTGTACACCAGTGTATGCTTATGTTATTTGTTCCGTTTTCAGTCTGTTTTAAATATGAGTTCAAAATATGATTTATGATAGCAACCTTACTGTGATCTTTGCTGGTGTCTAGGCCTTGTGTCTTATGTCAAAAAGGAAGGGAGAGCTTCACTTTTTTCATTCTGTTTTAATGTTCTCCGCCTGCAACTCCCTCAATATAATGAAGAACAGGAATCTAATACAGTACTGCAGAGTGTAAAATTTGGAGAAAGATAAAATTCTTAGGTATTTTTCAGAGTTTGTGAACTATACACTGCAATGTGGAAGGATGAAAATCACACATCTGATTTATACACCTGCTATTAAAAATCAACAGATAACTCCAAAATACTGTATATTGCATTATTCTTTGTTTTCAGTTCAGATGAAAACCTTGACGGTACAAAATCAGTGATTTAACAACTTACTTTTTTTCAGAAAGGGTACTTTTTAGCAAGGAAAGACAAGAATGAGTAATTTAATGCCATCTGAAATACATCGTGTTAATACAAGGTCTTAAGTCAGTCCAGATGGCTGCAGATCAAGAATACCAGACAAAACTCAGCCAACTCTTTCCATAAAAGATCCCTTTCTTTTGTGGGTAATCAAGCTCGCCTTGCCAGTTGTGCAATAAGCTTGCCTCTAAAAACCAAGGTCTCTTTTGCCAAGAAATTTTGTGCATCTTGACACAAGAACATCGGCAAGGAGCAGGGCTGGTGGTGCCCTGATGGCCCCAATTGGGGGCTGCTTGGAGTGGGATGTCCTCTCCCCTGCTCAACTACAGCAGAGCCCCCTAGCACTGATGGAGGTGTCTGCTCTGGTCTGGAAATCAGCAGAAAAGGAGCACTTACGGGGAAGGTGGGAGCGATTCTGTCCCCCTCAGGGTATTCAGAGAGAGCACAAAGTTAGTTTTGTGTATTAGCTACTTCTGTACAAAATTTTTGTTGTGAAAATTTAAGTAAGTTTTAAGAGTACGGGCTTCTTTCAACAAGGTACCTTTGCTTCAGCTCTACTCATCTGGAAGACGTGTGTGGGAAAAGAGGCTACAACAGGAGGAAAAGTGTGTGGGTGTCATGTAAAACAGTGGCTACAGGAGAAGAGTAAAATTATGTGCAGACAAATAAAGGGCTTGAGATAGAGGAAGAGAAGGGTACCTGCTTCAACTGTTTTGCATGCCCTGATAAGACAAAATGGATGTATTAGATCTAAACTTCTGTAGTGTTTTACTCCTTGACTGGTTCAGTTTTTCTGAGTAGGTGAAAATCATCGTAACATACTGATACCACGGGTATAAACCTGTTGAACCTTAAAAAAAAAAAGGGCAGGGAGGTACTTTTTAGACATACTCTGATTAATGCTGCCTTTGTAGAGCGTTTGCTGTTGATCTGTCAAATGTTCAAAATCAAAACTATAACATTATGTGCAAAGAACATTATATTCAGAAATTGCCAGGGGTTCTCAATGCTGAATGCTATAGGGGCATCACGTTAATAAACCAACTCAATTTGTAAATGCAGGCACAAAGCGGTGTGGTAGTAAAAAGACAAACAAGCATTTGAAGACATGGAGTAAATAGGGGGAAAAAACAGCATTATTATTTGTAATAACAATATAAGCTCCAAAATGACAAAAAATGTCTAAAAAAGTGGCCGAATCTCATCTGTAGCCATGTCCTCCAAAGTGTTTTCATTTTATTAACATTGTGTGCTGACGACAGCAACAGGGCCTGTGAACTCTTTTCCTTGTAAAAACGTCTGGTTTTTTTTTAATATGACCTTAGCTTTGGGGTTTTAATACTTAATTTAGGAGTAATTCAAGCATCCTTCATTCTGGGAAGAGCAGCAATGTATTCTGTTCTAAACATATGAATATATTCAAATTTAACTATTTTATCACACCAGTGAGGATACAAATTAAAAGAAATATTATTTTTTCCAGTTCATGACCTGAAGTATTTCCTTTTTGTGTAGAAACATGTTAAAAAGAAAATCTCCAGGCAAATAACATCTCGAGTTTGACCTACTGTATACTTTTGTTATGCATTCTTGAATGGCCCAACATAAATGCCTAAAGGCAGAAATTGAGGTCGTAAGGGCAGTCTTTGACCAGGTACCTTCTAATGTCCGAGTTTTGACATAATAACGGTAAAAGTAGGATTTTTGTACAGTCCTAAAAACATAATATTTATCAGTGCATTCTAATTTGGAAGGTAACTAGTTCTCAGTGGGGAAAAATGTGAGAGACTGGATGCAAACGAAATAGTGTGTTTTCAAAAGAAAACAAATGAATTGTTAATATCTTGCTGGCTTTAGATCACATCACTCTTCAGTAATAATATCTCAGAATATACATAAAAGCAAGATACAAAAGATAGAAAAAAGACAAAGAGGCAATAAAGCTCTTGGAAATTTATTAGACAATATCAAAGGTAAAACTGTCTAAACATAAATTAAACTTATAATAATATGCATTTAGTGCGTTGTATTCAATTTCCAACTCAAGAGCAGGCTTTTTGTATTTGTACGTGTTAAACTTTTGGTATAATGCTTAGGCTTTCAAGTACACAATTTAATAGTGCCCCGGCCAAACAGAAGGTGATTACTGTGTTATTCAGTAAATTGTAAGAATAGAAACTGTAGTTAAAACACTAAAACTTCTCTTGACAAGGTTGATGTCAACAGCAGTCAGAGTCACAAACCATTGTTAGGCCTTCCAAACAGAACAGCTACATTCCATACGGATAATATTATTGTTTCCTGAAGGAGGTGTTTGCCTGCAAAGCCAGCCCGTTGTGTCAAGCCTGAATGCTACTTCGAGAAATATTTTGCCAGCTCTTCATTCCAGCAGATTCTTCTCAATCTGCTACATGCAGAGCAAGTTTATACTTTTTTGGCAGGATAAGTCAAACAGTTTGCTTGGGGAAAAATCCAAATTTTTTTTGTCTCCATGTAAAATGCCTGTTATCTCTCTAGTCTGAAAAAAACCCACAAAACAAACAAACTAAAAAAGCCTACCCAGTCACCACCACTAATTTTGTTGTGGTGTGGCAATTAACTTCTGGGTTTTAAGTCAAGTTTAAATTTTAGGTTGATTAGCCTTTCCAGTGCTATATTTCCAAGCGAAACGAATAGAAATAAATACACAGTTAGGGGACTATACGGGAGGCTAGTTTTGGTAGCAGCACTGGCCCCCTCTGGATGGGTAAACTGTCTACAAGCTTACCCCACCGTGGCAAATGTAGCCCCTTGCCACGAAGGAGGTCATGTCTCCTTTGTTAGCAGACCCTTCTTTGCTCCACTGGGCTTTCTGCACCCACGCAGATTAGATGAGATAACATTTCTGACATTTGGACACTTCGGACACAAATTTAACACCAGTTAGGACAAAGGTGCACGGAGTTTCAATGAATCCTCTGAGATGTGTTTTCAGTTTGAACGAAAATGGAACTTAGCCCATTTCACCGATTGCTATGTTGTTCTGAGGTCATGTTCTCTCAGGGTCATTCTAAGCTCAGTTCAGGTTCATCAGGAGTGCCTGCAAATTCATCAGCTTTTTCAGCAAACCAATCCAAAATATCAAGTTGTAATAAAAAATGAAATACACATTTTTCCTGGGTTTGACCTTTACTGTGAACATTTTTCATAACTCTGCTATGGACTGACAGATTTGTATTTCTGCTTTTCTAAGATTTATTTAACTAACCTTCAGTCACCTCTGTCTTCACATAATGAACATGTAGACCATGTTTTATGTGACTATTTTATCTGTACAGCTCCTTTAATTCTAGCAGGAAACATTTAATTCATGTTTTGCAACATCTTTGAAGTAGTCTATAAAAAGCCTGCTATTAGAATCCCAGCTACTTAGAGAAGTTGTTGGGTAGCCTGAAAAACTGTTTAATGAAAAAGGTAAATTTGTGCATTTATATTACCTATTTCTTGGACACAGTGAAGTAATTATAACATCTTTGTTTCCATTTCTTGAAAAGGATTTATAGAGGAATTATTTTAAGTGAATTAATGGAACTTCCTATTTTCTAACTTCCTATTGTGAAAATCCATAATGGAACCAGTGAAGGTTTTCATATTCCTGAATTCTGAGGCAGGCTACTTGGCTAACTTTTGCATTAACTCTCTGTGTAAAGGGGAAAGAGAGGGACAAGTTGCTTGAGAGCATTATTTATTCCATCTAACAACAGATCTTGCTTTGAGTTGCTGTTTTGAGGAGCTTCTCCATTTTCATTTGCTGCAAACTGAGTATAGAGAAATAAGCAACATAAACTAGATGTTTAAGGTTGTGATGTGAACACCCCTCACACTTCTCTCTTGCCAGTCAGAGCATCTATCATGCTGTGTTTACTATAATGTTAACATTATGTCCTGTATATCAAGAATTTCCAACCAAGACAGAAATCTCTGCCAAGAATTGACAAAACAGCATTGTACAGGTCAGTTCTGCCAGAAAAATTAGTTGTGGTTATCCTCAGCTGGAAAATGACTTCTTAGAACTTACCTCTCTCCCGTTTCAATCGTATACCAACCTTCATCATTTCTATTTGTACAATCCACTGAACTAACTTGGGGTGAATATTCTGACCCAAAACTTTCTATGATTTGGGGGAGTCTTTAGAATCGGTAGCTCTTTAAAGAGGAGGTGTATCAAGGAAATGGTAATAATGCATTTGTATCAAACTATTGTGCTTTTTTAAAAATTTCATTGCTGTAATGGATGTGTATTAAGTATTAATATAAAGTGTTTTCCCAGCAGTAAGTCAATGGTCAGCGAATTGATTACACAAAAATGTATTTTTCCCGAAAAAGAGATTTTTCTGCTTATTATTCAATGTACTTTCATCACAAATTAAGAAACTGAGCTTTCTTAATTTGAGCTTATTCTTTCCCACTAATGCTGTCTTTAGCAATTGTATGTTCTGTTCCTTAGGAATTAACAGAAGATCGGGATCGATCACGACTGGATTCAATGGTGCTGTTAATTATGAAACTGGACCAGCTTGATCAGGATATTGAGAATGCTCTCAGTGCAGGCTCTTCCCCATCCAGCACCCCAACATACAAACGGAGGCATATACCTGTAAGCCATTTTGCTTAATTTTTCTTATTAATCTAAGGAGAATCTGGTTTTACTTCACTTCTTTTTTTTCTTTCAGTCCTCACATTTAACAGCTCCTTAGTTTCCAAACTAAAGGTCTTTTTGTAAAGAATTTGTTGTGTATTTTTATTTGTATGTATGCTTTCAAGGCAGGAACAGTGGCATCCATTATTTCCTTTTGGTATCATTTCATAAATGAGAAATTCAGAGCTCCTAGGTGAAAGAAAGGGAGATCAACAAGATTCAGACAACGGCTCTCTAATTATCCCTTACTGTAAATGCAGAGTCCGCACAGAGTCAGGATCACACCAGCCTCAGAGCATATGCATATGTGTCATTTAACATTAAATAGTTAGAACTGAAATTAAGTCTGAGCTACAGGTCTTGCTCTTCTGCTAGTGGGAGGGTCCATGCAATTTTTGCTAGAGAAACACGTATGAAATCCTCTGTCATTCAAAACAAGATTCTGGGCAGATCTTTAATTATTTAAATTTCTTTAAAGACTTTATTTATTTAAAGGAGAGATTTCCTTGCTGAGAGTATTCTGAAGGAAGACTAGACAGCTCACAAACATAATTGATGCGTTCTTTTTTTCTGAAAAATTTTGACACGTGTAGCTGCAAAGAACATGAAATGGCTGACCCAAGGTGTTCTGGTGCAGGCTTCCTGCTAATCTCACCCACATGTGCTGCAGCTGGTTTTCAGTCCAAGAAACCTGAGAAATACTGCCCCAAGATCTCTAGGCTAACATTCCGGTCGTTTGTTTTTGCTAGTGGTATTTCCTTTTAAATAATGAGGGGGTTTTCCTATTACAGCCAGACTTTATTATTGCTGTATTGTCGAGCGAATGGTCTGTAGGTGAGAAAAGCTCTATTTAAGCTTCCATGGGTTGGTCAGTCAAAGAATATGTAATATGTCATTTTTAAAACACATAACATAGTTACACATCTAATAGTTAAACATTTTCCCCCTGGATATGAATCTTCTGGCGGTATCTCCTTGAGCACTGATGGGAGAGGAAAGCTGAAGGACGATGTTAACACCTGTTCTCCACATCTCGCCGATGACTGCCAGCCTCTTAGCTAATTTCTCACAGCAATAAAGGGTGTTGGGGCAACCCGTGTAAGTAAGCCAGAGGTGGTACCTGTTTCCAAAGCAGCCGTCCAGAAAGACAGCTTCCGTCAAACATGGCATATATGCTATTTATATACACTGATTTTCTAGGAATTTTTGAGCCTTTTATTATTATGAATCAGAAGATCAAAAGGTTTAGGCTTTAGGACACTTTTTCATTGTGTTCAGCCTCATATTGATTTTTAGAGTAACAAAGCATTTGAATGTGATGCAAAACCACATGTAAAGGGGCAGGGAGCGTGGTTCTGCGTTGTGACAGCATGAGTCTGCCAAGCAGGAGCTGCTAAGAGCAGCTGCACGCAAGCTGACTCCTACAGAGGCATTTCCACGGCTCCACTGCTTTCCACAGTGCAGAGGGCTCACTGGTAGGAAATATCTGGCTCAAATGCATGGTCCTACCCAGAACGCAGCTTTGCCACTAATTTCTTAACCCTTTTCGGAAAGCAGCACACTTGTGTACTTGGCGTAGAGGCAGCTGTCTAATTGGCAGCTTCAGTTTGGCAGACCAGAGGTTTAACTAGAATTAATAAATCAAAGCATTGCCTTTTCTTTCCAGTTCAGAGCAGAACCCCTGAGATGCGCCTGCCCCATATTTCACCTATTCTAGGAGCTTGGTGTTAGGAAACTGAGGCTTTGTCTGCACAGAGTTGGCTGGGGTTAATAGTTCAGGCTTTTTTCTGCGTACTGTGTAGCTGTATTCACGCAGGCTGTGCCTCCGCTAATGATCCTGACAGTGTAGGGCTGGTTCTACACACAGCCAGCCCTTTGCCAGATACGTGTCACAATTTATCTGCAAGCAGCGTAATCCCCTGCCCTCACTCTATGCAGTAAATCAAGCACGTGCTGTATTTTTACTTCCTCAAAAATAAAACATACTAAATTTCTTCTTTCTATTCTCAAAAAAGGAATGTAATCAGTGTCACTGAAAGCAAGGGCGTTTTAACCAGAAATAGCATTTGGCTGATAAGTGTCTGCTGATTCCAGAAAAACTGGGGAGCTATACCTCTGAATTGTATAAACTGCTGAACGGTGATGTCATTTCAGCTGCGTAATGGTTCACAGATGTTCACCGAGCTTGCGACGCTGCCGGAGATAGAAGGTGGGAGCGCAGAGGAAATAACTGAACATCAGAGAAAAATGTCAGACTTCTGCAGCCCTGGACTGATTTTTCTTACCTTGCATACTAACGTTGCAGGGAATTACAGCTTTGATGTTAGTGGTGATTTATAATTTCAGAAGAGCAGCTAATGCAAACCATCGTGTCAAAAAGGACAGCAAATGAATGTGTAGGTAATGGAAAAGAATAAGTGGAATTACTCTTGTAAACAGAATTATGCATATACATTTGAATGAGCCTACCTAAATATTCCACTATTTAGAAGAACTAGATTTTTTTTCGTATTGACATTTACTAAAGAGACTTGCAACACGTTTTTTACAGGATGTTGAATCTGGTTCTGAAAGCGGAGTGGACGTTGCTTCAATAAGTCACTCACAAACAAATTTGTCTCCTTACATCCATCCTCCTGACCCAGCATCTTCCTGCTCAGTAGCCAGCTCTGGAGCTAAACCAAAGGCTGGGGTGAGTACAAAGATTACGTTTTTGTAACATCATTCATGATATCAGGTTGGAAGCAAAATAAAGATATTTTGTACTATTCACTACCTGGATTGTAGGGTGTATGTGTGTGATGCTGAAAGAAAGGACTAATAATGGAGGTAGTCACAAGGTGACAATCCCAGAAGTTTCACATCTAGAAACACACGATTATGAGCTGAAGATTATAATAAACTGAGTTTTTATGTGAGAAAATAAATTAATGGCGCTTTTCCATTTTACTTTGGAAGATAAGTTTTCGTAAGTGGTATCACCTAGAACTTTCCCTAACTCTCATGGAGGATGCAACCAGAGAAAAAGCTGGTTGAATCACGTAGCCAGATTTCTGATGCCCAAAGCCACTCACCCAAGTCCTCGAGAGGCTAAGCTGTCGCGTTCCGCAAGCAGAGGTGTCACCCTGCCGAAGGAGAATGTCACCGTAAGGCTGGGTTTGGCACGCTGAGGGTTGGAGGGAAGCCTTTGGGCAGGAAGACACCTTCCTGCAGGTGCCAGTGCACAAATGGTGGTGAGCAAGGGCAGGTCTGAGAGCTCAGAGATGGCAAGGAGCTCTTGTTCAGCCGTTAAAAAATGTTCAGTGTAATGTACCCAAAATTAGATTTTCCTTATTCAGCAGTGTACAGGCAAGTCCTCCAAGTTCCATTTCCACCTTTTGGGTAAAATGCTTGAAAGCAGCCAGCGGAGCTGCTTGTACATACTCTTTGGGCACATATTTGATGCACGTTACTGTATTTTACGCCACTGACTGTTGGGAGACCGATTTCTCATGCACTCTGCTATAGAGTGTACTCTTCAGATCAGAGGCAATGGAGCTCTCATCCTTCTGTACCCATCCATAGATACATACACCTATCAGGGGCACCTTGCTTTCTTTTGCCATTGTCCGTCTACTGAAGAATCCTTCTCCATAATGCTTCAGCCATCAGCATGTGCAGAAAAACCTAGAAGCTCCTGACATAGTTTCTGTTCTCTCTTGAACTTGCTGTTTCCACTCCCTCATGAAGCAGAGAAACCTAGGCTCTTCTAAACTTTACCTAGGCTGAGAAGTCTTAGCATAACTCCTGCCCCATCTGTTCACGAATTCATTTGCTGCTGCTAACCAGACCAGCAGAAAATCTAGGATAAAATATTAAAATATAAAGTGTGGTTAACGTAAATATATATGTTTATAGCAAGTTTATAAAAAGTAAAATAGAAGCCAACTGTCACTTACCACACTGCAATAATAGCAAGTTAACTAATGCCTTCGATTGAGGCAGTAACAAAAGTTCTAATAAACATTTACATTTAGGATTGTTCACTTGTACAAAAATAAATTCACTGGTGATTTATTGTCAGTGCATAACTATAGCAAATAGAGAGCTCTGCACTCTGTCATTGCATACAATGCAGCACAAATTCTCAAATAAGTACGTATGTTACGCTAGAAGGTGATAGCCCATTTTGCCAGATCCTGAGAAGAGCACAGACGCTCTTAAGGTATGAAACATTCTTTTAAAATTTCATTTATTCTACTAATATTTGGGGAACTTTTAATGCCTGGCTTTGGAGAAGTGTTCGTGACTACCTTTGGAGTCAGATACCATGTGTTAATTCACTGTTACTAAGTATTTATTTGACTTTTGTCGTGATGGATTTGATTTTTGCGGAACATATCTGCTAATATTGCTTTATTATATAGTTATTAAGTTACATGATTTTGGAGATATCACTTCTTTTTTTTACTTTGTAGAATAACTGTGAATATTGAAAAAATCTCTACTCATGTGTGGGTTGTAGAGCTAAGATCCAAAGTTACCTTTTATTAAGCTTTTTGCTAAGTGAATCTAAGTTTCCTCCAAACTCATCTCTTTTCCCTAAACTTTTGCATGCTGCAACTCACCACACTCCATAATGGGGTTTGGGGATGGGGTCTTTATAAGCATGTTCAGATAAAACCGGATTTTCATTTTTAACATAGTAGGTTTGATCAGTACACAAACGTGGATCATTTTTACTCGAGTGTAGATCTGCTGCAAACTGGGAAAAACAAGATCTCTGAGATACATTGTATTCCTTTTGGCTTTCGGCTTTCAGCTTGTGGCTCAGAAGGGTACACAGTCAAAACAAACTCAGTGCTGATGTGTGCTGTGGCTTCAAATGATCATCACTTCAGCTGCCTCCCTACCTATGGTGGGCTTTATTTGGAACTCACCAGGAGAAAATAACCCTTCGTTCTTACCCCTGTGTGTCCATATCCCACTTTGTGTTCTGGTCTGCATGGCTCAATAGTCTGCTGCTATGGGACTGCCATCCCTTATTAGTAGCAAATAAGTTCCCATATTCTTCTCATTCTGTTTAGCATTGGGCTTTACTCAGGATGAATTTTCAAGCGGGGCATACTGAACGGCATGTAGTTGAAACACTTCCCAGACCAGACATCGGGTATGTCTCTGTACAGATGATTTCCATGCAGAGGTCACCTGTGAAAATCCTCACAGTGTGGTGTTCTATGTGTGAGGGAGACTGTTGTCATCGTTTCTTCTTTTTTTTTTTTTTTTTTAATTTTTGTCAGAGTAGCTGGTGTACGAGCAGTTTTATTCTGTAGTGGAAACTCAGCAAGATACTTTTTAATAGTAATGGACTGTTTCAAAGATTTTACATCCTTTTGGTGTTTGCAACTGCAGATCTTCAAGGATTCCAGATGCTTAGTCTCCAAGGACAACTTACTTTGTTGTGTTTATTAATAATATGTAAACAGGAGTACAACTGCAATTAGTTATGTTATGGAATGATATGTGGTATTTTTAAACAAACTACAGCAAACTGTTGACTGCGTCAAAAGCAGACTGTACAATTAAAATATGACTTCATGTGCAGACTCAGGGGATGGGAATAATGAGGCAGGGAGATATGGGTTCACATCTAGTCCCTGGTAAAGAGCTTGAAAAATATATTAGCTACATAAGGCCGTAACTTACAGACAGGAAATTTGTGTACAGACTAACTATGTCCATTAAAGTTAATTCAGTTTCTTATGGATTTAGAATAAAATATGTAACAACACCACAATATGTGGGAATATCCATAAGCAGAAATTAATTTGATAATCCTGGTGGAAATTATTCATTCATTGGTTTGTGGAAAAGCAGGTCACTTGAAATTTTCATAGGTATTTTATGAAATGTTAACAGGATTTTCAGTAGCAAAGTTGTTCACAATTTTGTTTAAAATTCAGTATCCATTATAATTTTCTTTGCAGATTAATAGCAGACATTCTTTTAAAAAAAAATAGTGGACTGTGTATATTTACATAGACAAGTTACTTACCTTTCTACAAAAATTCACTTCTGAATAGTCTAACCTATTCTTGTCAGTGTGAATGCATGTGTACAGCACACATACATATATATAAGCATACACATGCCTGTATACTTTATAAATGCTTATGGGGACCTTATCAATGCTTATAAATATCTGCAGGGTCGGTGTCAGGAGGTTGGGGCCGGACTCTTTCCAGTGGTGCCCAGTGACAGGACAAGGGGCAATGGGCACAAACTGAAGCAGAGGAAGTTCCAGCTGAACACGAGGAAGAACTTCTTCCCTCTGAGGGTGATGGAGCCCTGGCCCAGGCTGCCCAGGGAGGCTGTGGAGTCTCTTTCTCTGGAGATATTCCAGCCCCGCCTGGACGTGCTGCTGTGCAGCCTGCTCTGGGTGACCCTGCTTCAGCAGGGGGTTGGACTGGGTGACCCACAGAGGTCCCTTCCAACCCCGACCGTTCTGTGATTCTGTGATACTCATACAGAGTACTCCTTACTGAACACAGGCATGACGAGGAAGAACCGGATTCTCCCCAGAGCATTATAGAAAGGTATTCCTATGGAAAGTTTTCTCACCAATTCTGCAGGGTGCAGCATGAAAGCCTTTGATGTGCAGATGTACATAGTATTTGGGGCTTATGAAGTATACAGTTGAATAATCTTCATTCTAAAATTAGGAATCTGCCGCTGTTATATTTTGTGGTCAGGGTAAAATAGCGTAATGTGATCTATAGAGTGTCACAGTATAAAAACTAACTCATAACGTACGTGTTTGACAAGGTACACAAATGGACAGTCCTTGTGAAATAAGGATTCGCATAATTGAACAGGTACCTTTCCAACATAGTTTAAGATTGGACAATAAGAAACAGTTTTGGCATCTTTACATTACTTATGTTTACAGAGTAAAGAATGTTCATGCTTCTATAATTAGCACATCTCTATGTTCTGGGGTTTTAGTCACCAGTCTCCAAAACAGACAATAATTTTTTTAATATTAACACTCTAATATATAGATTGGCAAGCCTTAATCACATGGGAGTGGAAATCAGCTTAAAAAAATATGAAATCAACAGGCTTTTGCCCCAGTGGTCATGAGAAACACTGGAAAATGGGAGTGTCTGGTCTGGATTTGGAAAGCGAGGAATGTAAATATCCTATATGCCTTCTGCAATGTAATGCCACACATCTGGACACTTAGAACATTGTTCAACAAGAAAGACCAGAAAAGATTTATTTTTAAATTTGGCTTGATTATTATAAAAACATCATGTGGCTATAGAGTTTAAAATGTATATTAATAACAAAAGATAAGTTACAATAGCTTTCTCCAGCGCCCAGTTAAGAGCGAACTAGTTAAGGAAAGCTTGAATCAATCATCGTTGCCTTTTTTTTTCCTAAATATAAAAAAACTGGCTAAAGGACAACAGCAACTAAGGCCTAAAAGTTGTGGCCAAATTTTTGTCCTTGAACATCTGCTCTGCAAAGCCTATCTATTTTTGTGTTCAGGTGGAAAAAAAAGCAGCCTTGATTATTTTCTACTGCTTTTCTTGGCGGTGTTATCCCTCTTGCTTCAACAGCGTCCAAGTTAGCCTTCATCACGCTGTGCAGAGGTAATCAGAAATCTATTATCACCAGAATAGCTGGTATCTAGGAGAAGATCGTTTTTCAGATTAGCTGTAATGACTCATTTAAAATGCATTCATTTCTCAAAGTGATTTTAGGCACCAGCTATGCCTGCAAGTACCAAACGACCTAGTCTGGCTGGGCACTAGACTGGGATTCAGGTGCAGCTACTGATTGCAGTAGAGCCCTGGGTGAGCTCAGGAGTCCGCTTTCACAAACCTTGTTACTGGATTGGGAAAAAAGGTCGTGTTATTCAGATGACAGTTTTGCAAACTCTTCACCTGTCGGTACTAAAAGAATTTAGCCTCTCATGTGTTTTTGATTCATATTCTATTTTAAAATTTCGGCTCTTTAGGGGAAGACAAATAATTCTGTGAAGAATAAGTTACAGAGTAGTAGATGAAGAAATAAAGTTCAATTTTCTTGCTACTCTACTACACTGACTTTTCACTTATGAAAGAAACTAAAATTTATGGTAAGTGCAAGGAAACCTTGATTTCAGAATTAAATATTTTTAAAGAAGCCTTATCAGGGCAGCAACGATTTGAAATGTTTACATTTCCCACCGCGTTATGTTTTACAGTAAGTTCATTGAACTATGAGGTGTGCAAACACACACAGAATATGTCAATGAATTTGTGCAGTGGGTCATGCCACTTGAAAGGTGATAGATTTTGATTTCACTGAATCATACAATTATTTTTTATTTACTTATTTACGTATAAAGTCTTCGTACCACTTTTCTAAATTTTGTTGATATTATGATGTTCTCAAATTATTATTTTATTCAGGCAAAACTGGAAGTTATTCTGGCAAGCATTAAGGAGAAAAACTCTTACTATGCAGCATTAATTAAAATATTTATACTTTAACACGTAAGAATTTTTGCGAATAGAAGATGAGAAAAGACTTCAGGATCTGACCATGTTGATGAAATTAATACTTCATTTCATATTCATGTTTAAAAAAAGTGTTTTAGAAGACAGGCTAAGACCATTAATTATGAAAGCAAATTTTAACACAATCACATTCTCATTTGAATTCTAGCATCCTGTTATTTCTCCCTACAAAAAGGTTTTCTTCAATACGTGAATTACCACGAAGTTACATTTGCCACTCATGTAGCAGGATTATGCTGTGTTTCTTACATGGAGCCCTCAAATTTTTTCTGGCTTGTTCCCCAAAGGAATCTGTATTCTATTTTAAGCATAACTTCCTATGTTCACCTCAATTGTATTTTTTTTTTCCCAAATGAAAGAAGCAGCAAACTGCAAGTGGCAGAGGTGCTTTTTGTCCTGTGAAGTGTTTAAACCACCAGAAATCTTAAAGGCAAGCACTTTTTTTGCAATGAGAGTAAGCTATTCCTAGAATTTGAACCAAAACCACTGAATCCAGTTATGGCATCTTTGATAGTCTCTCTCTCTCTCTTCATCTGTTCCCCAGTATTGATTGCTGAGTGACCAACGTGTATGGAAATTCACAGTGCAATAAAAGGTTTGCTATTTTATACAGCTGCAGTATGACCCAGGAAAAGACATGTGTTCGGCTGTCCACTTTTGTTTCCAGGTTCGACCCCAAGACAATATTAAGCTTCTAACTAAATACCCGGCTTGTGAAGTGATAAGCATGGAGACTTCTGAGTATTTCCAAGATGTCAAGTTGTATATCTACATTTCTGTCTCTCTTTACAATTCGCTTATGGCACCTATGCTTATGTACAGGTTTTTTTCCTCACGTCTTCCTCCATTCTGTAGAGTTGCTGACACTGCCTCCAACGTTCTATCAGTCTGGTTATGTATGATAACAGCCTTTTATAAAGGGAAGCAAAAGTTGATGACTTCTTCAGCAGTGACACTGCGAATTGTACTCTTTCTAGTGTTAAGGACATTTTTTTCACTGTATGCTGCCATCTGCTGCCTTCCTCTTGTAAATGGAGGGCACTGGGCAGGGGACAGCAGGCACTTACACTGCCTCAGGCGGTCGTGGTGATTAAAACATTTCACAATCGAACATACAGACCAAAAAAAAAAAAAAAAAAAAGCTTTTCATCTCGCACAGATGCATTCCAAACATTTATAAGATATGATAGACTAAAGGTTGACATTTTTCTGTGGGAATAAAATTTTAGTGGAAATTGTAGTGAATGGGAATACTTTTAGCAACGTTAAAAAATTTCCAAATCATCCTAAGAAGAATTGTTTTTAGAACATTGGAGGAAAAATTCAGGTCTTAATGGATTTAAGATGTTTGGAAGACTTTTAGAATAATCCCTTGAACTGTAAGTGTCACATTAGGAATTCCTCCTTTTATATTCATACATGCAGTAATTAATTTCTGCATTCAGTGCTGGTATTCATAAAAAATCATATCAGTTTTTCAGCCTGCTACATAATTACTGACACAACAGAACATCAGAACTGCATGTGTACCACCATAGGAGGCATGTGGACTCGAGAGCAGTAAGTCTGTTCTATTTGAGTGCTATGGTTCCTCTTGGCGTGTTGCTTATTGCTTCGAGTGGACCCAGCTGGGAGTTAAAAATGTTGAACGTTGCACAGTCTCCATGGAGGATAGTATCTGTTTTGCAAAATCCAGAGTAGTTTTAATTTTTTTCATTTTATTCAAGTCTCTTGTGTCTGAGAATAGGAAATAACTTCTTTTCTGTAAGAAAAATTCACATTAAGCTAATAATCATACCTGAAGTTGGCAATATTCAAGTAGTTTAGTGGAAAAGTGTGAGCAAGTGTGTATTTACACCTATTGTGCTTACATGTGTTACAGTCTAAGGAGTTATGGTTATGGCTACCTATAATGGGCAAAGAGGTCAAAACTCTTCAAGCTCAGCTCAGACTGGCAAACACGTCTTGCATCTTTTCTCTGAGAGCTAAAAAAGCTGAGGGAATTATCATTTCTGGTCACTTACGGGAATGTTACTGCGGTAGGAAATCTAAAAACTGCCGTCCGGGCTCTCTGACATCCTGTTTGCATTTGGGGCTGGGCAAGGCAATTCCCAGACCCCCAGGAGGGAGGGGCAACCCATGCCTTCCACTACCATTTCTTCATTGCAAGTCAGATTTATCGATACTTGGAATCAAATCTGCTATGTTCTTGCACATCAGCATCGCATCTCTTAGTCCTGCCTTAGCTACGTGTGACAAATGGAAACTGAAATCTGTGGCCGGAGGGATTTTAGTGTGTTGTTCTCAGGATCAATATCCTTCTATGCAGCTTAAATTTAAATACTCAAGTCTTAATCGTGGGAAATCAGTTACGTTGTTACACAATCATGAGCAGATACAGAGAAAGAGAGCTTTCCAGGTCGTCTAAGAACAGATCATATGAACATCAATCATATGAATCATACGAGGTCATAGAATTTAAAATTTCAGCCTCACTTTAGTTTGTTTCTTTAAACCTCATTTTGCAATCAGTTAAATGCGTTTTCTTACGTGAGTAAGTCTGTTTAAATCAACAAGGCAGTTTATGACAGAAGTGTCACATGCATGGGTGTGTGATATGTTTTTTTTCAGAATTAAGTCCTCGTGTCAGAACTAAAAGATTTAATAATCAGAATGAATCACAAGGACTCAGAATGTTTCTTCCCAATGCCATATGCCTGGTATCTTAAAAAACACATAGAGACAAAACAAAAGTGACCTTTGCCAAGCATCAGAAAGTTTCCCTCATGCCTACTATGACTGTAGTCAGAGCTGACTCATGCTCCGTTGATCGCTAAGTAACGGTTACATAGTCACACCACAGCGCAGCCTGGGTTTGCATTCAGGCTCGTCACATAAATGAAATTCATGGATCCTCCAGTTCTAAATGAACGTGTGATGCCTGGAATTGCTGGTGTCTTATCTTACGGAAGAGGGTCAGTCTCTGTCAATTGTTTGACTGCCACCATGTCCCAGTAAGATAACATTGTGACTTTAGTCCTGGCAAGTACCGTGGTCCAAAAAATCCGTCAAGCTTCTGTGTAAAAATGATAATAGGATGAATTTCAGCAAAGAAGGTGTCTGGAATACAGGAATATTACAAGAGCTGGAATGTGAAATACAAGAGTTCAGGATGAGACTCTAAATTACAGTGAAACTGGGAAAAAAAAAAGAGACATTTCCAATTTAACTCATAAATAATGAAGTTCTAGAAAAACATACCAGTAATAAAAAACAAATTACCCAGAAAATTTCTTTTGAATTTTAGTACTTTTTGAAAACTAGTAACTACAATAGCCAAAAAATCCCACCCCACCAACTTCTGTTTCTGCCTCTGACTTACTGCTATGCATCCCAGGATTGTCTAGGGAACAGCTGGGGCTCAGTCTGTGAATAGGTAGTTAGTAGCAAAAAAAATTTAGGAAAAATTGTGACGTTTTAATACTACTTTTAGGTAAATGTACCACTGTTTTTTTCATGAGGAATATATCTTTTGACGCAAATAAATAACATCACTTAAGTACTGCAAAAAAACACTGGTGTCCATAGGTCCATATTCTGAATAACATAGTTCAATACTTGCTATCTGAAAACTGTTATTTATGAAGATTCATGTGATACTTTACTGACTTCAGTTTTGGGGGAATGACTGTTCTGTATAATACCTAATAAAAAGACTGCTATGCATAAATGAATCAGTTTTAATAAGTTGTTAGTCTGTTTTTCAGTCAATATTTAGAAATGACACATTGTGACTTTGACAATCAGATGCATTGACCTAAAAAAGAAGTGTAAGTGAATATTGGTAAGTCACGTCTTGACTATCGTGTTGTTCCTAAATAGTTGTTTATGAGAAGAAAGAAATATGCAGACATCAATTTGAAAGTGATTATCACTGAAGAAAAAAGGTTGGTTTATCTACTATCCATGGATAAAATAACCTGTATAATTATTTGTACACCTTTCAATCAAATAGAGGCCTCTCAAGATATCGTGCTTACTGACAGGTGCCTTGTCTTCCTCCAGTGGTTTGTGGATATGCACATACTGTCTTATTTGCTAGAACCTTCCAGGTGAAAATTATAACTAAATGACTTGTGTCTTCTAAAAGCTATTTGTAACCGTTAGGTTAACGGGTTGGCTTAAGTAGTATGGTGATGGAAACAGTGGGTGGACATTGTCAGTGTGAATAAACAACACAGAAATGGGAGGTCTTCCACAACAGAGTTGAAATTCTCTTAGTATAACACAGAGAGCTTAAAGAACTTTCAAAACATATTGTATAGCAAATTTTAGATGGGATTACGTTGACACTGTGTTGAATCTTCTGTTTTATCAGTCATAGGCTGATTTAGCAGACTGGCAGTGTTGAGGAGACTGATTCAGCTTGCTTTACTAGACACAAACCTGTGAAGGAAGCAAGAAAAAATCACTTTGTGTAAACATCAGTGTATTTACACTTTCAAAAAAAAGTTAAAGCCTATCTAAAACTATTCTTCATAACTAAATCTTTCTCTCATGTGATATCAGTAGGAGAAGGCTCAGTTTCTCTAGCCATCCAGAAATGATAGGTTTGATAGAAATGTAGGATAACAATGTCTTTTTTAACTTCAACGACTCTGATACAAAGCAGATTGAGGATGAATTTTTGAGAGCTTGCTGGGCTTTGCTTTCCATGGCAATATGTTCTGAATGTCAGACACTACGTGAAATGTTCCCATTTGTTCTACAGTTTTATTGCCTGATAAGTTTAGTGCAAGTCTCTCTTCTGTGCTCTTCCATCTGGACGCAGTTGAATCCTAACCAAGTTTCCTCTTTTTTCTTGAAGTGACTTAAATATGTTAAACTGTATGTCAGTATGAAATTTTAACTCTTTTTCAGCACGTCCCAAGAAAAGCTTACATGACATTTATATCGTTGTGTGTTTTTAAAAAAATTACTTTGTAAAATTTCTCTGTCAGTATCTAATCCATACATAGTGCATCTCTGCACTGAAGAACCTGAATCCCATAATCCAGCTTCTAATTGTTGTTGCATGCATGAGCAAAGAGGAGCGAAATTTTAAAATCATTGTCAGTTAGAAACTTCTGAGTGGAAAATTCCTGAAAAGGATGTAAAATCATTCTTAATGTCAATAGCGTAAAGAACTTATTTTCCCTGAAGAACAGCAAAGTGCTTTAATAAGCACTAAGCTGTTTAATTAATGTAATATTTTGTTGTGGTTGTTTAACTTGCTGTAATGCAGAGGTGTATGCATCTGAATGCGGTTGCATTAGTTTTGGTACGAGCCAATTCTTGCAGAAGAGATCACTACAGGAGATTATGATTTGTAGAGGTGAGGCACATAGGGAGTAATCATAGAATCATAGAATCGTTTAGGTTGAAGAAGACCTTCAAGATCACCAAGTCCAACCATTAACTGCATTAATCACTTAATACTTCTTAAAATCAGAGGACAGTGTTTTTTAAAGGTTAGATCTGTGGAACTTATTGATATTTTGGAAGGTAAAAGTAAATTGGTCTCAAAAAGGGATTGGACATTTTTGGGGAAAAGGTTTATAATCCATCGAAACAGTAGATAGAAGCTTCTGCTCATTATCATGACAGTCTTAATGTTGGTTGTGTGATCAAATCCTAATGCAGGAGTTGCACTTGACTCAAGAGCCACGGTTTGCCAACCTCTTCTGTTGGGACTGTTGATTGCAGTATGTGCATGCCCTATAGCTGCCATTGGAATTTCCATGATTATATAGACAACCTCTAATCTATTGTAGGTCTTGGGGAGAGAAAAATAGTCTAGACTGATCCAGTAAAACCATAGACATATTCTGAACCATAAACAGCTGGACATGGAAGCCCGTAGATGGGCTATTTCTCTTACATGGAAGCTATTTCTCTTGCATAAAGTTTTATCTCAATATAGCTTGTCCTAGTGGCACATGCCGTCTCTGTTTCAAGCCTGACAGAGCATTTCAGAGTAATCCATAAATGCCAAACATTACTGGGAAACTCTGTTGAAAAGAGGAATCTGAAATCTCCTGTTAAAATTGTACTGAGATGCATTGCATCTGTCATTACATCTGTACATCTCACCATTTTTAGAATTCTATCTCTTTGAAAGGAAATAATTGGAAGATATGAGGGGGTATAAATTTCACCTCATGCAGAAGACTAGCATAAGAATTTTTAATGATGTAAATCCTTAAAATAGCACTGAAGAGCATCTTCCTGTGTTGAAATGAGCAGAACATGCTCTGTGTAAAAGCCTTAAATAAACACCATGGAAACACAAATATTCATAGAATTGTGACTGTTTACATCCTGTTCGGTAATAACTCAACAAGATATCTCAAAATCTCCAGAACAAAGGAAAGGGAATTCCAGAAAAGGTACATTAGGTCCCCTTGCTGGACAATATGAAGGAATGAAAAGGGAGAGAGCTTTTTGGAGACTTTCTGTAGAAAGATAGGTTGCAGATTTTTTCTGGGAACTACAGCTAAGGGATTTTAAAGCTATGAAAAAACCTGAACTTTTTGCCAGTAGACCAATAGGTGACAAAAGACTGTAACTTTATTCAGTCCAATAGTGTTGCACAAGACTTTCAGCTAGGATAAACTGTTGTTAGATGCTGAATTGTTGGTTAACTTGTAATTTGCCAAGGGCAACTTCAGCAGTGGTTTTGGATAGCTCTATGAAGAAATCCATTGTTTCTCTATCAGACTCTGTGAGTGCTTATTACATCTTGCTAGGAGTTAGATCACTAGGAGAGAAGCAGTCAAACTAAATAGCATAGACTGAAAATCATTTTGTGGACTGAGCGCCACAAGTCCCTTACCTTATCCCTCAGAAATTCAAGAGAAGAGAAAGCGCTGAGTGGTTTGAAGATGGAGAAAACAGTGTCATCTCAGGAGTTCGTTTGTAAGGTAATGTTGGTTTGGGATGTGGTTGTGTCCCAGGCAATAATGCTTTTTTTTTTTCCTCCTCCTCTTTTGCATGACACTCATACAAGGAGGGGATACAGATCACCCAGTTGTCCCATGCTAGTATTGTCACGCAGAGCAGGTGAGATGATACACTATGACTGCAGGTATAGCAGTGACATCTCAGCTGCTTAAAAACTACCAGGAAATCCACTACTTTGAGAATCCACTGTGCTAATCTCCAAAGTGATAATAACTATTAGTGGCTATTTAAACTGATATTAAAAAGTTGTTGTGATAAGGTTGACACTCTTCTATTTATTATAAGGTAGTGTTACTTACTGTAAAACTGTTTCCAACTAGTGTTCTAATATTCATATCCAAAAGTTTGGTACTTGATGGGGCTTTGGCCCATGTTGAGATGTTATGAAATTTGAATGCCTTTTGGCCAAACTATGTACATATAAACAGGAAAGAGCGGAATGATTTTAAAATGGTGCTTTATTTTAGCTTAGCTATGCTCCTGAATCTTTAAAGTTGTCTTTTTTTCTATTTCTTTTTTATTTTTTCTTTTTTTTCCTGTTTCTTTTGGTTTCTTCCTTTTTCTTTTTTGTTTCTGTTTTTTTTTTCTCTTTCTCCTTTTCTCTTCTTAAATTTTCTTCTCTTTTTCTTCTGTTTTCTTTGACTTTTTCACCTTCCTGACTTTTACTCTGGATTTGCATCTTGCATTAAAGTCAGGACAGTTATTAACACCAAACCGTGCCCACCCTGCTCCAAAGTACACTTTGTCTTCCCCATGGTCCATGGCTGTCTCAACAGATCAGTCCCAGCAAGAGTGCTGGCATCATTGTGCAGCCACATCTTTGCCTATCCCTCTAAGTTACGTCTCCTCCTCTTATATGCAGCTGGATAACATGTCTACCTGTGACCTGAACAAGGTAGAAGAAAATTGGCATTTATAGCAAACATAGGTATTAGATGTTTTCCAGGCTATGGGCTGAAGACCAGTGCCTTAGGGGGACAAGTACATCACTAATAATAGTTGTTTATGCTGTCAGTCTTGCTAGTGCTGAATACAGCTTCCATGAATATGCTTGCAGCTGTGGTTATTTTAAAGAGTGCGATCAGCTAAGTGATTTTTTGGGGGGATTTGTGATGTCTGAAATAATGTGCATGTAGCTGAAAAGGGAACATACAAAACCTCAAGAAAGAAAAGCTTTATTAAAGGGGATAGAATCAATGTAATATGTAAATATGCCTTTTGGTGAGAATTTCCTGTTTTATCTCAGAAAGAATTTCAGGCTTGAGTCCAAGACAAGTAAGGGAACACAGAATGAGGGGACAAAGACAGAATTTGAGTTAGAAAAGTAGCAACAACAGTTTAATCTCTCCACCAGTAGATGGAGAGCACAGGAAAATAGCACCATGCATATGAAGAAGGAAGAAAAAAACTTGCATCAGCTTCTTGAAGAGGGTGAGAGATGAAAGAAGAAAATAGCAAGAAAGGACAGAGGGGGAAAACAGATTGCAAAGTGGGAAAAAATTGGAAAAACTGGATTCTAAAGGGTACAGAGGAAATTACAAGACCTAAATTATCAGCTCAGTCAAACCGGCTTGTTGTTGGTAATGAATAAATATCTCAGTTTTCTTCTTTCATGCCTTGTACACGTTATTCTTTACTCTTGGAACATGGTTTGAAAGCGTGGCAAGAATAGTTTGCATTACTGGAATGGAAGAAATCCATGTGTGCCTTTTCAAACACTTTTCCAGACACAGACATGCTGTGAGTGACATCATGGAAAACCATTTCTTCTGGTCCTTTGCATACACGCCTCTCTCGTAAGGAATTCTCTTGCTCCTGCACTCTCTTTCTGCCTGTCTCTTGCCCTCTCTGTCTCTCGCTTTCTGCTATGTCTCACTTTTTTTCTCTTTTTTCTTCCTTTTCTTTTCCTTTCTTTCTTTTCTTTTTTTTTTTCTTTTTTGGTCTTCAAGCCAGGGTGGGAGCGAGGGAACTGGTTAGCTCCCTGTTTAGTAGTTGAAAGAGCTTGGTTTGGGGTTTTTTAATGCACAAAATTCCTCTCAGTGAGACATGCCACACATTCTGATCTCTCCCCTTCAGGCAGTTACACACTATTAAATATGGGGTTGGAAATGACACGCGTCTGGAAATACAGAAATGAAACAGCCTTCCACTTTCTGCACTGCGCTATACAATGAAGGTGTTGTAAATTGTTAACTGAACGGCATAGGCTTCTAACTTGCTGGGATTTCTATAAATAGAAGCTGTACATTCCAGTACGTTGCCACTTTTTATTTTCTTCAGATTAACTACCGTACTTTGAACCTTTCTGTGATCTAACACAGAGATTAGCAAAATTTTCATTTTGTCTGTTTTTATTCCCTAAAACATAGGTTGTGCTCTGAAATTTTGTTCTACGTACCTTTTCTTACTGAACCATCTTTATGGTATTTTCATACTATCCCTATTTTAAAAGAGAAGTAAAATCCAAACAGCCTATAGTGGTACTCAAGGAATTCCCTGTATTCTATAACTCAATGAACAGTGAAATATGGTTACTGCATATGAAATAATACTACACACACTGCATAGAGATTAATAGTTGACATATTGCACTCAGAATACAGGAAGGCAAACAGGGTACTGCTGGAGATGGAAAGCGGGGAGATCCTTCAGTCTTCTCATGTCATTTTGAAGTTTGGGTTCCTACTCTGAGAAGACAACATTGTCTTTATATGAATGACACTAGACTGGGAAGTTTATTCTTCCATAGTAGTTTGTTAGGGAACAAAAACCCCACATGAGAGGCAGACAATGAAGAATTACAGGCCATTTAGTGTGAAGACTGCAATGTGAAAATAAAGTAGGATTTTATTTCAGGGAAGAGAGAGGAGTAGATGACAGAATTAATCTCTCAATAGTCCATGATCCTGAAGAATGCTACCTCTTTCTTTACAAAGCTGGAACTCTCAGTCCAGCGTATTTAATATTGCAGTATTACAGCCTTAGGAGTGTTCAACATGGCTTATGTGTATTGGTGAGTAAATGCAAGATTATATAAATGTGAGATTAAATATACTGTTTCTTGAAAATGTGATGAGTTTCAAAGCACCTCAAACTACTGGTGAAGACACGTCTCCTTGAAAGCCTGATGGAACTTTAAGATAACACTATTTAAAATTCAGCTTTTGATGCAGTTGGCAGGTTTATCTAGAAAAAGTGAAATTAAGTATAGACCTTTCAGCTGTAGAGGAGCAATGAGTTTATTTTCACAATAAACTCAGGTGGTTAATATGTTGAATTAAAAAAAGGTCAGCAATTCAATATTTCATTGGAGAATTAGTGGGGTGATAGGCATAAGGCAGATAGCAAAAACGTGATAGAGAGTAAAATACAGCCACTTTTATATCCAGCTCCCCAACCATTAAAACTGTACTATGCTGGCTCATTGTGGAGCTTTGCTACACAGTCACATGCAATATTTCTAATTATTCTTTTGCTGCTTTGCCAATACAAAAGCAGTTCAAGAAAAATCTGGTTTTGCTGTTGCCATCACTGAGTGATGTTTCGACATGCTTAGGGATTTCAGAGTGTTTGGAGACCTCTGTATTCTTAGGAGAGAAAAAAAGTCTTTAATGGGTTTCTCACATTGTTTAGAACATCTTATGGATAATCTCTTGGAAATACAGAAATTGTAAGCAGGGAAAATCAGAGCACATAGACTCTATGTTAAGAAAAGTTAGAGATTTAAGAAGTATTTTTAAAAAATCAGAGATTCTGTGTACCTAGAAGCCGTCCTGCACTTCAGGAGGACATGTAATCATCCAAAATTGTTTTCTTAAGTGAGCCACTAGTTAATAATTTCTGAAAATTACTGGAAGGACAGATTTTTTTAAAACCATTTAGTTGTTTAAAGGCAGAAGTAGACAGCTGCTGAGCTGAATAAATACAAGGGACTTACCTGCCACTGAATGTTGTGAAGTGCATCTCATGTGACCTCCAGGACTAAGATGATTTCCAGGAAGGAAAACCCTGTTGCTGTACCTACTTGTGTTACCTCTGTAGCTCAACACTTTTCACTAAGTTTTATCCTTCTGAATTACTTTTGAAAATGTCTTGATAATGTCTTGCCCATGTATTCAGTAATCTGGCTGTAGACACTGAAAATCTTAACCTGAGTGCTCTTCCAAAACTCCTTGCTAGAATGAGAACTTCTGCAGGAACTACCTCAGCTAAGGAAGCAGGAAGGCAGAATAATGATATTCTTCCTATGGTTGTTTTATTACTTCATCCTGATTGCTCAGAAAAGAGGCTAGGGAGAGAGGGAAGGGAGAATGCATGTTAAAATACACACTACAGGTAGGAACTACCTTCTTGCGGGCAAAGATCAGAGGAGAAGCACTAGGACTATTTAGCTGAATCTGAATAGGTTTACATCTCAAAGTATGCTGAAAGATGTCACAGATGCCATATTAAATATTTGAATACAGAGAGCTTTCCTCACTTGAAGAGAGTTGCCTCTTTCCAAGAAATGTAGACAAGCTTAATATTTTATTTTATGACTTCTGCACCCTTTTTTATTTACATATCTGCCTATGATTACCTAATATTTAAAATCTTTAACTCGTTCAGTGTTCCATTACAGAACTGAGGCCACCTCAATGGCAGAAAAAAAACATTGCCAAGAAAAAAGGAGCTCAAGGAGTTATATGTTCTCTTCCCTATACTCTTAAGGAAGAAGTTCTTCTAATTTCAGCTAAAGGCAAAAGTTCTGTCTTGAAAGCAAAATTCATGGCAAAATTCTCAGAAGTCTAATTGACTTTATATTGAAAGTCCTCTTTTGTGGGCAACTTGGACATTTGGAAGTCAATAAGCTTTGGCTTATAAGTACTTTTGAAAGAAGATGCCTCCTCTTCTTTTCCTCTTTCTCTTTTAATGTTCCAAAGATATTTGCGCTTTTCTGAAGTAGTGGTTCCCTTCATCCGTCTGAAAACAACACACAGGACTAGATTCAAAGCAGAGTTTTTTCAGTTGTGGGCTGAAATTTGTGCACGCATAGAATGCAGATTCTTTTTCCAAACAAAGTGCTACCATAGAGAATCTCTGATAATATTGCCCTGCCCCACATCATATTTATAGAAATATGGTTTTGTTTGGTTTTTTTTGTGGGTCCTTAGACACACCTATAGGAAAACGTTCAGCTGAGAGATGAGATTATTTGCCAAAGGAATTCTGAAGACATTTGAAGAGCGAGATCTTGAGTCACTGAGACAGACCCAATCTGTCTTGTAACTTTATTCAGAATTTCACAATCCTTGCTAAACTGCAAGATAAAGGCCAAAGGCAACAAACCAGCAGGAGCCAACTCAGAATGTGCCAAAGTTCATGGAACGGTTGCTTCAGGCTGGAGTTGGTTGACCCTTAATCTCTCGGGGTCATCAGCGGTTCTGCTGCAGGGCCCTGCAGAACGTGAGTCCGATCAGGTCTCCCGCTGCTGCTGTCCAGGCTACCGGACAGAGTGAAAGCTGGGATACACAAATTCCAAGGCAGCATTTCATGGGTGTCTGTTAACGTGCTCTTAACACTAGCATCCTTGTGTAATGCATGTGTTTTCTAATTCAAAACTTCCTTAATCTCTTGTGAATGGTGTAGGTGGAGTCGATCACCGCACAGGCAGAAGATCCCTTCCAGTTAGCATACCTTTTACGCTTTCAGTACTGTGTTTTGGCATTAATTGATGTTAGGGTGAGCACGTACTTGCACAGTTTAAGTTTTAAATCATTTCTTGTTAAGTCACAGTAATAACATTGTCAAGAAATGCCCTTTTCCTGTTAAGTCCCCTTTGATGACCGCGTTGCAGTAAGTACACTAGGCTGCTGTAAAGTAGTAGTGTGAAAGATCGCTGTAGGGAAATCAATGCATTTCAGACCCTAATCTTGCAATGAATACAGCATGTAAGCATGCACCGACAAAAACTTGCTTCAGTCTTGTGATCCATGACTTATACAGAGTAGCAGCTACTAAGGAATATTAACTGATTCGACACTGATGCCATTCATGGCATAATAAAATCTCTAAGGCATATTTTTATAGGCTCTGTCATACATTTGGGCAGCTCACAAGTTTTGACAAGCATCATCTTCATGGCTAGGATAGAACTTCAGAAAATATCTTGCTCTTGCAAGCTAAAGAGGTGTTTGAGTATAGTCTGTCCAGCACAGAAAATACATAAAAATGTTTTGAAAACTCTTCCACTGTCTTCAACAGCTCCAGAATTGTCAGTGTTTTTTGTAATCCTCTAATACATGAAAGAAGCAAAAGAGGGAGGAGATGTAAGGGCATATTGGCCTCTGGAGCCGCTCTGTGCCGCAGGGATTGAGCGTTTGGGAATCTTCAGAACTGGCTGATCCTCTTTGAGAGGAAACTGGAAGTGGGGCAAAAAGAAAGGATAATGACAGTTCATGTTTCACTACAAATTAAAGGACAAAATTGTTCATCAGGAAAATAATCTGGTCATTGCTAAGACTTTCAACAACATCAAAAAAAAGGAAATAAGCATACCTTCAGAAAGAATGGGTAAGCTCTACTGTACCTTTTAAAGAAAAGATATTTTGGATCAAAAAATATTCTAGATTCTGCATGTGTTTAGAATTATGAGATCCTACATGCTTCAGAAAAATTCTTACAGGATAACATTCACAATTGCAGGTAAAGCTGGAAGTATGGGAGACTGGATTCCTTCACGGTTTTCCTCCTAAGGACCCCCCCCCCCCCCATACATAAGCAAAGCTATCTCATCGACTGTTCGTAATGCTTTCTGTACTGTTTTGTTGGGGTATCTGAAAAAGTTTGATATCAGTCAAGATCCCAGTGTTCTCAGACTACTTAAAACACTATTTATATGGCACAAATGATCATTTTCCTTGTACTCCCACACCAGTCTGCATGAGGATTCTTGCTTTATACTGGTTACATTCCTTCTGGTGGATGGTAATTCTTTTACCCTGTTTGTACAGGATCTTGCACAATGAGGTTGTGGTCCAAGTCTGTGGCTTCCAAGTGCTTCAGTAATACAAATAACATTGTCACCACTTAAAAATAGGTTTGTGAAGTCTAAGCATGTCTGATCCTGATGTGAATGAAAGCAGAAATACTAGCAGGCTACCAATATCACTGTTATCCTTATTTTTTTAATTTGCTGCAAGTATGTTGCTTAATTTCAGTAACAGTCCTACTTCAGGAAGTTTTCAGTCTAAAGACCAAGGTAAGACAGTTCACGCTAGAAGACAGGCAAAAAAATTACAGAATTATTAGCGAGTAAAAGATTTTCCAAAACATTTTTTCATTATCTTCTCTCCAAATAACAAGGGGCTAGGGACAACATTTGACATGGGAAGGGATGCTTAGAAGTATTTGGGCAAATAATAGTTCAGAGAAATCAATGACTGACTGTCCTTGGTAAACTGGGATTGAAAATTCTTTCTATAGCACTAGAGGAAGACATGAATAAGCCAGTGGATGAGGCATCTATTCGCATGTTTGTCATCCAGGAAAAAAGGCATAATGGGAGAAGGAAACAAATCAGTGGGGTCAAAATCTCTGTCAGGGTAAATCTCAGAAGCACAGAATGAAAGAGTATCAAAGAACTAGTATGGCTTTTCTTTTTAAGGATTCTCTCTTTCTTAGCTATTAAAGAGTGACTTTTTATCATTAATCTGTGTGAATAAATTATACTTTTATCTTCTTCAAAAACCACACGTCATTGTCATCTACTAGCAAATAATCTTTAACAGTTACTGGCAAAAAACCTGGCATGTTTATGCATTGCCTGCTGTCTTGTGGTCTGACAGTATCATTATCCACTTCTACCCAAAAAACACCACCAGTATCACCTTCCAAAATGAGAAATGGACTCAGTTCTTCCAACCAGTAAATCACCATCCCGTGTGAATCCACATGGATGCAACTTATTCCGTAAAACACATAGGAAAATCTTTCCTAATTCCCGTTGAGCTCTGTGTGGTCATCTGAGGTTCCCACAGAAACCGTATGAGTTATTGAATCTCTCCTTATTGTTTTCACTGAAGTTCCAGCAGCTCAGCTCCTCAAACCAGTGGTTATGCTGTTACTATGTTTTTGTCTTGTGGGCTGTGTGTGTCCATGTATGAAGTTCCCATTGCCGCAAGCTTCAGTGCAGGTCAGCTGTGAAGTTCACCAGTGTTTACCAAGTATTTCTGTTTCCACTGCTGTATCAAACTGGTCTGCTCTGACTGTCAGATTCTGGATACTCCGAAACTGACTCTCACTCAGCTGAGCAAGCATTTTCCCAAACATTGCAATGTTTTTATATATATATATTTATATTTATACATAATACATATATTTTTTATACATATTACACCACTTCCATCTGTAACTCTTCCAAGTCTTGGCCTGAACCGTTGTTTGTTAAAACTGTACTGATCCCACTGCATTAAAGAGCTGTGTTCGCATACAGGGTGAATTCATTTAATGAGAGAGACTAACAGAGCAATTCATTCTAGTATCCTTGCTTTACTGCCTATTTTAGTTTGGAATCAAGTAATTTTTAATGATTTTGGTAATTTCATGTATAGGTGGTGGGTAAGTTGTCACAAAGTCTGTATAACAGATTAAACAATAAGTTGTCAAGTTACTTTGAGAAAATTATTTTCAAACATTACAGTACTGAGTTGAATAACAAATACTTTGGTTATCACAGGCTGCATCATGTTAGAAGATATTTTAAACAGAGGCTCAAGATTCTGTTCTAGATGGCTCCTCTAACTAAATGATACAGGATAAATTCTTATCCCCTTCTGATACACTCCTACTACTTGGGGGAGGAGTGGAGGATAGTTGTTTTCAGACTCCTTTCTATAGCTGGCAGCACGACATGGGCTTTGTCTTGTTGTTGGATTTGTGAGCTAGACAACAGTAGGCTCTCTGAGCGTGAGGCAGCTCATCAGTTCCATGTACTTCCCCCATGAGATACAACATGACATGGGCATGACATGACCCTTATTTGAAGCGGTACATTCTGCAGTTTCCAGGTACCAGCTCACTCACATTCTATTTGAGTAACAGTTTGTGAAACTAACTGTGCTAGTAAAGCATCTAATGAAGGTGGGATTGAATTGACCAAAGCAACATCAATTGGCCTAACATTTGATGTCAGAAAAGATCAGCAAAAAAGATAGTCTTTAGTGATCTAGGACACAATTCAGTGCTTGCCAAAGCTGAGGAAGTCTTCCCATTGATTTCTCATAAGATTTATTACCAAAACTCCTGTGGTAGACTGCAACAGTGTTCATGGTTTTACATGGGATCACGCTCCTGAAGAAGTTCATTTATCCACAGGTAATTAAAATTAAATAAATACTCACACATGGAATTGGGGTTAATTTTGTCACTTCAGGAGGAGTGAATACTTTTATAGCATGTCATATCTTCAGTTCTGAAGCACTGAGGAATCAGCCCAAAGGGTAATGAGTGGTTTGATAACTGTATGTAGGAATGTGGAAAAGATATCTAAGAGTGGACGGCTTTTAAGTCTTGCCAGCAAAGGCGTAAGAAGATTCATTTGCTACAGAATGCAGTTAAACACTGCAACAGCATTCACTTTCATAGCAAAAGGGTAGTTAACTGTTGATACAACTTGTTAGAAAATGTTGCAAACTGGAACCATTTTATGTCTTAAAACAAATTAGGTTAATGTCTATTAACGAGGTTGGATCCATCCTTCCTGCTTGTCTTTGGATAGGTGTGATACGGCTGCAGATGTCTGTCTTGTTCCAGTGGTTTTCATGCACAATCATTTCTTTCCTGGATTATGGGAAGATTAAGATTTGTCCTGAATCAGTGTGCCTGCAAATTTCTTGCTTTATTTTTTCAGTAAAATAAGTACTAAAATAAAATATCACACTTGATTTCATCACCTTTAGGCATCACAACAGGATTATTATCCCTGGCTGGTCAGGGGTATTCAGAAGACAAAGGACCATCTATATGTATATTTTTTTTTTCTGAAATATTCATCACAAATAGAGATTGGATACAGAGCAGAGAGGACAGTGATGATATAGAGACTCTCTTCTCTCCTGTTTAACATATACTCTTAGTACTAAATCAGCCTTCAAGAGGACTGTCCAGACACAACTGGTAGAAATCTTTATTTTTCTTTTCCCTTCATCGTCCTAAACAAAATATGCTTTTTTTTCTATCTGGGTTATTTAAGTTAATTTACTAAATTAATTTCCAGCCAAATACTTATGACATACAGCCTGAATCTCTCCTGAACATTTAGTCTCCTGAAGGTTACTTATTTGAACTGGATAATAGATAATTACCTATAAGACACAGAGATCAGACTAGCTGGTCTGTTCTACTTTGTTTCATGTAATTTCTGTGATATTGGATCCAGGCTCATAAAAGCTGAAAATACTCAGGTGGAAATTTTGAGCTGTCTTATAAAAAAAACAAAGGACAAGACCAAAAAAAGAAAACCTATGAGAAATGATAACTACATTACTGAAATTCTTTAACTCCTAGAACACTTACATATGTTAAAGAGCTTGCAATAGAAACAGGAATAACAGCGAGTAATAATTTTTAGTACTTTGTAATTGATGATATTCTTAACAGAATTTAACTGCTATCAGAACATCGAGATTTCCAGCAGCAGCCAGAAATCCGTAGCTGCAGCAACTTTTATATAGCTTCACATAAGAGAACAGAGTTCTTCAAGACAGAGGGTATCTGCAAGTGCACTTTATAGTAATGAAGTACCAAAGCAATCTTGCTACATATTTTCCTTAGCCTCGCCTTCGGAATAACTTATTTGTGGAATTTTCAGGATAGGAGAAAAGAAAAAAAATCGTGAAACTTGCTGCAGTGTATTTGGTCATATGCCAGGCTTGTTCCTATGTATGCACAAACAGGTTTTGGTTTTCTCTAGACCTAGATAAATGGATGCTTCTAGTGCCAGTATTTCAGGAGTGCATGGGTTACTGTGAGTCAGTTGGGAATATTCAGGTTTCATATGGCATACACCAATCGGGCGAGTAAGTGCTGAAATAGCTGGTATTTTGTGTGATGTTTATTAAGCTGAAACTTTGGATTATTTGGTCCTGTTCACATGTAGCTTTGAAACTATGCACACTTGTAAATGCTGTCACACTGTCAAAAACATACATTGAGCGTGTTCAGACCACTTGGAAACCCATGAAAATTTATTACTACTTATGGCAACACCACCTCCTTCTGCTGCCATTATTTATTTTCTTGATGGCCATGGAAAGTACTTCAAGACACTCTGTCATATGTCTGCAGCATCTGTAAGGGTATGCTTTAACCCAACATCTTTTTCCTGCTTGGATTTCAAGTTTGAATTTATGCCTTTCTTCTTAGCTATTTTGGCTTCCACAAGTTTCCTGTATGTCACCATCCCAATCCTTCATTATTTTGGAGACTCCCTGAAATCTCACTGATTCTAGTTTTCACAGAATTTTGTCTTTTCCTCAGGCTGAGTGCAGAGCTGCTCTGCTATGTTCAGCAATGTTTGGCATTATCTTCTCAACCATTTTGTCCTGCACCTCAAAGATGAATCCAGATGCCATTAGGAACTCGGAACAAATGAGCTCTGTCCTCATGCTAAATACTCAAATAGATAAGCTGGGTTTGAAGTAGATACCCTAGCTGAAGATGTCAGTTTTAATGGTTTGGCAGTTTTGAACGATGTCAGTCCAGCCAGGTTTCAACCCATCTCACTGTCTGCTTTTCCAGCTCAAACTTTCTCAGCTTCCAAATGAGACTGCATTGGGAGACACTGTATAAAGTGTTACTACAGTTAATTATATTCACTACTGTCTTCTTCTCCTCATAGTCAGTGATGACATCTTGGAAGGCAAATCGTGTTGGTTAAGGATGATTTACTCTTAATAAATTGATGTTGATTGCTCCTGATTGCCTTCCTGTCACTCATATCTCTGGAAACAGATTCCAAGCTGTGCTCCATGATCTTTCCCTGGACTGAGGTGAGCTGACAAGCTTAGAGATCATCGCCTCTTTGCCTCTTTTGTAGACGGGTGTGAGTCTTTCTCCAGCCATCAGGGACACCCTACAGTTGTCATGATTTTTCACAGGTGCTAGCTGGGCCTGCAGTCACATCAGCCATCTCTTTCAGCATGCTCGGGTCACTTCATTTAGCTTCACAGGTTGGAATACATCCAGCTTCTCTAAATGGTCCCTAGCCTTTTGTGTCCTCATTTCTGGCTGCTCCTCTGTTTCTAAATCATGCTAAGCTCAGATGTCAGAGAGTAGAATTTGCCTATGAAAAGTGAATCAGAATAGTCCAGATATTTACTAGACTAGAAGTACAAAATAGTGCAGAAATGAGCATGAAGAAGGCAGAGTAAAAAATCTTGATCCCATTTATCTGTAGGTTGGCTTATTTCTTTCTCTCGGTCTCTTTGGTGCTAACTAGTAAAGGATTTTTCTTTTAGCATTTGCAAGGTGATGAGTACCCTCCACTGCTATCACCACATTTACTCTCAAACTGAAACACAGGCAAATATAAAATAGAAATTTCATTCTATACTTCTGTCTTGAGAGACATAGCAAGTTTTTGCAACTTGCTTCATACACAGACTACTCCTTCCTTGTTGAGTTCACCATGCAAACACTGAGTTTGGAAAATCTAAAGAACATGGGTGGTCAAGGGTAATGCGTTCTCTTCTGTCCAACAAAAAACACGCACTGGTAAAAGAATTGGTACCGTGGTTTTGTTTGTTCGTTGTGTGTTTTATTTTCACTAAGCCATTTTTCTGCTTACGTTGCTGCCAAGACACAAGAAAGAAAACCTGTTTAAAAAAAAAACGCCGTCTACCCTTCCTGTGGCAACTCTGTAATTTAGATTCACATACAAAACTAGGGACTAATGTGGGTGGATTTAAAATTTTATAGTTATCCTACTTATAGAATTCTTCTCACAAAATCTTTTTTATATGAAATACAGCTAATTTGTCAGAAATCTACTCGGCCAGTGTGGAGACCATCTGTTTTCAAAAAAACACCTACTTTTTCATGTGGAGAGACGGGATTTGTGGCTTTCTAGAGTTCTTTGCACCATCATTAATGGTCAGGAATATTTTAAAATGCTTGTGAAATATTAGTTGTAGGAGAGTTGAGTGTGAACATAAGATTCAGTCAAAAGTGTTTTTGCAGAATATGTGTCCTACTTGTAATAGTCCCTCTTAACTAAAATATGGAATAACTCAAACTCCTCTCAGGGGACTGGTGTGGGTATGAAAGCCAAGAGCGTACTTGGACACTTGTGTGCTCTTTCCCTCTGGAAAGTTTTGAAAGTTTAGAAACTGTGAACTAGGGTTTTGTAATACACCACACAAAGTTTGGGACAGTTGGAACAATTCAGAAAGAAACTGTACTATTCGGGCATGATCCTGGGGAAATACAGACAATGTCCAGCACTTCACCGAATTCGACCAGGTTGCTGCTCTCAGGATCTGTGGTGCATCTGTCTGCAAGCCTGAGTGAGATTTTCATGGGAATAGCGTGGGAACACAGGCATTGACGAGATATTTCTTTGCTTAGTGCCTGCAGAAACCAAAAATAAAATTCAGAACAAAATAAACAGATAAAGTGCTTCTGAAAGAAGACTAATTTTAGAACTTCTAGAAAAGGAAGGATCTTAAAAGCGCTGTCTTCACGGTAAAAGTAGCCAAATAATCAAAGGTTTGATATAAATCCTGGCTTTTAATAGTAGATTTTATTATCTTATGTGCACATCCATATACGCACACAGAGAACTGTGTCTTTAACAAGGAAATGAACGCAGCATAGACAGGAAGATTATGAGTCAGGCAGCACCCACTTGAAGCTTCGCTTACTGGAGTAATTGGCAAAGTTCCTACTGACTTCAGCAGAAGTGTGCTCTGTAACAGTAACAACTTCTTTTTTCCATGAATTAGAAATATATCATCTATAGAAAATAACAATGTTTGGAACTTCCATTAGATAAATGAACGGCAATGTTGAATATCTCCAACTTTAATGTGTCCCCATAAAAGGAGTTTATAAAATAAAGGTGTTTCAGACAGAGCATATCCTTCACCTGCTATGGTTAGCCATTGTTTGAATAGAAATTTGTTATACCTGTTAATAAAAAATGCAGTGACATTTTTACAATGTAAGGAGCTGCGTCTACTTCCAACACCCACTGATTCCAACAATCAAAATCTTAGAAAAGTATGGAACTTCTTACTGCAAACATATTTTTATATCAGAATGCAAGCTACAGAAATCCATAACATGCTAGATGATTTACAGTAAAAAAACTGAGCAATTGTAAGTAAAAAGTGTGTATATGTTCAAAAGTTGAGATGAATTGATTTGTTATGTGTTAATCTTGTAACATACTACACTTTTAAACACAGTGCATAGAAAAGCCCATCACAGAACAACCTGGATACTTCTGCAGATTTTTTTTTTCTAGGCACTTGAAAGCCCCCAAACGTCCCATTTAATGGTATTTACATTTCAAAGATGAGAAAAATGAGGTGTTTTGTAATGTTTGGAACTGGCACAAAGACTGTCCAGCTAGTATTCTTGTTCTAATACCAGACCATGACTATCCACAGTGGTCTTGCTCTAAGAAAATGACAACTAGCCTGTCATCTTAACCGTGCCGTAAGCTCATCCTAACTTTAACCTGCAGCATTTACAGCTGAGCCTTAAGGTGGTGAATGGAACCCAGAGTCCCCTGCAGCCAATTGCAAAACACCCCTCCTTCCTCCCAGACTTTGAAAATATCCCAGCAGCGTGAGTGAAGCTTCCCAGACATAGGAATACTTCCAATGCTTTTTGGATTTTTCTGACATCAAAGATCCTGGCTTGACAGACAGTACCTGGGAATAAAATGGACAGAAGACGTGTAGCGTGCGTGTGTTGTCTGTGCCGGTGTCTGTCCATGTAGGCATGCACTATGAGATGTTAGCGCAGGCACTACCGAGTTAAGCAAGGTGTTGCAAGACCCTAAAGAAATGTATTAGGAATTGGTCATATCACAGAGCTGGACTAGTGCTCTTGATGTTAATTCTTCCAGCTGAGGAAACTATATGCCACATGAAATACGTATTTCTCTGGTTTGTTAACCATACCAGAGGAATCAAGCTTTAGGTTTTACGAGCAAAGGAAATTTGATACTCAGTTTGACCAGAGTTTGGATATTAGAGTAGAAATGGTTATAGTTGTTTTGGTTTTTTTCTCAAACAAAAAAGGGGGATTTTGTTATAAGTATTTTAGCATAAAACAACTGTGCAGATGAATGTTTTGTTTTCTGAAGAGGTTTTTCGAGGGCTTGGGGTATTTTTTAGAACTTTCCTTGTTATATTTGGATTAGAAACCTACTTTGCATCATTTCCTTAGGCCCTTGTAGGAGATAAAGCTCCTCTTTCTTTTCCCAGTGACAAAGAAATTTCTCATTTTTACTTGTTACATATTTTTATTTCTTTTTTCTGTCCTTTGGGAAAAAAAAGAGTTGTTTTCATACAAGCACTATCGTTCCTACTATTTTTTCTTAAATCAGTTATCTCGAAAGAAACAGAAGTTCTTGAATGAACTGAAAAGCAAGTTTTCTTACTTTTTCACCCAAAAGACGTCTTTTTGGTTTACGGCCTTTATGTGTCACCCACAACCTTAACAGCTGCTGAAAGATTAGCACACTCTGTATGGAGAGAGCACTCAGAAAGAACTAATTTCATTTCGGCTCTCTTTCTCTTGAATGACCTAGAGAAATACTGACTTCGTAAGGTCACAGTAGTGCTTGGTGATTTTTAAACTCGCACTTGCTACGCATATAAGTTAGAGCACAACAAACCGAGATTCCAAGGCTATAGTCAAATAAGCAAACGAATCCAGATCTCACGTTTTAGTGTTTATTCCCCTCATTTCTACCTTCTCCCCCTACCCAAGACAAAGCTACTGTCCTGTCATGAGTTTCTGCTCCCTGCCATTTGTTTTCTCCTTGTGAAAGCAAATAGGGTGGTTTATGTTAATCTACGTTGCTTTATGTGTTAGTAAACCCAGAAAAAACATAGTAATTATCACATGTAGCTGACTGGGTGATAACTTGCTGAAATTTGGCACTTACTCTCCGATGATCGCCCCTGTTACCTTCCAAAGTTAAATGCACTTTTTTCCAAATAAAACACCCCAATGGCTCTCCCAAACCTATCACTGATTCTATCTGGCATGCTACCTCCCTCCTCTCTCCGTTGCCTCATGATTAGCATCACCATTATGTGACTCTTCAGCTTCCTGAGCAAAGAAGTGTGATGTTCTGCAGAAAGAAAAGGTTTCATGGTCATAGAAGAGATGTAGCATTTGTAGTAATTTACTTTTCTGTGCCAGGATAAAGCTTAAGATCAAGAGCCTCCCTAGGGATCTGCTTTTGATCCTTTCCCACCTGGTCCAACAAATGTAATATCACAGTGACTGAATTCACATGAGACTGTGAGCACAAAGATTTGTGCCAAAACATACACACCAAGTTTTAAAAATCAGTTTCCTGGGGTTTGCTTTTATATTTTGAGATTGAGAGAGAACTCTAAACAGGTGCAGCAGGTTGCTGCTTCGACAATGGGAAGAGTAACCAGCTGGGGTCACCTGCAGAGGTTCAAGAGAGCAAACTCACACGGGATGAGTGTGTGAGTAGCTGTCAATGGTTGCTGCCCTCCTAGCAGGTGCCAATAAATTGCTGCAATACTCTACACCTGTTTTTCAGAACCTAAAGCTGAACACAGTGAGGTCTGCCTCGACCAGCACAGATACTAATCCTTCATATATAATATTCAAGAAGCTCAAATATCATTTTATTGCTGTTAACCTCTGTGAGATCTGAATCTAGGAGACTAACCTTAGTGGAATTCAAAAACGTAGAGAGCAATCAGTCATTGGATTTGGGCTGACCTCACGGAAAGATCGTTAGAATCAGATTGCTTATTTACATATCTGATGATTTGTATTGCTAACCTTTTCTCAGTTAGCTCATGAACATGCAGCTTCTGCATTATGATCGACTCCAGCACTTGCAGCAATGAGGTGAGCTTCCAGAGTTTCATGTCTGCACCCTTCAAACTTGGGAAGAGTGACTTACTTTTTCTTTTTCCATGATTCTATGATTCTTGGGATGAAGGACAATGGGTTGCTTTTTTTTTTTTTTTTTTGGAGGTGGTTAGGGAAAGACAGGAATGGTATGATTTTGTTGTTTATAATTTCTCCTTTTACTCTGCAAATAAGTGCTTAAAGGTATTTGGTAACTTGGAGTCACCTTGTAACAAATTTTACTTTCTATCATCACATGATTGACATAATTTTTTATTTACATGAAACATGGACTTATTCTAAGGTTGGAAGTTTTATATATAAAGAGATTACAAAAGACTGAAGTCACCTGGGATTCCTGTCAGCCATACAGAAGTATTCCCCAGATTTCAGGGCTTTAAGGCAAGATCACATTTATAGATATTACATGATGTTGAAACAAATGAGAAACATCAGACTTTAATTATCTTTTACTGCTGCCTTATAGAGCTGGGTGCCCCTCTGGTTCCCAAGTAGTTCAGCTTTGCCAGTGTTTCAGGGATTATTCATGTGTTTGTTATTGTAAAAGGTTTTATAAGATAAACACAAGCTAAACAAATGACTTCTGAGCTTGTGAAAAAAAGCTCTCTATGAGTAAATGAACCCTAATAGAACCTCTGGTGATTGATGAAAAGCATGCACTCTTGGGGCTGCTCCAGTTCTAAAGGTTGCATGTGACATCTCAGCTTTGGTGTTAACATTACAGCTACATTTTCTTTAAGGAAGAGATGCATATGTTTGGTAGAACTGAAGGAAGCACAGGTTTTGTTATTACCAAAAGCTATATAAATGTTCCTTGACATTAAACTAAAATTTAACTGGCCTCTTTTTCAAGTACTGTGTGTCCACTGCGGTAATTCAAGGGCAGCTCAAGTGGAAACACTTTTCCTTTTCCAGGGAACCCCTGGGAAGTATCAAAACCAAGTTTATTTCACATACTTATTTTTATTTCAAGTTGAGTCCTGATATGCAAATAAGCTGAGGTCCAACAAGTGCTATTTTATTAAAACATCACAACTGTGTTTCACAAAATGTGTGATGGTAACTCACAGGGCATTTAGGAATTTGGACCTGCTGCTCTGAAGACTTTAGCATCCCTAAAGGGAGAGGACTTAATTCTATATTATGGCCAAATTCTACTTAATGGTCTGGACAAGCCGCAGACAGGCTGTTGTCTTCTCTGTCACATAAACCGGCTGTATGTGGTCCTGGCAGATTTCAGAGCATTGGGAGCTTATCCTGATCTATGGAAGGTCTATAATAACACCAAGGAGAGCACAAAACAGTTATCCTGCATCGTTGTTTTGCACTTTCAGTCCACCAAGAGCCACGCTCTGCCAGCTGAATGACGAAGATGCGGGATGTTACCAGACCACCCCAAGCGTGGGCTCTTGGCAAGTGCCTGGTGGAAGGAGAACGGCCAGCCAGCCAGCCCGAACTAGAAGGGGTCTCTGTGCGTGACCCCTGTGGCATAAAGAGGCTCAGGGAAACAGAAGTATCTAGTCAGAAAACAAAGTACACGGGGAGAGGCATACAACTGCCTGGAAGAGAACGGATGCAAGCAAGCATACAGCTTTGTACTTCCACTAGAACTAGATTCATAGTGTGCGCTTAAATTCAGGCATACACCTCTGAATGTGACATTAATTCCTTTTTAGAATTGAGTTAATTGATGCAGCTTTATTTTGGGGTGGATTTTAATTGCCTTCTGCTCTACTTCCATTAATTCCAATCTTTATTGAAAGACCTTGCTAAATTGCCCTGCTAAAGATGTTCTGTCCTGAAAGTTGATGGTTTGTTTTTTCTCTTTCCTTATCCAAATGAGAGAAAAAAAAAAAAAAATGTAAAAATTTTGGAGAACCAAAAACTTTAAAAACTTACAAGTTCAATAAAATACTATTTTGTAAATATTTCTGAATGATAAAACAATCACTCTTGGGTTTTACTGCTGTGGTTTCAGTTCAATGCTAATACCAAAAGAGTATTTTAAATTGATTATTTTTGTCAGTTTTCTTCATGTTTATTCTCTTAATATAATTCAATAACACTAAAGGCTTTGCTTTGAAAACATCACAATTTTCTGGTACACATTCAATATTTTGTTGTAATGCCAATATAACTGAGGTTATGGACTGCAGTATTTCAGTAATCTCAAACCATCTGAATCATCCTGGATGTTTTTCCTCCATAAAATAACCCAGTTAATTTTAACTATTACTTAACCAAATTAAGAAAACTAGAGCATACCTTCTAAATAAAATAAAGTGCCTGTTTAAGGACTCCAGATGATACAGAACGTACACTGCTTGAGAGATCACATAATGCTTAAAAGTTATTTCCTGTCTTAGTGTTGTTGACCTCAGTTTTCAGGTACAAGATTGCCCTTGTTTACTGGGATAGAGAGTGCTCTGTCATTTGGTTCATTAGTCCTTCCTTTGTAACTATATATTGTGTTGATATTGCCTCTTTTCTTTCTTATCAGAAGCCCAGCAGATCACTCTTCTTTAAAGGTTTTTAGAGTTTTGTGTGTTTTGATCATTTGAGTAGAAAGAAGACAACAGAGAAATATTTTTATCTACACAATATTTTTTCTGGTCTTAAAGTCAATTATCCTGTTCAAAAACTAAATATAACATTCATTTTTATGTTTGCAAGCTTTAGAGTTTAGTCTCTTTTCTGCCCCTAATGTCTTCTAAAGTTTCCTGGAATAGGACTATGCATTTGGTCTTCAAGCAAATCATTTCAGTGAAAAACACAATTATTACTAAAACTATTCTGCATAAAACAAGAGTTCTCTAAATTGAGAATTTAGACCATGATTTTTAATTGGAGGAATAAAAGGGGATTACCACAAAAGCACTTCCAAAAATAAGGTGGGGGAATTTATAACAACTTGAGCTCAGCAACTGTTACCCACTCAGAATTGTGATGAAGGCTGTCTTTTCCCTTTCCAGTCAAATCCCAGTATGCTAATGTTTGTCCTGGAGTTTCACGCTCATGCTGGACAGTAGAAGATATTATCTCCACAGGCAAAATTCTAGAGAAATGCATGCAAATCAAGATAGATCAGATCAGTAGCAAGGAAATTTCCCAGCATGTCTGTTCGCATACACACCTGAAAAAAGGCCGCGTAACTGACGGCCTTCTGTGATGGAAGGGCTTTGTAGACTATCCACCCTGGTCAGATGGCAGCACTGAAAACGCGATTCACATAATGTCAAATGCACTTTAACTTCTGTAATCCATAAATAACCCAGAAGTAGTATTCTGGGGAAGAAGTGTGGATTCAATAGTCATAACATAAAGATTGTTATATCTTGTTTGCAAAATTGAAATATAAACTCACTCCAATTGCTTTATCAGCTACTACAAAAATAAACGGATGTCATAGACCCTTATTTCAGAGATTGTATGTTATGTTCTCCTCTACAATAACTTTGCCATTTTATACAAAACTTTGCCATCTATTACAGGCCTTTGCAGACCAGTCAATCATGATAGAGCTGTTCATGTTTTGTGAGTGCAAGGCAACAAAAAGATAGCTAGCTTAATTTTATTCACAACGGCTTTGTCTGCAGGTTTAGGGTCAATATTAAAAAAACACAGCTTTGACCTACAGCGAAGGGAGACCTAAGCTGTGTTCAGGTCAGGCTGGATGTGCCTCAGCTTTTTACAACAGCAGTCTTAGAATCATAGGGTCATTAAGGTTGGAAATGACCTCTGAGATCACGTCCAACCATCAGCTTACCATCACCAATCCTGCTAAACCATGTCCTGAAGTGTCATTTCTAAACGTTTTTTGAAAACCTCCAGGGATGGAGACTCCACCACCTCCCTGGGCAGCCTGTTCCAATGCCTGACCACTCTTTCGGTAAAGAAATTTTTCCGAATATCCAGTGTGAACCTCCCCTGATGCAACTTGAGGCCATTGCCTCTCTTCCTATTGCTAGTTACTTGGGAGAAGAGACCAACACCCACCTCACTGCAACCTCCTTTCAGGTAGTTGTAGAGAGTGATAAGGTCTCCCCTCAGCCTCCTCTTCTCCAGACTGAACAACCCCAGTGCCCTCCGTTGCTCCTCATCAGACTTGCAGTTCGGTGTAGCCTCACCACTGCAGACAATGCCTCTCCCCTTTTCACCACCAAGACACCACACGCATCTACTGACTATACTGCTTCTGATCCGGAAAGCTACCATGCTAATTTTTTAGCCCAGCTCAGAGATGGAATATTTGAATTTGACTCTGTAATGGAAGGAAGCTAGTTTGAGGAGTGAGGAAGGACTCTGTCTTTTCTCTTTTAGCAGTGAAGAACCGCACTTGCCCAAAATGAAAGGTTGCTGTTTGAAATTATGGGCTTTATTTACATATTTACTTCTCTTTACTGTTAAAATATTCTTAGAAGCCCAGGGAAAAAAAAAAGACGTTTTGAATTTGATCAAACAAAACTTACCATTTGTGAAAAAATTTTAAGTTATATCAGAATTTTCTACCATTTTTTTTCTTGCTCAAAGACTGCTTTTCCACCTAATTTCTAATGAAAGTCAAAAGAAACCCAGTATTTCTAGTAAATGTTTCTATCTGCAACTACAACTTTAAAGAAAAATATCCAATATAGTATTTTTCATGCACTTTACAGTCGTATTTGCAGACATCATATATTTACAGGGAATCACGTGTAATACAGCAAGGATGCATACAAAAATTTTCAATGTGGTGTTTCAAGTAAGATTTGTGTAGGTTAAAAATCACGTTCTCTAATTTAAAAGGAAAATCCTGAGTATGTTTCAGCAGTGATCTGACAGGCAAATCATACCACATTATCCGTCTAGAGAGATTTCCTTTTTTTCTTTTTTCTCCCCTTTCTTGGGGCTGTTGAGAGCACGCACTGTTAAAAACATAAAGAGGAGCCCAGCTTTGGGAGGTGTCCCCCAAAATCTGTGAAGGGGACGTAAAACAGGCATGTGCCCACATTTTTTTCAACACGTGTGACCCGATCATGTGGAAATTGTTAGTCCAGTTCTTTAATTCTGTGCGGAGAGTGAGAAATAATGTGAAGTTACAGTGAACCCATCTGGCCAAGCAGGAAAATCCGGTTTAATTGCTCCGTTGCCAGAAATGTTAAATCACTTCCTGGGAATGCAATTCATTTGGAACATATGGAACTCGTTGGAAGAAGGTCTCCAGTGGATTCAGAACTGTGCTGAAGATGAGAGCATTTCTCACAAGGAACAATCATGTTTTCCCACTGGGCAGCATGTAAGCAGCATGTGTAGCTGTATTAACAAAAACTAAACTAATAGTAGGAGTGTCCAAGATCTTGAACGAGATACTTTTGTGGTTTATTTTAAATTTTTTGAGAAATGCTGTGTTCATTTAGGATTTCATTTCCTCAGCTTTTTATCATTAATAGAACATTCTGACAGAATTTTTTCTCATTTTACGTCTTGATGCAGCAGAATTACAGCCTGTTTGGAAAACAGACATATTTGAAAGTATCATCCAAGATGTCTTTGTACTTTGTGGATATGGAGGGTAGTTTTGGGGGTGTTTTTTGGTTTGTGGCTTATAACAAGGGACGTTACATTTATTATATATTTTAATAAAATAAGAAGACTTACAAATTTTCTGTAAAATAAGTAAATCTAGACCTTTGACTAAAAATATGATCTACATGATTTCTCCTTTAAATCGTAAAGAATTAATGAGTAAGACTTGTTTATACACATTATTTTAAGGAAAACATCTTTCATAACTCTAAAAATGGATTCAGAATTTATAAGTATGTCACAGTGCCGTGTTCTGAGTCAAACATTCATGTTATCTGTGGTCTTTACAATGAGAAGAATATTGATATACTTTGGAAAAAATATGCTTCCTATTCTGATCTAAAGAAAAGATTTTACTTTCATTAATTTGATGCTACTACAAGGGTTTTGTTAGAGATAATTTCTTTTTCTTTTTTTTTTTACTTGGGTTCACATGAATATTTGGTTCATGGAAAATACTATACTATTTTCTTGTGCGGTTAATCAATAAGACCAAATCAGAGACAATTAGTTCTTCTAATTTTAAAAGCATGTGAAGGAAATGTAACCATGTTTTGCTGAAAAAGTGGGCAAAGTCTGTTCTCCGAAAGAAAAGTGAGGCAATAAAAAGAAATCTCTGTATTTACATAATGCACTACGGAGGACCTGGAGCAGTCAAAAATTATGGTGACGTAGTCACCACTGTATGAGGTCCTTTTCCTAATTATTTTAGGAAAACTTACATACTTTGTGGTGCTATCATTTTGAATGTATTTCTTCATCTGAATAGTCTAGTAGCATTTTTTTTTTTCGTGCACATGACTTGATTTTGGAATTCTTACTTTCGGTAGATTGTATAACCCACACTGGTCTCTCCAACATCAATCTTAGTGAATTGCTGCAGGAACATAAGCAGCAGTACTTTTCTCTGCAAACCTCACTCTGCCTTTGAATTGTCTCTAATTTACATTGCTTGTTCATCCTAGTTAACAGAAATACTAATTTTGTGACTTACACATCTGTCCTGAGGCATTGTGATTCTTTGTATTTCCAGCTACAGCTTTTTACCTGGGCTAAACCTATTAAACAACTCTAATGACCTTGAGGATTAGCATCTTACAAATTTCCTAAAACTTGTATTTGATTGTAAATCAACGTTTTAGTGATCATGAATTAGAAATATTGCATATTTCCACGAAATATCTTGAACTGACCAATGGCAGGATGAACAATGTTTTAAAATCTGGTATGAAAAAAAAAATCTGCATGCTGATACAAATGATCATGGGAGCTGATTCAGAAGTGTTCATTCAGGCCAAAGTCACTACCAATGACTCACACTGCATTTACAGACAACATTAGTGAAGTCCACTTAAGGCTGCGATAAAGCCACCAGAGAATTATCTTCCATACTCGTCACGCTGCCGCATCCCCATTGAATCCTGTAACTGCTTCCTCCCAGTCCACAGAATCACAGCTGTTCATCTTGGCCTTATATTTTAGACCTTACAAAGGCTATTCCCAGCCAACTGTCGTCTATTTTCCATGACAGAGCTTACGATTTCAATGCTGACAGTGATGCCACATCTCCAATCATCTCAACATTGTCTTCTAAACTTATCTTAAAGGATGCCATCCCATCTTCTTTGGGTTTTCTTATGGCTAACAAAGCTCAAAATTAAAATGTGATAATAACCTGCCCCCATCTTTCCTTCTTCTGTCATGACCCTTCCATCCCATTAATACTGTTTCCTTATTCTTTTTTTCTTCTTCTGTTTGGTTTACTTTTCCTATTTGCTTGTTTCTCACCTTATCCTCTTGACAAATTTTTCTCTTTACAAATTTCCTTCTCAGACAAATCATAATAGTGAACCTGGGGTTTTCTTTCTCATATGCTTATTTTTCTTGGCCAGTGTAATCACTTAGGTCTGGGAAAGAGAAGAAAATTACATACTGGTTTTCAAAATTCTACTAATTATTTTAAAAATATATATACATGAGATACTTTTTCGTTCTTTGCAACTGATACCTCATTTTGTTCTGTGAGTTTATTGCTTCTTTGGCATGTTAATCTTCTTTGATCTATGGGAGTTAATGCCTTCATTGCATTACTGGACCAAAAGGGTGCTGCCTTGAGAAAATATGTGTGTTTGTACAAGGCAAGGGAAATGCTTTTCAAGCAAGGGGCTGCTATTGTTTTGAATAATATTAGTCTGATGGTATGACAGGTTTGACTGTCAAACTCAAGCAATAGATCTTTAACTAGTCAGAGTACAGGTAAAACAGAAAGAATCACAAAAGGATTCTTATGGATATTACAAATCTACAAGGAATTTATTAATACATATTGTCTACGACATTTTCTATTTGAAGCTCAGTACAAAATATCATCCAGGAAATGCTATAAAATGCTATTTTATAGAGCAGGACAAATCAAATCCTGAAATGAAATTCTCAAAGTCTGTTTCAGAAACTCTGCAGAAAGTCTGAAACTGGTTGTTTTGTGATTTCTGTCCATCGCTCCCTTCTTTCTATTTCTCTTAAATCTGCAGCCAGAAAATCTGCTGAACAAAGGCTAAACAGACAGGAGTGAAAGCGATGTAAAATTCATACCTTAACTCACATGGCGGTTCTGCATACTTTGCATACCCAATCCAATTTCTCATCCAGCCTTTCTCACCTTGATCAATGTGCACATTCTTTTTGTATGTGTGCCATATAAATTCCATTTTACTATTCGTTCAAGCTGTAACCTACTTATTTTGGGAAAAATACACTCACGAACTTCTGCATTGGTCTGAAAGAAATCATAATAGATTTTTACATTCATTGCAAAAAAAAACAATTTTCCAAGTCCAAAAACAATAACAGCCAGTATGAAAACACTTTTACTACTTCTTTCTGAAAAAATATTTAAAAAGTAAAAAATTAGTGTGTTATAGAGCAACATTGATTTAAGCTCAGGTCCTAACTACATGGAGTCAATGGCAGAACTCTACATGAGTTCTGCGTAAGAAAGGTTTGGCATTTTAGTCTCATCTGCAGCCACATTTTTTTTTTGTCTTCGTTCCTTCAGAATTATCTGGTAATTTCCCAGTGGAATTTTGTGGGCATGTATTCTAGGATGATTAATTCAAAATGTGATCATTGGAAGATCTTCTTAACACCATCTCCTCCCTTCTCTCCTAATCTTTTTGTTTCTTAAACAGTAATAAGTTTCATGATAGACTATAAGCCACTCAAACGGGAACTGTACGTTTCTCTCCAGAGTGCTTAACACTGTGGGGCCTGGGTTCTTTCCAGACCTTCTGGACACTCATAAAATCTACCTGAAGATTTTACAATGTTTCCCTAATTTTCTTGGTTTTTTTAACAGTGGTATCCTTTATTTTTTTTCTTTCAGGCTATGCCAGTTATTTCAGAGAAGGAGAAGGCTGGTGAGTAAATATTTACTTGTTTTCTCATTTCCTTGTATTTGTTTTGCGGAATACAGTGTAACTTTACTAAAAAAAGGCAGGCTTCAACTGTGGGGTCTCAAATGTGTAGGATTACAGACCTGGCAGATGTCTATGTAAAGGTCTGTCTTTGTTTCCTGAACAGGATATTTTCTCTTTCTAAAAAGCAGTCCAGCTTTCTGAGTGATACTAGTAAAGATCCTGCAAAATACCCGGTTGAATTGCAGCTGCCCCTTACTTGTCTGTTTTCCTCTAGATACTAACTAGTTACTTGGTGTTAAAATATAATTTTGATTTATTTGATGTCTCGACTAACAAACATGGATGTCAGTGGGTTTGTTCAAGTCAGTGAAAGCTGATGACATGGTGTGAACTTTATTGTCTGTCTTTAAGTATGGCAGGAAATTTCAGTCATCTGGAGTGTTTCACTGGAGATGATAATTTTTATTTTGGCTAAGTACTTCCAGAATATTTAAAAGCTTAGGTTTTTTATTCTCTCCTGTTATATGTGTTTTCTGAGCACTATACGTACTGTGGTGTTGGTATATGAAATCTCTCAGTGATTGTCTGCTAGACACTGTCGAATGGGTGTATCGTTGTGATAAACACTAGGAAACACTCCATTCTTAGCACTGTAGATCTTGAGAATCTCTGTTGGTTTATTCATAATTTATTTTAATTGGTAGTTTGCTACTGTACTTCAAATATAGCTTGAAACATACCTCAAAATAATCCAGTGCCACCTGGCATTCTGATTTATGTCTGGTTTTTGTTTGAGATGTTTTCTTGCGTTATCCTTTTTGGGACTATTTGTTTTCTATTGCTTATTAAGGAAGAGGAATCGGCTGACAAAAAGGGTTTTTGAGAGACAAGCCACAGTGCTAATCAGTACTGTAAAAGCTATGGAGCTGTGTGCTCGGGATGTTGTTATTTTAGCTATTGAAGTTCGTAAATAATTCCCAAACTGTGACCCATATTTAGTAAGCATATTCTTTATAGATATTGCAGGTGGTATTATTTGGTATTTCTTTTTCTGAGGCAGTTAGTATTTGGCCACATCCTTTATATTATGCCCAAACATGTGAACCGGTTATAAGGGGTCCTACTATTTGCAGCTAATTTCAAATTATTTATCAAGCAACCATGCAACATTACAGTTTTTTTAACATCTTTAGCAATTATGTACCATACAAGATTAAAAGTTATCTGAAAGTCATCAAAAAATCTTTGTGGCAAAGAGACATGATGACTCCAGTTTCATGCTAGAGGAATAGAGCTGCCACTAATGTTTGCTATAGCTAACGGCTTGTAATATCAGAAATGAAACTCAAAGTTCTAAGTTTACTTCTTCAGTGTTGAAACTACCTATCATGTCGATGTTGATGATGGTATGAAATAAATGTATTTTTGACATATGCTTTATATCCTGTACGTATGCATATGAATCTGCGTCTCTCTTCCTTCTTCCTGCCCAGACTTTGGTGTTTTGTTTTTTTTAGACAGCTTTATATTTAATATTACACATATTAGGTGGAACTTCATGCCATGTGGAGTCAGTTTGCTGACATTTCCATGTACAGGAGCACAAGCTAGAGTGTGAATAGAAATCTGGTTGCCTTTTAATCAGTTTGGCTTTTGTTTAATTATTTGCAGCTCATGAGGTTATGATGCTTTTTTGGAAATATTAAGCATGTGTTAGTGAGATGATTATTTCCATCAGGTCTATTGACTGAAGTCGCTTGGTTCTAGGGGTAGTTAGTGCTATCTTTTTCAAATGCGATTGGTTCTTGATTCAGACTTTCAGGTCTCACGTTTGGCAATTTAACTAGCCTTTGTTCAATCATTGCTGCTTACAGGTGACCAGAAAAATGACATTGCATAAGACTCATGAATGACAAAGCCATAAGTAAGCTGTGAAAGCCTTCAAAAAAGAATATAGCATATTTGTACATCTGCTGTAAAAGAACAAAACAAATATTAATTTTAATATGTATTTGGAGATATCAACAATCTAACTCTTTCTAGTTTATGTTATTACAGACTAAAATGTATTACAAAATATTACAGAACAAAAAGGAGGGGTTGTTTATTACTAACAATGATGATAACACAGTAGGTAAAGAGATTGGATAGCACTGTATTAAAATTGAATTTGGATTAAAAATGCACTCAAAATGTCTAGTCAAACATCTTTGCTCTTTTTGAGAATTTGAAATAAGAATTTCTTGTACCTCCCTCTTTCCTACTTAATACTATTCCATTTTATCTGGGACCGGAATGCGAAACACAAGAAAGCAGAAAGGCTGTTATTTCAATGTTTCTGGTTCAGAAGTTTTATATACATAAATAAAAACCTGTTTTTACAAGACTTTTTATTCTGCAGACTCCTGATATTTTGGTAGTCTCAAAAGCTTTTGCTACAGGCAACCAAACATTTAGATCCTTAAATGGACCAAGCTGCTTAAGCAGCTTAGAAGTTCACACATTACTGATTATGTTTATAGCAGTTGTTAATCCTTGAAATTAAATATTTTCTCAATTTTATATATTTTCCAACATGCAGTAAATTTTGACTATGTCAAATACAAACTTTCAGATGGAGTACTTAAAAAAAACACACAACAAAAACATACTATTTTTAGAGTTAAAGCAAAGCCAAACATAATGTGAAAACATTGCTACTTTTGTCAATTAATAACTCCAGAGCTGTATAACCATTTTTTACAGTGGAAAGTGCAGTAAAACCTGCAATTGCGGAGTCCTTTTGGCAGAAATCTATAAATGGTCAGTGTATTGAGCAGAACGTCAGTCATGCCTAGATGTGTACACTGTTGCTTCAAGTTGTGTGAATTAGGGCATTGCAAATGATGTACTGTGGCATCAGCTATTTCTGAGAAATGCATTTTTAACAAGTCTCGATATTGTTGACATTTCTGGCAATGGTGGAAAAAAAAGAAAACTTTGAAAAGAACTTTTTTAAAGAAGAAGTTAAGCTCAAGCAACATGCACAGTCAGCGAAAATCATGGCTCAAGCCAAGAGATGACTCAAGGCTGGGACTATTGGCACCTAAATCAAGAATGCAGGCCAGCAACCAGCTTCAAAAGTCTGTTTATTCAGATGCATTCAACTTTCTTTTGAGTAATTTATGCATTCCCATGCCTTCACTTACCTTGCTGACTATTGTGATTTTTATTCTCAAATACTGTCCATGAACGATGAAGAAATTTGAGGGATGGAAGGTTCATCTCATCTGTCAATAATGAAGGTGTCTGTGTCAGAGTTAGTGGTGTTTGCTTCTTTTATAGTCTAAAAACAATCAGCTAGTGAACCTTGGGTTCACCTGGCTATATGTCAACATTTGGTTTACTGATGTGAATCACACACGACACTTCATGAATGGTATAGGTTAACTCTCCACTAACTATAGAGTGAAGATGGCTCCTAACATGGGTACTAATATTCAGTATGACGAATGCCCTGTAAGGTTCCTAATTCAGGGCTAACTTCAATTTCTGGAGCCGTGTTTCCAAAACAAAGGTGAAATGACTGTAAGTCAATATTAGAAGTATTGCCTAAGTCTCTTTGTGAACCTACTTCATGATTTCCCAATTTATCCTCAAATATTTGTAGGGAATAGTGAACTCTGTGACTTAGAAACATTGCTACAACAGAGCCAGCGGGAGAGGTAGAGTGAATATCCACATCTGGCCAGGGACTAGCACGGCTTATTTCTCTTGAGGTGATGAAACTATGTGTTAGCACATAAACAGGGCAGAAGGTTTAGTCTAGCCCTAAATAAATATTAACACCATTGGTCCATAATGTTCAGCATTATAATAAATAAAATTTTCCTGTGCATAAAAGAACTGCCCTGTGGTATTTTGGTTGAACACACTTTCAGAAGAGTTGGTGCTCTAAAAATAAAGTAAGATTTAAGTCATTGAATACTACACTTTAGTTATTTAGTACAAACTTGGATCAATTAAAAAGCACAGAACACATGACTTTACATATAAAAGCAAGTGTCACTACTCATACGTAGCAGAAAAAATCCCTAGCAGAATAACAAGCAAATGTGCTTTTAAGACCTTTCATGATTCTCCCAAAATATTCCTTCTTACTTTAGGGATATACTATGGAAAAAGTGCACAATCTCTTTGGGTAAATCTCAGTACTCTCTCTAACTAGTAGGTTAGAAAGATCTACTTCAGCACAAATAAAAGTGTCAGTCTTTTGACATGGAATTGATCTGATACCCCATTTCTCATCTACATCTTGGTAATCAGCAAGCAAACAAGAGGATAAAGTATGAAGTATAGCCGAAGACAGCAGCCTCATTGGATCTCTGGCCAATGTGAAGTCTTTGGACCCTCCCTGGTGTTAGTATTACAATATGGGCCTAGCAGCGAACGAGTCTCACTTTTTTTCTGCATCTCTCCTAGATTTCTGCTGAAGACACTATTTAATAAAGTACAGGCTCAATGTCCTTTGGCGTTAATTTTCCTGGTTGCCTTTGATTCACAAGGAAGACAAATACACAGATGATTCGAGGGACCTTAACGGCAGGGTATTTCCTCTCACAGACTCTAATTGCTGGCATCAGGCAGCGGAGGACGATTGGTGCTCGGTCCCATGGTGAGACGAGTTGCAGGACAGGAGGTGATGGAGTGATGACAAGGCGGGTTGGGCCCATCTGTGAGAACTTGCAGTGGGAGAACCTTGAAAATCTGCTAGCGGCAGGTTCACCTACATTAAACAAGGCACACAAAAGACCATCGGCTTGGCGCACTAGGTAGAGATCTTTAAATTTCATAAAATTTAACTTTAGCTCTAATCAAAAAGGGAAAAAGAAAAAGTCTCCACTAGATCTTACAAACATGTTCTAGATCCAGAGAAATTAATTCTTTCTATGAGCAGCATCCACTTAACGCTCCATTTTCATAAAGTCATTAAAGGTTCATCCAGACATAATTTTTAATCTAGAGCAAACGTTACAAAATCTAATCTGACTGGCTTCAGGATACCAGTTTCCACATAAACTGGAGAGAAATATGAGTTGATTAACAGAGTTACTGTTTTTCTGGCTGCTTTATTATATCTTTACACTGTATTCTAGAATAAACAGGGCAAAATGAATTATTGCTTGTTCCTTTTTGTAAGTATCTGGTTTTAGTAGAACAGACTTATTAGTGTTTTTGTGAGACCTTACTATGAAGTAGCAGTTCCTAGCTAGGTAATCTTTCCTTTATAACTGTTGCAACATCAATAGTAAAATTTATTTTAGCTGAGTGTTTGCTTTCTAAATAAAAATGTCAGGAGAGAACTTGACACTTCAATCTGTCATAAGAAGAAACAGTTACAGAAACTCTGCCAGAATATGCACGATATCTGCCAAACACCAATAGATGCTAATAATAATAAATTTCTATTCCACTCTCATTTATTTCATTACTAGAAAAAAGGTTTGTAATGCCAATAGATACTGAAGGCTGATCTTTCTTGCTAAGATTCCTGATGATGTTTAGTCGTCGGGTTTTCTTTATTTTTTCTAAATGTAGTGAAATAGTTGATGTCATGATTTTTGGTATTTGATTTTTAGTGGCTTATTAACTGCACACTACCGTAGTTGTTCTTCTGAATAAATTGCTTCACTTTTAAAAGTCACGCTATGTTCACTGTATGCATGTAGGTATAAACACAGAAACTTTAAAATACACGTAGCACTGTGTGAAGCCAAAATCGCATTAATCTTAAGGTGTCTTGGCCGTTTTCTTTAGGCTTTGGAGGAAACAGATCCTGGGACTGCAGCTTTCCTCTGAAAGTCCACTTAAAACCTTGCTAAATGCACTGGAAGCAGGATGGCCCCTAAAGCTCCACATGATTTTCTGTTGTATATTACTTTCTTGAGTCTTGAAAAGCGAAGGGTAGGGCCAGGTAGTGTGAATGTGCTCTGAGGGGGAGGCAGCAGTCGAGAAGAATATACACCATGAAAGCAGGGCACAAATGTTCAGGTCCCATGCCTGAACAGGAAAACAGATGTTTTCTGGAAGGCTGAAACAAATTCCACTAAATCATTGCGTAATAGTAAAGGACATCTGAAGTATTTGAGAACTAATAGAACCTCTTGTGCATCGAATTCTTAAATATTTAGTCAGGTTCTCTTTTCTTGTTCTACCCACATTAGTATGGGCCACCAGTACGGACCTGCTTTTGTACTTCTTTGGAAGAGCTTTTTAAATCAAAATATGCTGGGTTTATCTTCAAAGGCATTTAATTTTGTTATTTCTTTAATATAGTCTCATTTATTTTGATCTTTAAAACACTTAGAAAAGCTTGACTTCATTATTTTAGGCCAGTAACAAGGATAGGCCGTTATTTTTGCATTGCATTGGTCCATATCATGCACTTTAATGCTTTTGTAGCTATGATATTTTGCTAGATTCCTAGATGATTATGATAATAGTGGGAACAACTTTAAAGACTTCCTCAAGAAATCTGTTTGTGTTGGTATTCACTTTGGAGAAAACAAGCAATGCCTCGATGCATTATATTCCTGTGGAGAGTAATTGAATTGATTTCTTTGCTGGTTTGCTGTCTTTTCTTAAGTTCTGCAATAGAATTACCTTATTCTAATCTAGATATTTCCCTGATAGGAACAAAGACCTATATAGTGCCAGCTGAGTGATTACTGCTGCCGGCCATCATTCTAAATCTTTCAGCTGTCCATTTTCTGTCCAATCCAATGTGCTTTTAAGGCAATATATACTTTCCTTGTTTAGGCAAGTTCTTTTTTTTTTCCAGAAACTATGTGATTAGGAAAAAAAAAACCAAGCATTAGCACTGAAGAATTTAAAAATAGTTTGACATTAACAATAAAAATTTCAGAATGTCTCTCGTAACAGACTTCATCACCTATTAGTGAAATTACAGTTAAACAAAGGATAACTCAGTACAGCTCTCTTGAAAGGGACTTTTGGAGGTCCCTTCTCCAACCTCCTGCTGAAGCAGGACCAGCTGAACTTGAGTTTAGGCAAGGTTGCTCGGGACTTTATCCAGTCCAGTCTTGAAAACCTCCAAGGATGGAGCCTGTGCAACCTCTGCAGGCTACCTGCTCCACTGCTGTACTGTCTGCATGGAGGAGATGGTTTTCCTGATACCCAGTCTGATCCTTTCTGGTTTTCGGTTACTCCTGTTGTCCCTTGTCATCCTCACATGCGCAATGTGAAGACCCCAGTTCCATCTTCTTGTTGCCCTCCCGTGAGGTCCTGGGGAGCTGCTGGTAGGAACCCAAAAGCCATTTCTTCAGGCTGAACAAGTCCTGCGGCCTCATCTTGCAGGCCAAGTGATTCAGACCCTGACCGGCTTGGTGGCCTTCCCCTGTACTTGTTCATTTTTATTGATGTCTTTCTTACATTGGGAGGATCCTGCAACTGGGCTCGCTATTGCAGACGTGGTCTAACCAGCATTGGATGCTGGGGGGGGTGGGTAATCTCTTCCCTCCTCCTAGAGGCCATGATTTTATTGATACATCCCAGGACGCTGCCAGCTCTCTTTGCCGCCAGGGCACACTGCTGGCTCATGCTCAGCTCACTGTCTGCCAAGACCCCAGGGCCTTTTCCATAGAGCTGCTCTCCAGCCCGTTTTTTATCATTTATTTATCCACCCTTCCAGACTGTAAAACCCCAACTTGCAAACAAAAATATTGTGGGAAACAATGTTGCATGAGTGAGCTCTTTGTTATCAAAGCAGAAAATACAGCAGAAGACTTATGAATGTGTTACCTCCAGCAAATTCAACTTAGTATTACTTTATAACTAACTATAATGTGCTCACATTTTAGAAAGCCACCATACAGACTGTAAACTGGCACTCCGTATATTCTGGCTAATATCATATAATTAATCTTAATCACGCTGCATTTCAGTATAAAGTTAGCTATCGGTTACACAGTGATTTGGTAGCATTTATATTACCCAGCCCAAATTGTGATCTTTTATTGTACTGGACACCAGAAACATTCTAAAAGCGGTAGCCCCTGATGAAAAATTGCTTTTAACTCAAAGCAAATACAAACAAGTTATTCTTCCTGTCCTTTTTTTGGCTATAAGGAGAATAACAGAGAATGGTGATAACCAGTTAATCAAGTTATTTCTAGCCCAATTTTATTCAGACTGAGTTCATGGTAAAGACTTGTGGTGATTCAGATGAAATATAAACTAGTTTCCCTGGTCCCAATTGGTACTGACATGTAATCATGAGGCCGTGGTTTCCAAAGCAGTAATGTGACTGTTGATTTGGAAATCAGGTGACAGGCTTTCTTTTTCAGTGTCCAGAAATAGAGTCAGCTTCTGAAAAGCTGATGTTCCCTGAACCAAATTTTAAAATTAAACTTTGGCTACAATTTCATAGATATTTAGGTACTTCAAGATGAAAAATAAGCTCTTTTGTGACACCTGCTAATTGTACACCAATTCCCAATTAAGGTTACCTTTGTGCAGTAAAATCTGCACGTGGCACAGAATTATGAAGGCACCTAGTAATTTCTGAAAAATTTAATTGCTTTTCTTTACTTCTTTGGGTTCCTAGACAACATTCAGAACCTCTATAAAGTTCTATTATACCCTTGTGTTCATATTTGAAAATAGGACTTGGACTGCTAAGTGGTTTCAGAGTTGCTGAAGATGAACCAAAGAGCTGAACAATATAAAATCATCTTTAGTATGAACAGCTTAGAGCACTTAAGAAAGTGTGACATGGTAAATTTTCTCTTTTTGCATCTGTTAAAACAGAAGGGTAAGAAATGGTTTCAGTCCCAGATCACCTGGGATGTGGGCTTTACTCCACAAAGCCAGCCCAGGGTTTTGTTGTTTGTGTATTTTAGGTACTTACATGCGCCCTTTAAACTCCTGTCTTCTTAGAATAAAAAGCTCCTTTTCACAAATCCTTAGGGAAGAGAAAGAGGTCTTTGATGTTTGATGAGAAGTCATGCTTATTTACATTCCTTTAAGGACATGCTGAAAACTCAGATTTCAGAGGTGAGAGATGCCCAAAAGCACACTTTGGATTAGGCACACCTGGAGGCAAAGCGTCATCCTGATGAGGAACCATCCTTGGCAGCGCAATGATAGGGCTGTATGTAACCACAGCTTCACAGGTTGCTCGGACTGGTTTTTTTTTTCCCCTTGTTAAGGTTGTTGACCTATGCTCTGAATGCCTTCTGGTATAGCAAGTGATGCTTGAGAGAACTGCTGTATCCGCTTGTAGTAAGTTCAGCCTGAGCGACTAAATCTTCTATTGTCTATAAACTCAAAGATATTCACCATATCTGACAAAAGGTGATTTTCATTATCTTGAAGATTTTGAAATACCTTGTGGTATCTAGTCATCAAGTTTAGCCATTGTCTCAAATGTCCTCTGCAAATACCCTTGTAAAATCAGCTTGCTTTTGTACATATCAGGAAGTGGCAATCAAATTAAATGCTGATTCTCTAGCATTTGGTAAAAGCCATTGGTCTATAAAATGCACCACTCTTATATGCAAAGTCAGTCAGTTGCTTCATGCAGCTGCTTTATTTCCATCTTGAGTCTGCCTTCATGTTGATTTTGGCTATTGATGAATCTCGTCTTCATGATATTTTAGGAAAGAATCAGATAACTGCATGAAATTGTTCCTTAATTCATAAGTATTGCAAATAAATAAAGAACTGAAAACCAAGCATATTGATAGACACAACTGCCAAAATGCCTATAAACTATAAATCTGCAAGGGATTATTCCTGCAGGTAATCTTTCCAGTCACTTGAATTTGGATTAAGCTGGTCAGTAGAAGTCTGATAAATCCAAGCTTAAATAATTTCTCTGAAAGTTTCTCTGAGCGATTAGCCTCTTCAATTGATAGGTATAAATCTAAAGTTGATTCAATTGAATCTGCTGCTGTACCCCAGCCTAAAAGAAGAGATATTCAGTAACAAATTTCAGAGTGCTAGCCAGGTACATCATGTGTCAGTAGCCACCTATAAGCAGAACAGAAAGGCAAAGAGAAAGTAGTCAGGGACTTTAATACATATCAAAACACAGGCTTGAAAATAATGAAGAGCAGTCAAAATATCTGCTAAAAGGCAAGGAAAAAAAAATCAATAAAATAAACCCCTGTTTCCCATAGGCAGGTTGCTTAATTTACAATGTCATCCTGGAATCAATGTTTCTCCATGTTGCAAGGAAGAAAAAGAAAGACTGAGACTTTTGTCTAGAATTTGTTATCTGTTGATTGACTTGCATAGAGCACTGTTTATAGAACAAAGCCCATGCCGACACTAGAAAGATTTTGCTCTCATGGTTACCGTGGGAGGCTCTCAAAGCGGGTATGAAACTCCAGAATGACCAGAGAGTGCCAAGATCTTCTTTTGGTGCTGGAGCTTTTGCGAAGTCTTTGAGTGGAATAACACTCTTTTGTGTCAGCACGTGTGTCTTCAGCAGGGCTCTTTTTCACATGCAGAACTGATATACCCACTCTGGCAAAATTTTAAGGTGTATATCAGGTTAATCAATTTTATCAGGTATAGCTTCCTCATTATCAGGGCATTTGTGGCCGGAAAGTAACTGGAAAGTTGAAAAAGACTCATGGGAATAATCTCTAGTATTCCTAAAATACCTTTCACCCTTTTAGAGGAAGATCTCGGACTTACAGTTTTTATACCTTTACAACTTAAGTCTGACTTTATGTTCTGAAGCATGGATCCAGACTAGCATTTGTAGGAAAAATACCTTTTAGCAGCCATTCAAGTAGCTATTGCAAGGTCAGGCAATAACAGGGGGTCAAGTAGAAGACAGTTTTCTGGCACACAAGTTAGGGTAGGATTCTTCTTCTAGCTTGGAAGCTGTACTGGCTTTTTCAGTCAGGGATTTGATACCCACCAACAGTAAAAGTTTTAGCATCTCATCTCTTTTTTTGTCTCCCAGTACAATAGTTGTCCAGGTTTGATTACTCTGTGTTGATAACCATATGATGTTTTGTGCAATTGCTTGTCTGTCCCCATAAAAGAATGAGAGAACATTCATTAAAGGTGGCAGCTTCAAAACAAACTGGGGGAGGCACTTCTCCACACAATCTAGAACTGAAATAAGGGACTCCTTGCCGATGCTAAAGTTTTACACAGGCTTAGAAAACATCTAAACAAACTAATGGCAGAGAAACTCATTAGTATAACCCTTTCCTGAATTAAATTTATGACAATCTTATCACTGATATTTGTAAGATTTTACCCAAATCATAACTCTCCGTGTGCCAATCCAAAACTTGTCCCAGATGTCAAATTAGTATTGCAATATTTCCAGTAGGTAAGTCACTATCCAAATATTGAATTAGTTTTTAATGTGTCAGAAATGGTATTTTATAGCGAAAATGAATATTCGGCCCCAATATGAACAACGCATACATTTTTATTACATCAGTGTTTCTTATGTTTTGTAAGAGGCAGGTATTTCCTCCAGGAAACAGTACCAGCTACCCACTATCAAATGAAGAATACTATATAACTTATACAGCAACAGCAAAAGTCCTCTACGTGTTAGGAAACCTTCTAGCAACAATCAGAGGGATCTTAAATCAATCAATGATCAGAATACAGTATGTAAAGGCAATTCCTCAGCTGAATAAAGAGCAAAGAAAAAAAAGTAGAAACATATCTCATAAGAATATAAAAACACAAACATAACCAAAGACCATACTAGAAACTGTAAAGAGATATACACATATATTTATGTATTACATTTGTAATCAAAACTTGGCATCATGTTGTTTTTAATGAGGAACTGGACATTGGAAAACTAACAAAGGAAGATTCCAATCTAAAAAGTTGCTACTTCTATTAACTTTTGCACGCCATTTCAAAGGCATTTCCAGAGAGGCAATGTATGCCACATTACACAAACTAAAAGGAATAAGAAACAGACTTCTTTTCATAAAGCAAACCTAGATAAAAATCTTCAGCAAAGTAAATTACATTTAGTTATATTAAAAGACTGGGAGATAAGAAATGAGCCATACTTCCCTCCTCTCCCCCCCCCCCCCCGAATAACCATTATAGCGTAAGTTAAGCTAGCTTTACTGATTCACAGAAAGAATTCCACATCTGGAAAATCTTTGCTACATCTGTGTTGGGGTTTCATGCTTTTTGGTGCTTTGTTCACCAGTTCCCATGACTTAAACTGCTCTCTTATTTTCTTAAGTGCATTCCAGTTCAACTATAGATCTAGTGATCCTTTCGCTTCCTGAGATCTGTTATTTAAGCTTCCTTACCTGTTTTCCTTAAACAAACCAAAATAAACCCTTAAAAATAAACCCTTAAAAATAACCCTTAAAAATAAAGGGACACATAAAAAGACAAAGTAAGTATCTTCGTGGTATTCTGCAGTATGGACAAGCATTTTAATAGACTGAAGCGAGATGGAGAATTGTGATTGTCAAAGATAACAGACAAGTAAATGCGCTGTTATTGTAGACTTCCAGCTGTGTTCAGCAACAAGCAGCAAGCACAGTGCCACTAGGTGAGACACACTCCAGCACCACCCTGTTTGCCATGTACCGTGCAGCAGCAGCACTGCTTGAAACCTGAATTGTGTTGGCCAAACCAATACAGTGCAGATGACCAGAAGAGAGTTGGCTCTTCTATTGCCTGAAGGTTGTTTCCTATGTAGTGTTACACAATTGCTTGCAAGGGTTCTTTCCCTTTGCTTTTTGAAATCTAGGATTTAGATTTAGATATCAAATGATGACAAAAACAAAATAGCACAACCAAAGTAGAATCATAGAATCATTAAGGTTGAAAAAGACCTCTGAGATCATCACATCCAACTGTCAACCCAACACCCCCATGGCTGCTAAACCATGTCCGGCAGTGCCACATCTACATGGTTTTTGAACCTCTCCAGGGATGGGGACTCCACCACTGCCCTGGGCAGCCAGGTCCAATGTCTACCCACTGTTTCAGTGAAAAAATTTTTCCTAACATCCAATCTAAACCTCCCCTGACAGAACTTGAGGCCATAATACTTCCAAAAACTGTGAATTTCCACTCTTCAAAGAGCTCTGGGCTGAGTCACACAGGTTTGTTTCGTTTGTACTGTCAGAGGAAGGCATAGGTTAAGTGCTGATCAAACTTGGAGTGCACACATCCAGCAGCCGATCACCAAGGACAGAAGGGCACCTTATTCAAGAACTCAGTCACACAACAGCCTCTGTACAAGTAAACTAGACAGCACTTGGCCTCAAGTACTGACATGCAATTAGCCCTCTTGTTTGATTGTTATCATGATTCCTGCTGTCACTTTGGCCCATGCGATCTGGCGCTGTTCTAGACAAGACCCGCGAACCCCTTGGGAGATAGCATGGACTGTTTGAAACCAGCAGTAGTAGGAGATTCATGCTTATTCTCATTGTGAGGTCTTGATTAATAAGATCAATAAGATTAATTCATTTTGGCATCCTTTGTCTACTACTAACTTCTCCAGGTTTAGTCCTTGCTTAAAAGTTTCAAATATGAATTTATGAGCAAATCGCTTTCTTGGTGGAAACACCTTTAGCCTCTTGCTTCCTAGATAAGGTTTGGGAAGGGCAAAACCTCTTGTGATGCATGGAAAATGTGCTCCAGTGAGACTCTAGCATAAGGATTTGAACTACTGATTTCATCTTACTCTTCCCTCTGCTTTCACTCCTTCTGACAAACTATCTTCCAGGTTTTACTGAAAAGGAGATCCTGGAAATTAATTCTTTTTGTTACAGACACATGGGCCTGGTGATTCTGCACTTTTGCCTTTGAATTGTTTAGCTATCATCCAACAGCAATTAATTCATGAGGGAAAAAGGAAAAAAAACAGTGAGCCAGAAAGTCAGCTGTCCTGCTGCTCTGTTCTGCATACCTTGAGAGTGGGACACAAATGACTTTCAGCTGCCTTTATGCTTATTTAAATTGCAGGGCCAGGTAATCCCTGGCATCACTGTGGAGAAGTGGTGTGGCAGACAGTGTCCTGGCAGGCAATAATGACTGCCCCAGCCCACCCTCCCTGGAGAGCAGCTCTTTGTCCCAGAGGTTACTGCCCCAGTACTCTCTCACCTCTGGGACAAGCTTTTGGAACAGGCAGAATTACACCAAGACAGGCTGAGTACTTGCTGCTCATGTATCAGTACCAATCGTATTTTGGGTAGCATGCTGAGTTATTAGTAGGGGTATGTGGAAGTCACTGGAGCCGTAATTATAGCCTGAATACCAAATTATTATCTGCATGAGTGCTCACTCTGTCAGCAACCTAACTACGGATTGATGAAACCAGAGAAAACCTCACATCTGTGTGACAGAGAATAAAGCAGCTCAGGGGCAGGGCTCCACATTAATTTTGGAGAAAACCAGCCCCGTTCAACATCCCAGCTCTATCTGCACTGGATAAGCATTGCCTTACCAATGTCCTCACACAGCAGGAGTCAGGATTTGCTTTTCTTCCTAATGGACCTTTGAACAACAGATCTCACTGATAAGAAGCAGCAGACTTCATTGATTCAGTCAAGTGAACTCAAAGGCATAATACTTTCCTGAGCCTGCAGCAATTAGAGACTTATCCTTTAATAAAACAGTCCTTAAAGAAACAACAAGTGTGCTATACTCTGAGCAACCCTGGTTTATGCTGTAAATAGCTCAAATTTTCAGTAAACTTTTATCATATAATCAAGATAACCTCTTGCTTCGCATACTCTTCCCTTACATTTTTTAAACCATTTCAGTTTTCAACATTTAAGGAATTACACAGCTGTAGCAAGAGATGTTCTGGGTATTGTGCTAAACAACCTCATTTGTTAAATACTGATGTTTACTACTGAATCTTTTTAATTATTGGAGCAAACAACAGTTGCAAATGATAGTAGGAATTTGGGTGAACTGTAACTTAATTCATGGAATGTTAATGGCCTTCATGTTTCATCAATTAAAAGATGAAATTCCTTGAGCAAGAAAAGGCTAATTCATATTCATAGACACACAAAAAATCCCTACATTAAAACTGAGAACATGTGTCAATTAACCCTACATATCTATAACTGAGGGAAAAGACACATTTCAGAGGAGCAGTTATCACCACACCAAAATTCGCAAGCTGCCAAAATTTAAATTAAGGGTTATTCTTAAATAGCATGAAATAGATTAAGGTAAGAAAACCAAGGAGCCATAATTCTGCTCTCCAGTGATGTTATAAAATAGATATACCGTTATGACTAAACTATAACCATATCTAATACCTATTTACGGTTAACTGATTTTGAAGGTGCTATACAATATTTCTTCTTTCCTTCATTGCCTGCTCTGTATCTCTTGAGAAAAACACTGTTTAACTTGCAGACTGAAGTCAGTAAATCTCTTCATGTCCAACCCTGAGAGGACACACGTCACTCTCTAGCTTAGACTGCAGTGCATCCTGTTGAGAGCAGCATAAATTTATGAAGAAATGTGCCACACCTTGCAGGTCACCAATTCATTTCTAATGAGACTTAATAATTAAGTTTCCTATGCACTCTTCCAGTTTTTACTGAACATTATAGATCTTTCTGGATTTAATACCCATGTAAGTTCCATTAAAAATAGGGAATCCATTCTCATCTGCAACAGCATTGAAGAGGATTGAGCTGGATTCCACTCCACCATGCCCTCCAACTCTGTGCTTCCCTCCAATCCCTGCTGCCTCCACTGCCCTGCCCCAAACATCTCCTGAGTGTGTCTACTGGGCTTTCCCAAAGAAGACCTGTCTAGCTTCAGGCCTCTGGGTCCAGAGCTGACCCCAGCTATCTTGACAGACCTCTGGACATGAACTCTCGACTTCATTCTAAGTGACAGTTTAATTCCTCTAGGGCATTTCAGGTTTTTGAGTAAGTCAACCAGTTTTTCATGGTATGTGCAGTTTTTTTAATAATGTTCTTTTTTACTTGATTACACAGAAAACATAAAAATAACAAATCCAGCATTCTTTTTCTTGCATCAGTTTCCTCACTTTTGTGGTATGCACTTCTGTCTTAAGTCCCATCATCTTGAATAGCTTAGGATCTGACTGTAGGTCATGTTATGTCACATGAATGGGGGAGTCTTTCCAGTTCATTTTCCAGAGTATTTTCCTATTCACTAGCACAATTCACAGAAAGCAATGACTCAGTTTATGATAAACTGTCAAACTGAGTTCATCTCTACCATCTTCTGCTGAAGTTTTCTTCACACCTATTCAACAATCCATTTCCTTCAGTCCGTCTTTGAGAAGTTTCCATTCCTGCATGCCTTCTCCTCATGAATAGGAAAGAAATCTATTTCTTATGGTGCTATTTTCCATGAACTATCTACACTACAAGAGCCGACCAGAAAGCAAAGCTGGAGTCTGAACCAGAGCCTGGAATGAAACTTCCTTATTCAGCAGTGCCTGTAAGGACTCAGAAGCCATGTGTGCGTTCCTCTGTTAGCATATATAGCACCCGATACAGTATACTGTTTCTTGTAAAGTGTGTGTCTCACGTCTGTATCCCCTGTCTTCCTTTCTTGTATGCTTTTAAGGCATTTTTTCATTGTTCTTTTAAAGTGTTCATTCAACGTGTAACCAGGTGAGCATGATTAATTATCTCATATTTCGTAAGGAAAGGTTACCCAGTTGCAGAACAAAGCAGACCTTCATACTTTCGCCTTGTTCTTACAGTGTCTATACTCATTTTTCATCTCTTGGCATTACAGCGGTCAGCTGTAGTATGCTCAGCTACCCATATGAGATCTACCTACCTGAAATGCTGGGAGAGAGATGTGAATCCCTGAAAGCTCTAATAGTTGTTTAGCTGTGGCTCTCAATGTGGACTTCAGTTCAAATGCATGCTGTCAATTTTTAAACGTGATTTATAGCCTGGCTTGCAGTTCAGGCAATAATTCCTGGTTTTCATTGTGCATGAATCTGCTAGGTTTGCAAAATATATATCCTTCTTCACGTACCCAGTGGGCCAGCCTGTGATTCACCTTTGCACAGACAGATTGAAAGTTGTAATCGCCTGAAAGAGAGCTTTGTGCTGAAGGTGAGTCACTGCGTTGCTTCCCCAACTGTATTTCACTGCCTCCTAAGTTCAGGAATTCAAGCATTTGCTGTAAACTGGATCGTTGAAATGATTCACACTAGGACTATCTATTATTTAACCTACGTTGTTTTAGTGAGCTGGCTTTCAGCAAGCTGTGCAAACAGTTACTGCAGTGCCGAATGAGAGAGCAGTCTGGTGCAATAAGGGCTGCAGACTAAAAAATTAGGAAGAAGAAATGAGATATTTCCTGCAGCAGCTTTCTGCTGCTAGTGTCTTAGGAAATAAATGCCTTAAAGAGGCTGCACGAGATGCAGACAGGCATAGAGAATTTGGCATAGAAAATGTACTTAAATACTAAGAAGAGACATTCTAACTGACCTAGAATTAGGACTTGAAGTGGCCACATAGCGATTCAAAAGCTGCTACAATGGTGTCTGGTATTTAACAGCAACTAAGAACTCCCTTCAGAGATTTGAGACTGTTACTGTCCGTCTGCAGACTAAACATCCCCCCTTCTACCCTTGTGTTTGCTGTGCTGGCATAGTCATGAGGTATCTACATGAGCTACTTGGCCATTCTCATCTGGACTCCTCTGCTACAAGACATGTGACTTGCCTCAGTTCTGCTGCCTTTTGGGACTCTCCCACCCATACAGTGTCCATCGCATCAGTCCCCTAATCTGTTCCTGCTGGACTGAATCTTCCGTGGATCCTTTAGTATCTCCAGAATTACATCACGTATTCACAACACAAACCATGTCTTTACATAGACCGTTGATATATCACCATGCTCTAGTCCTGCCTTTCTTGCTAAAGGCTACTGTTCCTAAAGAGGTCCCCACTATTAACATCTTTTATTTCCTGACAGGAGTATAAAGATCGCGTAACCTCCGTGCAGAGAGAGCTCTCTGTGAGCTGTAAAAGCAGTGTGTGTTTCCAGTAACACTAGACACCATTTCAGAGCAAGTCAGTATTTTTTTGCCCAACAGGAATCCAGGACGTTGGTTCTCAGGCGAGGAGGAGCAGAATAGGCCGAAGGTCAGCATGTGCTTGCTGCTAATGCAATGGATTTCATGAACATATGTGATTTACGTGATTCCAGCTGCCCTCTTACACACACTTCTCTGAGAGCAGCCTTTTATTGAAATCCATATGAAATTCAGTTCTTTGTTTCAAATATTAGCTTCACGCTCATCTAACCTTTTTTGAACTTCCTTGCTTGGTAGATGTTAGGAGTTAACAACCGATCTCCCATCATTTTTCTGAAAGAGCTCCTTTCGTGGGTTGATTGTCATTACTAAACTAAATACAGTGATTTCAAGTGTTTGCAGGACCCTGTCTGCGTTTCACACATCCATTCTTGTCTTTACACACCAGGCACCACAATGTGAAAGACACATGAAGAAAAATCCCCTTTTTCCATAAAATGGTGCAGAAACATCTAAATTTCTCCAAAATTTGAAATTTTGAAATAAGCATTACGTTAGGTGTGACAAGTGTGTGGGGCATTTATGGAAAAATTTTAAGAAATTACAATATCCAGAAAACTGGAAATAATCTAGACTTCCTTGGTAAAATAGAAAATATTTCATCTGGGATATATTTAACTTTACTTTGCATTGCCTCTTAGAGAGAAAAAAACATAACTACTGAGGATCAAAATATATGGAGGGTTTTGGCGAGATAGATGTTTAATATTTCATAGGTAGGTATAAGAACTATTTATAGACCATGTTTTGGTTGGTGATCAGTAGTACTTTACTGAAAACATTGTAGCAAGGGCATGTGTATAGATGTATATGAAGATCTTAATTTGAAATTAGTGAAAACAATTTTTCTGTAGTCTTCTCGCCTCCAAAGCATGGTAAGCTTTGAACAGGGCATGATTTCCCTAGACAAAGATTAATAAAAGATCTTTAATTTTGCAAGTGAAAAACCCAGTATCTAACTAATGTATCTTTGATCTAAATTAATTTTCAATATCTGTCAAGAACATATCTGAGAACTTTTTTGAAAGTTTATTTAAAATTTTACATGCTTTTTAATCCTAGCTTCCAGAATTTATTGTTTTGTAATTTGATTGTCCAGATCCTGAAACCATAATGTTCTTACATAGGGGAGGAGATTTTCAACATCAAATAACTATGTAATTCTGGTTGAAACGAGGTTAATTAGGCAACAATCTAATCCTATTAATCGAAACTCAGAGCTGTCATCACTTTGTAGGGACAGGGCCTTTCAAAGCTTTTTTGATATTGAAGCATTTGCATTAAAACCTGTTTCATTAATTGCCCCTTTGGATTTTCTTATGTATTTTCACATACAGTGCAGATGTAAGTTTTGACCTTCTGAAATATCCTTCTGTTTTATTTATGACTTTTATGGCTGGTTAGCCAAGCTTAAATTTCTTTTCAGTACACTGACAGATACTCGTCCCACAGTCAACTCATTTCGAACAAGCAGCCTAGAATCAGTCTTTTAAGAAGAGTACAACACGTGTAGAAGAGTATACTTGCTTGTCATACAAGAGTACATTTTCTCCTCTAACTTACAGTGGAAGTTTTCATTGAACGTAGAGAAGTATTTTATTTTGGTCCAAATTCATAACCTTTTTCTAGTACTTGACTGAAGGGTAGTATCTTTGGATTGAAAAAACTTGCCAACATCCTTGTAAAAACACCATCCTTTCATATCCTCTTCTGAAGAACTTTAATGTTTCTCTTTAATTTGGTTGCTTATGCAGAAATTATTAAAGAGCATCACTGACATGAAAAAAACTGGTTTTCCTTCAAACATTGCCTGAAGACACACTCGTTCTGTGCGTGTGCCTTCAGAAAGCTGCCAATATGAACAAACAGGAATGAGCTGATTTAGCCCATGAAAAAGCATCCGATGGGTATCTGCTCTTTCTGTTACTTTCTTTGGTGTGTTGGGTACAGCAAGCAATGATGCCTGTGTTTAGCCAGTCAGCACCTCGCGTGTGCAAGTACTAAGACTTAGCACAGCAGGTGCCCTATGTAGCTGGGTCTGCTGTTTGTTCAAATAATGACTGATACTCATAGAATCACAGAATGGTTTGAGTTGGAAGGGATCTTAAAGACCGTCTGGTTCCAACCCCCCTGCCATGAGCAAGGGCATCTTCCACCAGACGAGGCTGCTAAGAGCTCCATCCAACCTGGCCTTGAACACTGCCACGGAGGGGGCAGCCACAGCTTCTCTGGGCAACATGTTCTAAGCGAGGTTAGGTTCTTTGTATGGACTGACGTGTGAGTGTGTGTACAGAAGAACATGTGTGAATGTTCTGCACTTTAAGTATTACTTAAATAACGTGTGGATGCATACATGAATTGTTTAGGCTTTGGAAGATCCAGAGTCATGACAATGTTCCTAAAATGGTCTCTGTTTTCATCCCTGCTTTAGACTATATACTGCCTTTATTTCAGAGCAAATAAGGTATACTGAGAGTGATGTATGGCCTTATAGGTGAATTAGTTTGCCAATACATTTACAGAGGATATCTGGTTCCCCTGTCCCATGAAACTCTGGAATTCCCCCCATATATATAGAACATATAGGAAGAAAGGGAAATTATCACAGAATCACAGAATGGTAGGGGTTGGAAGGGACCTCTGGGGATCATCTAGTCCAATCCCCCTGCCGAAGCAAATTATAACCTTGTCTGTCAATGTAAAATGATAAGGTAAAAGTTCAGTGATGGTGTGTGTTTGAGCATCTTTCACCTGCTGGTAGCTTTGTCGTTTCATGGTGTCAAGTCCTCACATCTTGTGATGTTCCATTCCTTTCTCAAGAATTTAAATGGAAGTGAGAACTGATCTAAATAATTCCATGTCCACGATATGAACTGTTGTGGAGATTCTGCTCTGGATTGAGCCTGGGAGAGACAAGTAGGCAAATCAGTACCATTCTTGTTCTGCAAATGTCGTCGCTGTCACGTGAAAGAAGCAACAGAACTAGGGCTGGCTCAGGCCCTGTGTATCAGTTCCTGGGGATCAGAGGACCAGGAGGAAGCAGGTGTCAAGTAGAAATTGTGTAAACATAACAATCTGGTGAAGTCAGTGATGAGTTTGTGGAGAATAGATGTGAGGCCTACCCTTTCCCAGAAAATTTTGCAGTAGTGGTCTTTAGCATGGCAGAACCACTATGTTCCAGCCCTTTATTTAGGTTGTCACAAAGCTTCTGCCACTGTCCATCAGGCATAGCTAACCCAGCCCTGCCAAAATACCCTCCGTGCCAAGAGTGCCTTGGAGGCATTAATTTAAAGTGGAATTTTCAACATTTGTAAGGGATTTAGACTCCCTGCTCCCACTGAATACTAATAATCAGAAAATAACTAATGAAAAGGCATCAGAAATGCAGACCTGACAAGTGGTTTTTCCAGAGCTTGCAGATGATCAGAATAGTTTTTTGTGTGTACCACAATGGCCTGAGCTTAGAAAACAGACTTTTTGACAGAGGAGCTTGACAGAGGTCCTTCCAACTCTCTCAGTCCTGTGGATGGACTGTCAGTTGTGACAGTCGCAGGCATCTTGACACGAGGTCTGATATTAAGTTAAACATTCTGTGACAGAAATATCCTAGATAAGCTATTCAGAAAACCTGCCTGGAAGAATGAGATTCACAGTCCGTAACCTTTTTGGTTGAGATTTATTGAGTTTAGCCCTCAGGGTACTTGCTAGCGCACGTGTGTATTTGACACTTCTTCCAACCTCTCCCATCTCTCCCCCCTCCCCTGATATTTCCTTCATTTTTTCCGCTTCTGATGTATTTTTGCATGTAACACTCAACCTAAAGGAATACGGAATCGTATCGACAGCTTGCGTATCAGAAGACCAAGTTTCAGTTATAAGGCTGAAATTTTGATATCACAAATTTTATGTCTGAATAGCAGGTCCTTTTTCACCGGGAAGGCATAGCAGGTTATCAAGGGGTTGCAAAACTTTGAGCAAAGCAAACCTACTTTCACAGTCGGTTGTTTCTCAAGAGGGTATGAACTGTGATCCTGAGGTATGCTTCCTCTAGTAACACGTTCTGCTCCTCGGTCATATTAAATCTTGCGATTTCAATTTTGATCTTGCTAACTTCTATGTTTAAATATATCCTATATTGAGAACTTGTGCCATTGCTGCTATATGCACCCTTCTGTTTCGCGTTCACACTCATTCTTCTTTGAATTTGTACTCACATATTTTATTTTGTCTTTACATAAACTCCACAGATTAGTTAGTCCTAGTCTGGAGGAAAAACATGCATAAGCACACAAGCACAACACTCTCTTCAATGTCAAGTCAGTGTTTTGAAACCTTGCACCACCTTAAACACTTCCACTCTCTTCTTGGTGTGCGCACGCTTTAAATACTTGTAGGCTGTTATCATTACTCTCCCCTTGCATTATGAGCTGTCATTTGGCTAAGCAGAACATGTTTTAGTCTTTCCTTGCAAACCAAGCTCTCCAGCCCCTTAATCATTTATGTTGCTGTTATCTGAATTCCTTCAAAACTTGTTGACATCTTCGTGGTACTGGAGAGGCTAAAACTACATACTGCGTTCAAGCAGGGATTCGTTTGTGCCAAATGGAGTATATCTGGTTGTTCTTTATGGAAATACTGAGAAAGTAAATAATAGTTGGTTTTTCTGCTATATAGGTGAGGAAACTAGTTAATATTATGATTAAAACATCAGGAATAGTAAAGAAAAAATGCCGTATATTTTATCACAATTTTCAGTCAAACGTTTGAATTACATATCTTTTTACCATTACTGCAATACTTTATTTTTAATAAACAGACCTTTAAAATATTACTTTAACCGATCAACCTCAGATGTGAGCTTTGTCTTCTTGTTTGTTTTGCTTCCTCAGCTTCTTCAGGGGGTGTTTTATTCCCTTCTTCCAATTACCATATTTTTCCTACCATTTTCTACATCACATACTTAAAAATATAAAATAATTTCTCCATTATTTCACCAGCTTTTTAATTGTTTCCCCCACCCCTTCTGTTCTGAAGTACTTAAAGAAACTCTTGTACTCACTTGCTTCTAGTGTACATCACCATTTGTAAGTATTTTTTCCATGTATGCGTTGCTGCTGCTATTTTAGATATTCACATTTTTTCAAGGCCTAATTTTGATTACTCCAGAGCCATTAGTAACTTGTATTGAATGTGAGTGCAAGGCTCATGTTTCCTATTATCTTTAAGAACTGTATCAATTCAGAATTGTAATGACATCTCTGAAAAATTGAAGTTCACAGAAAATAAACAGAATTTTATGTTCTCCTTTGTAACCCACTTAATCATCTAGATATCTTTTTAACAACAAATGACTACATATTTTCAAACTGAAGAAGACCAGAGCAGAGAGACTTAATTTCAGACCTGATTCATATGGGAATACCACCATAAATCCCTTAGTTTTCAAAATAATTACTTGACAGTAAAACAATATTACGTCAGACCTAGGGCTATAGCAACTCACAGGTCAGGGGGTCAGCCCTACAAACACAACACCAGGCTCCCATTTTCACCTTGTTCTTGAGTCTGTGAAGTGCAAAGCTGGCTGAACATACAATAAGGAAATGTCCCCCTAAAATAAATTAGAGTGAATCTACCAGCCACTAGCTAGTCTCGAGACCTAAAAGTTAGGCTAAGTACTGCCGTATCCCATCAGCCTCCTAGTCCTCAAACCAGCTCGTCCAAGAGCACAGTTCTTCCCCAGCCAGCCCTCAACGCCACTGCAGGAGCCTGAGCTGACATGAAGATTTTCCACGCACTGTAGCGACGCTCCAGCAGGCAGATGTGCCCTGTCTCTAACCAGACGCTAGCAGGAACAGCAAAGTGCATGCAGAAGCAATTTTGGCTGATTAGCTGTGAAGCAAATTAAGTAAAGATATGAAGCAATCCAATTCCTAGAATAGCAAAGCAGAGTGTCTCATTAAAACCTCATTTAATAATATTGCTAGCTTCATGGAGTAAATATGAAACATTATCATCTAATAATAACTTTAGTTGGAGTTTTAGAATTCCGCTGTGTTTAAGGTATGCTGTGTACATTCATTATTCACAAAGGCTTTGTTATGGATAGCAGAATGTATCTTTCAGTTGGTATGATGACTGCTTTAATCTTCAGGTTAATTATGGTTGACACTCCCCACAAAGCTTTCACTTGCATCTGTGATACATTAAGCTTACAAAAGGTGAAGTGAAACATTAGATTCTTTATCTCTGAAAGATTAGGCATTAGAAGTTGTAATCAGCAGTTACTGCAAGACTTCGGTTGAAATAATGAACCCCAGAAGAAAGACATCCTATGAAACAGCATGTAACACTTAATGGAGTATCAGGTTTTATTTAAAAAAAAAAAAAAAATCATTGTAATCAATATCCTGAAAAAAAAATCTGCAGCAGAAAAGACCCCAAGAGTGCATGCTCTTCTGTTCAGAGCACAGACAAATTCATAGTGATGTTTATTCCATTCCAATATTTATTCCATTCCATCAGAGCAGTACATGAGAAAAGTTCTCACTAACTATGTAATAGCTGAATTTTAGTCGTCACATGAAGGCATGCAATTCAACCTTTAGTAGATAAGAGATACACTTGCCCTCTCCCCTCCTTGCATCTCTCCCCCTGCTCCTGCTTCTGCTTCACAAACCTGTGTACACCAACCTTCCTCCCGATCCCAGCACAACTTCATCATTCGTTATTACATTTGAGGAGGGACCATCCTCTGCTCTGCAGTGAGGTGAAGCAGTGGGGTCATTAAAAGCCCAGGTGAGATGGCTTCTCTTGTTCATGCAGCCGGCTGCAGGGCTGGCAGCAACCCACAGCTGTGTTTGCAAAGGCTGCACATACCCCAGGTGAGAAAACACCTTCTGGGTTGCTGGCCACCAACATCCAACGCTGTGAAACAGAGTTTCTCAGGGGCTTGTCAATGGCTACAACAAATGGACTTTCAGAAATATGAGGAAAGGAATATGCCTACAAAAGAGCAAATTCCTGTATCAAATCATCATCAAGTATCTGAGGAAAACTTGCTGGAACTTTTCAACATAGAGAAAATAACATATCCTGTCGTTCATGTTCCCCAATGAAGTGGATTTAAAATGAACACTGAAATAAAGCACCTCAAAGAAGTTCTGGCACAGACAGCTCCAGGACAAATAGTTAAATCATGCCAAATACCAGAAACCGAAACCAGGAGTCCAACAAAGTTAGGCAGTATTACAAATAAATCCCCAATCTAAATATGCAAATAAACATTTGCACAAAAATGGAGTAAGGAGAAGTTACCATTCACAAATTGTCCAGCAGTGCTGTAATTAGTGAAATCTTGAAATCTACTGAGGGTCTGTTCCAATGCTTATCCAAAAGTTTCGATTCGGTTTGGATCCTACTCCCTATGCCATCGCTTCCTATGACAATTCCAGTTTTACTCCTGCTTTCTCTACCACTGAAGCCTCAAACCAGCAATTCAGGGAGGCTTGCGTCCTGCTTGTCTTCACCATGGCAAACCAACCCGTAGAGACTGAGTTTCGCAGGGCCGCAATGGCAGCAGAAGCGATGAGAAGGGAGGAGGACAGCTCAGCCTCTTTACCTCACTTAATAACACACATATTACACAGGGCAGTATTAATGAAAATGACTTACATAAGCCCCCTAAACCTCAATAAATCTTCTCAGGAATGAGCTTTTTCCATTTTACACTGCAAACACTGGTACTCTTTCCTTGGACTAAAATTTCTTGCTGCGCTTTGATCTCGCTGGTCAGAATGATCTCATTCTGCACTCTGAATTATCTCCCTGCTCACCCTCTGACTCGAATGAGTCCAGCTTGTGTAACGCTCCTCACACTCACATTCTGCTCACTGCCATGTACACCAATAGATTATCTTAAACTCTCGTTTTACAAGAAAATTGGGTTTATTCACAATCAATGTTCGTGTTGGTCATTGCAGACAAGCTCAAAAACTTTGTTGCACTAACATCTTATTTACATAGTGCCATTTTGTATAAGGTATGTCTAAAGAGGAAGACCTTTAACCCAAGGAACTCCCCATCTTAGTATGACAGGGTAGACATAAACAGGAAAGAGAGAGAGAGAAAAACCAGAAGACAAGGAAGGAAAATTGCTAATTATGAAAGAAGAATGTAGAGATAGAATGTGAATAGGGAGTAACAATAGGGGGCTGCTTGTTTGGGAAGTGTTGGGCTGTTTGTTGGTTGGGGTTTTTTTGGTGGCATCTGCAATTTTCTATTATGGCCATTTCGCATAAAGCCACATTTGTATTTCCATTGGAAAGAAAGAAGTACCTTAGGCAATGTATCTTCTTCTATGAAATTTTATTCATCCTGCCCTAATCCCACTGATGGGACCACTCAAGCTGTAACGTATTACTCAGCTGACAAAAAGATATCTCAGTATGGGCTGTTTGCATGTCAGGTCACTGTGAAGGAAGAAGCAACAAGACTGTTTGATACAATTTTGCTGTGGTAAAGCATAACAGATGGCCAATGCTGAAAACTAATCCTAGTTCACAGCCTATTGCATTCAACTATTATGTATGAAAGAGATATAACTGAGAAATTTCTACGGCTCGAGTTAGGTATATGGAAGTGTTTGGACACCCTTATAGATTAATACTTCCACACACTTCTCTAGGCAGGCGCCTCACATATGGCTAAACAGAATGAAGCATTAACACTTCCTTTCTCATTTGAATTTTAAACTATAGCACCAATGTTCACTAAATGTCCCAATTTTTCTCATTAATATGAAGTATTTCAGAAAACAGTTGGCTGCAGGGACAAGACTGGATTTTGTAATAATGTAAGGATAGTTTATAACCAGTTACATTAAAAAACAGGTTAATATGGAACAATGCACAACTGAAACTTGAAATATATCTTCTTTCATGTTATTCAGTTACTTCTTATTATTGTCTATCTATGGCTGTGGTTAAAAATGTTTTCTGATTTCTTGTGTTGGTTTATTTATTATTTCTGGAGCACACAGTGATAGCGAGACAGCAGTTCAGAAACAGCCAGATAAGCTTACACTTTGAAGCGCACAGAACTCCAATTAAGCTCTGAGGCTATTTGCAAAGCAGGGCCAGAACCACATAATGAAGTTTACTAAATATTGTTAGTGTTTATTTGGGATCCCGTTTAATGTGAAACTCAGAAATGCATAATAGAAGGCTACTCTATTCAGTTTACATAAACCCATAAGCTTGTATTTATCACATAACAAAAGGCGATTAAAGCAGATGCTTTGACAAGTTCTTCGCAGTATTTTACCAAAAGAAGTCTTCAGTGTTTAGGTATTGAGAAGTCCATGAAAGCAGCAACAGTTGTTATGGTCTGCATCACGGACAGCTGCTAGGGAAGGTGGATTTTGTCCATTTTCTTCCCAGCTACTTAAACACGCTTGTTGTTTAAAAATACAGGTCTGGGCCACAGCATGAGGGTACAAAGCCTGCACAGCTTTCAAAAGCAGTGTGCAGAGAGGCAATGTCTATAACCTGGAGAAGAAAGAATAGTCCCTGAGGCTTCCCCATGCCTCCTTACCACGGGGAAGCAGAGCACGTAGGGACAGCGGGCAGTGCGCTCTTCCCATCCATGGAGGAAGGTCAGGAAACCTTCTCTATCTGGTACACAGTTAACTATCTGTTCTCCATCTTGCATCTGTTTAGCTCCTCGGTTGTTCAAAGTTAACTACAGGGTGTTGACATGTGGCACAGAGCACTTTTTAAGACCAAAACACGGTGGGACACACAACAACGTAGGGTTGAATTGTGCACTCCCGTTGCCAGTGCCTTCGCAGCAACAAACACCCAAACTTTTGCTTTCTTACATGCAGCTCCCACTGAGCTCGGGAACCAGATCAACTCCAGTCTGTTTTGTCCAGAGCAGTCATGCTCCCACTGGCACAAAACACTCATAAGCCCTTGCCCACCCTAGCAGGGAGGAGTGAAGGGAGCAACACAGAGGAGAGCAGCTGGCCATAGGAACCAGAGGTTGGGTGATGGAGGAGGACACAGCTGGGACAGGGTGGGGACAGTACTGTACAAAGCACAATGGAGCAGGATTTAGAAGGCAGAAGAGAAAACCAGAAGCAAGGAATAACTTGTAAGGGAGTTTGGAAAGCACTAAAAGGAATGGAGAGGCTGAAGAGGAGAGAGCATCATGCACAAATCAGCAGACAAATCCAGTCTATGGGCTGCGAAGGTTCCCAGCCCCTTGCCCACTTTCTTCCTTCAATGGCTAATCTTCATTTTCACTTCCTTTTATCTTTATCATGCAGTGACATGAGAAAGAATCCTAATGTTCTCCCTCGGTACCATGTAAGTAGGAGGCTAAAACACGGAAAGAGAGAATAGTCTTCCTCACTATAACCCCTGCCCTGTCTGCCTTCCCAGTCTGGAGGTCTGGGCTTCCATAACGTGCTGATTTTCACGCCTAGCGCAAGACATGAGAAAAATAACTTTCTCCTGAAATTTCTATTCTCAGTTTAGAATAAAAAAGCAAAGTTTGTCACGGAAGGATTTTTTTCATTAAAGATTCTCTTTGGATATACCACAGTGTTACATACCCATCTCCCTTCCTCCCGCGATGGGAGGGGCGAAACGGTGATGACAGAGTGTGGCTGCCACTGTAAGGTCAAGTCCTTCCACCTGCAGCCCACTCCCAGGGCTGCTCCCTAAAGAGGCATCGGGAAAGCTGAGCACTGGGAAGTAGTCCGTGAGACAGAAAAATTGCCCTGCTGTTTGCACCCTTACGAAAGGACAGCTATGTCCTAAAGGAAACTTTTGAATATTTTTACCTCATTTGATTGAAGAACAGAGATTTGCTTTTTCAAACCAAATCAAATTGAATAAAGAGGTGGCTTTGTCACATCAAGCATTTTATTGAAATTTGTGAAGCTTCTATTGCAACTTCTTTCATCAAACTTTTATTTGCCTGTCTTTCTGTAGGAATTTCTCTAAGACCTTACAGTCTGATCTGATAGGTGGCTGCTTGTTGTCCAAAGATCTAATATGTATCAGATCTCTCTGATGCTGCAGATGTTGCAGTACCAGATTTTCTTTTGGAAAGCAACACATGTCAAAGTCAAAATTCAAAGGGCTCCTTTCCCAGTCTGGTCTCCCAGATGGCATTTGGAGACATCTGCTGAAGACGTGAAACAATGATACATGCTATGTGCCCAGCAGGCATTTTTTATGAGACCTAAAATTTTGACTCCCGAATTACCAGTTACCTTTCTGTAACGAGAGGAAAGATGGCTGCGTGCATCAGATCAGGCAAGCTGCACAGACCACCCAGAGAAGATGGTCGGAATTTGCTGTACTGTTTGTCACAGCCCGTACGGATGTCGCAGCAAAGCTCAAACTGGCAGCACGTTTTAAAAAATGATGTGTCTCTGCCTGGCTCTGCGTATCTGGGATGCGTACATCCTTCCAGACTCAGGGGGCCAGAATCACACAGATGAACCAGAGATAAACACAAGAATCTGCACATTCGTAAACACTCAGAAGGGAAGTTGATGCACTTTGAGCAAGCCTGAAGAGAGTGAGGCTTGCATAACTGTTTACTTCCTTGGAGCTGGATGTTGCCAGAATTGAAAATGAGATCACCATTCCCATCCGTCCTGGTACCTGACGCGTTCTGTCTGCTCTTTGCCTTCAAGAGGAAAATGGATCTTTAATGTTATCTTTGCAGACCGAAGGGTGGGCAGAGCCACCAAAGCACAGAAAACAGAAAAGTTTGGCAAGCTTGAACTGCTGAGGAGCGGCAAGGTTGTAAGGAATTATCCGCAGTCTTCTGCCCTCGGCTGGTTTAAGAGCAACGAGTCTCTGCACCAGATGGAAGGGCAGGTAGGGATCTGGCCCCTGTAGATAATTATCTGTAGATATTTACTGCTGGAATTCCACCAGGACTCTCCCTGGGCATCCACGCTGCTGCGCACGTGTGCGTGGCAGGCTCTTTGCTGAGGGTGTGCTGTCACCTCTCTCCCCAGACACTGGCTGCTGCGTGCCTCTCTTGTCAGCAACAGACCCCCCTCCTTCAGATTCCCGTCATATTATTTTTAGTCCAGCATACATCTTTGTTGACCCATCCAGTTTACTTTTTGACCATAGCTACTTTTTTGATTTATTTTTTCGTCTCAGCCATTGAACAGAAAATACTGAGTAAAACAAAATATTTCTGGAAGGTAGCTGGAGTACTGATTGTACTGTGACTGTGATCTCCATTAGTACTACTCAAATACAAAACTCTCTGCCTGCTGATGGTCCTCCTTAGGTTTCCAGACAAAGTAAAGCCAAGTGATAGCGCTGCACCATAAAGTTTACCTAGATGCTGGTTGGGAGGTTAGGGCTTTGCTTATTTTTGCATGCATTTTGCTGTAGTACCTGTATACAGCTAACTGAATTGTAGATGTTAACATACAGGAGGGTGCATAAGCCATTTCACAGCTAAAGGAAGGTATTTGTTTTCAGGAGATTTTCCAGTACATTTTCGAGTAGAGCAGCAAAATGTTTTGCCATTTTCTTTGAAAACATTTTCTTTGCCAGTTCATCAGTATCACCTTTTTCTTTTAATGTCATTCCCAGTGCTCCAGTTTAACCATTTTCTTTAACACCTTTCCCCATAAATTAACCTAATACTTTCATGTTGACCGTCATCAGAGATTCATAGCCTGAGTGAGGTCCGTACGTGCGCACTTGGCACCGGTGGCATCCTCTCCCAGTTCAGACTGTGAACATGAGTTTACCAGAGTAATGGGGAGAGCTTTTCCATACAAACCATCTGGAGGTAACTGCAGGCAGATGTCTCCCCGCAAACAGCTACACCTGCAAGAGGAGCGGGAATATGTCTGAGCTGAAAGGGCAAATATCTCTACGCAGGCAGGTATCGCTTGGGCAGTGACATTTCTCCAAACACAGAGCCGCGCCCGGGAACGCAGGGAGGGTTCGCGTGCGATGCTGTGTACGGCTCTCAACAGGAGCATCGGACAAGGGCGCAGCGGCCACAGCAGCGTGGCAGCTTTCCCCTGAGCCCACGGGTGTTTCCCAGTGAAGAACTAAGAGCTGCTGCTGGTATCTCAGTAAGCTGGGATTCAGTGGTGCCCAGCGACAGGACAAGGGGCAACGGGCACAAACTGAAGCAGAGAAAGTTCCGTCTGAACATGAGGAAGAACTTCTTCCCTCTGAGGGTGACGGAGCCCTGGAACAGGCTGCCCAGAGAGGCTGTGGAGTCTCTTCTCTGGAGATATTCCAGCCCCGCCTGGACAAGGTCCTGTGCAGCCTGCTGTAGGTGACCCTGCTTCGGCAGGGGGTTGGACTGGGTGACCCACAGAGGTCACTTCCAACCCCGACCAGTCTGTGATTCTGTGGCTTTTGTCATGACTTTTCAGTGTCTTTTGGGTATTGTGAGCCCCAGACCAAAACTGTGTGCATTGTTTCACAAGGGGTGTCGATTAAATGATTCAAAAATAGAGACAGAAACATAGCTCTCCTCTGATGTCTCCTTTTAACACAATTTAAAGATCATTTTATATTTTGCTAATTCCTAATGGCAAACTCTTAGCTCATTTTACGGCCATAGTGAATGTCATGTATCTCAAATTTCTTTGGTTGTATACTTTTGCTTTTAACTGTCTTCCTTGATAGATCTCTCAGTCTACACTTTTCTAAAATTAATGTCCTTTTATTTCCTATCCGTATTTCTAGCCTATCTATACCTAATTATTATTCTGACCACGGCCCGGTCCCTTAAGAATTTTCTGACAATTAAATTATTTTCACTATCTTGCTTAGATTATCCATTTCTATATGAAGTAACATCAGACAAGCAGACTCCCCTAGCCATCTTCCTCTGATTTGTTACAGTTTATCTTTACCTCTCATTTGCCCTTTGTTGGGTTATTCTGACATTTTCCAGCCCGTTTCGTTGAAGAAATTGCATCGATTGTTTTAAATATTTTGAGCTGTGACACGTCTACATAAGTAACAGAACCCACAATAGCACCCCAAGAATTAAACCCTGATCAGCCATTTATATGTTGCTGGTTTTAATTTTAAATTTTAAAAAGCTGTCTTTGTGGCTAAAACAGTCAACGGTGGGTGGTTTTTTATTGACATTTTAGCCTGGATCCGGCCTCAAAGAGTAGGAGGGATGTAATGAGGAATGCAATTGCAAACTCTAGAGATCCCTTGCTGCTGTTGATTTTGTTCAAAGATGTACACAGGACATCAGTGTTTGCAGATGCTCTATAAAGATAAAAGACAAAGGCCTGGATGGGAAGAAATGATGATCTGTATTGAATAGACAGTGAGCCAGTTCTTCTCTCAGTTACATTATTGCAAATCCTGTAAATTCTTTTTCATTTTTGGAGTGAGATCATGATTTGTCTTAGAGGACAGGAGGACTAATGAAAATGAAGGAAACTGAGCAGGCACTGGAAAAACACTACAACAAATAAGAAAGTGTGAAATAAATTAGCTAGTATAGATTGAAAAGAAAATCTGTTTTGTTCTCAGGAAGGAATTCAAAGGGAGTGGAAATCCACAGGCTGATACTTGCGATTCTGTAACTTGATCTGTGTGTGCCAGCCTTGTGAGAGGTCAGTCAGTCAGTTTTAATGATAACACAATACTTCTCAAGAAAATAATGGTATCTGACTTTAAAGGCTGTAATTGCTGTAAAAATGAAGGACTCGCCTTAAATTAACACAAAGACAACTTTATCCAGCAGTTCTTGCTTTTCCTGATAACAGAGGGGATTAGGTTTTTGGGCTGGGATCTATCGCCTCTTCACACATCATCATACATAATATTAGGAAGGGAAAGGGAGTCTCAGTTACCCCTTTATTCCTTCCTCCCTCCCCCAGAGAAACCACAGGATGCAGTAATCAATTAAAAAGGTCAAAATAAGCAAGGTCGAATGGCTTTGTTTACTGCGACTATTAATCTCAGTCACATGCATAAACTTTTTACATATGGGACCTCTATCTTTCCATTCAGCAAAGCAGTGGAGGCCTAATTTCCTTTCCTTTTTTCTCCTCTCCCCTTTTTCTGTAATTTTTATGTTTCCATCCCTTCATTACTGCAATGGCACAAAGTACTATATACAGGGAACTCAGAATCAGGCCCTATTCAGTGCCACATATAGGGTGATATGCAAGAAAAATATGGTAACAAAATGTAATACCTGAACTGCAGATACATAAAATTACTTTATCTTTTTTCTATTTCTTACCTTTTCCCTGTCAAAACATGAAAGATTACCTGAAATATCAGTTAAGCAGGGAAATATTATCCTAATAAATGAGCATGGAAGTATGTGCCCGGTAAGTTATTTGATTAAACAGGAAGCTAGAATCCTATAGATATCCACAAATAAAGCCCCAAATCTAAATGACTGTATCGTTAGCTCATTTGTAAACTGTTCCAGATGTAAGATTCTGGCAGCTTTCCAGTAGGCTGGCTGCAGTCTGAGCTTTCCTGCATCCGCAGTGAGAACTGCAATGCCTGACTCTTCAAGGAAAAGCTCCACAAGGCTGACGACAAATTATATAAAGTAACAACCTGCCTGCCTGGAGACGAGAAATTCAGACAGATCCCCCGGCAGAGAATGCCCTCTTTTCTGGGGCCGGGCTGCAGCCGTTTGACTCTGGATGTGTGATCGATCTGCACGATGCATCACCCGGTGAAAGCCCCTCTGAGAAGATCATTTAGTGATCACATCAGGGACTCCACGGCTAGAGCCTTGGATGTTATCTGGAAAAACACGAGAGACAGACGGCTGGCAGGTGAGAAGGACATTGCATGGTCATATTTTAACATTCATAAGGGACCTTAATCAATAATGGTAATTAGTGGTGTCATTTGCATAATGTACTGATGTCGCCTCTAAGTATTTCTCCAGCTTTTTGTTTCTGTGTCATGTTGCTCCGGTGCTGTGCCTACGGTGGGACTGTATGCCCTCCTCTAACTAGATGAGATAAACACCACATAAGAGCAAAGGAGCAGTGAATTTTTCTCCGATATTATGGTGCAGGCTCCTCAGGCTGAAGCGTGCTGGAGCGTTTTATTTTGCTGCTAGGTCAGACCCTGTGCTTTACTGCTGGGATGCGCTTCAGCGAGTTGCGTTACGGGGTGTTTTGCAGCCAAGGAGCGTGTCAGTTGGAATATCTGGGCTGTGCACCGAGCGATTACTGGTATTTCCTCTGGCACGGATTTCAGTGCTGTGAGCTCCAAGTGAGTGTCAGGTATGCCAGAGCCAGGCTTCTGAGATATAAATTACCAGCCAACTCTATGGCTACAGTTCACATTTTTATCTTGACTTGCAAAGACTCAAAAACCCGAGGCAAACCATAATAGAGGGCTGGAGGAGGAGATCATTTAGCTCACTTTATTTTCCTCTTGTGTTACTGTCTTGTCTGTTAGACTGACTGTTTCTCGTTCACCCTGCTGGGGCTGTTACTTTTCTTATTGTGGCATTTAGAGACAAGGCAGCAGAAAGGCGCAATGGGTGTGACGTGCTGGAGGGATCACTTTGGTTTTGTTTGTATACTTACAGTGGGGGCAGATTATTTGGGGGAGGAGGGAGGAGAAATGTGAATTATGAGAAGATCAAGGATGAGATGACCAAGAGGCAGACCGTATGGCTCGTTAACGTAAACTGAACTCTTGCATCATTCTCCTGCACATATGTTTTGGGGAAATAAGAGCAGCGAAGTGCATGACAAACGTTTGCGGAGGCGTGCCCGTTCCAAAATTGATTACATCAGGTAATCAGGCAGTGAGCGGACCATGGCCTATCAAGAAAACACAGGGGCAGAAACCTGCTTTAAATTAGAGCAACTCATGAAAACCTTGCTCTGCCCACCGTGCTAGTGGCTGGATAAATTCCATGCCTGTTCCCATAGGTGGCAAAGGAGGGTGAGTTTCCCGGGCAGGGGACCTCGGGGTTACCACTGTTTTTCAGCAAAGCCCCAGGGTCACAGGAGATGAGGACATCACATTTACTCGAGTGCGGAGCCGTTAGTCACAAACATGGCAACGTTGTGAAAGCGCCGGACATTGACCCCTCTTCCATGGCAAACCAAACTAGGCAGATAGTCCGTTTCATCTCTCCGAGGTGTGTTGGAAAACAGGGACATAGCTGGAACTGCCCTGGAAGGAGCACCGAGAGGAAAGAAAGTCTGAGCGAAAAGGCAAGGGCATTACACAGATCTATAAAAGGGAAGCTGGTGGGGCCAAGTCAGCTTCTGTTTAATCCACGTGTTGCCTGGTCAGTTGGATGCTTGTTTACCCTGGCATTTGTTTCCATTCCACCTGCTAGAGATGTTTATGAGAACGCTTTGAAGCAAGCTTTTTAATTTATAGTGAAGTTCAGAACAGCATTTGCATCGACAGGCACCAAGCACCTCTGGCCCGTGTCCACGTAAGACAACAACTACCAACTGTCTTCCATAAAATTGTTTTCCTTTCATCTGTTCACATAGGAAAGTGTATAATGACACATAATTTATACCTTATGGATGTGACCTACATATCAAAATATGCAGGTTTTATCAGGGTACGAAAAGGCCTTGATAAACGTATATATTTAACCTCGCATATGATTGTCAAGTATTTGGGGCATAGACAACTGCTAATTATATTTCTTGAGACTCTGTCACATTCCTAGAAACGAGGAGTGAACATGAACCCTTTAGCCTCTTTCGCTGTGCTGATAAGGGTCGGCATGTTTTTATTCTACTTGGCAGATCGTTATGAGCCATCACAGTTTTTATCAATGCAAGGCTTAGATGTTAGAGGACCCTTAACAGCAGTGACAGTTCCATTTTCCAGGCTGTGCTGGTGATGTAGGCTTGTCATTCCTCTCGTACATTTGGGCTGCTGTCAGTCAGAAAGTCAGAAAATCAGGCTAAACCCCCAATAAGAAGTGCAGTATATAGTTGGAGTAAATATGGGTCCGTATTCCTGAAAAGGCTTCATGAATAACAGAGATTCAGGAAGCGAAACAAAACAGCAACAAGCTGTGTTGCTGTTCTGTTTGGTCTCTGGAATATCAGCAGTTTAAACTGCTGACTATCTAAAAATGGTAAAGAAGGGTCATGACACTGGAATAAGAAATCCACCTAGATCAGCAATTTCTGTTATCAGGACACACCTTTAAAAAAGCACATGATATTTCCAAAAGAAAGAAGAAAATGTGAAATATGTATTCTTCCTGGCATACTCAAGAAAAAGTAAGCCAAAAAATGTTATGCCTTTAAAAAAAATGGCTAGCCGGTACAGAGAAATAAAAAAAGACATGTAATGTAATCTGATATAATCATTGAACAGACAGTACTATGTATCCCTTATCCTGGCAAAATATTGTGGAAAATGTCCATAAGATCATGTAGTCTTAATGACACAAAAGAAAAGTAGCATTAGTCTTGGGCAAAAAGTATCAATGGTATTTAAAACGCTATTAAAATTGCATGGAACAGAAAGACTGTGCTGAAGAGGCTTTGATTTTGAGTGGGTGCAGTAGAGGGATGCAAATGAATACGGAGTGTCCTCTCAGATCACCTCTGCATGCCATCCCACCCCGGCCACGACAGAGGACCGCAGAGCGACACCCTCACATTGCTTCTGAACCCCAAACACACCAGGGTGGAGTTACTCCAGGGGCCGTCTCCTCACGCGGCAGAATGGCCCGAGGTTCAGCCAGCTGGGGCCAAGCACGCTTGTATAAATATGGTATGTTATTACACCATATTATGGTAAATTATTATTATTGTATGCACATGGTATATTGCATAAATATGGTATATATTTATACAGTACCTGTCCAGAGGAGCAGTGATTTGCAGCTTGATGTAGTCACATCACGGTCAAACTACTCCTGACGGCAGCACGGCTCCTGCTTTCCCCTCAGTGTCTTTTCTCCCCTTGCTTAGTTGACGCAAGCAAAGAAAATCTAGATGCATGTTTATAGTCATGGCTGGTGATTTTAAAATGTGGAAAATGAATGACTAAATAAGTCAGTAAACACAATGGAAGCATTTTCAATAGCTAAGACATCAAAAATGCCCAGTAGACATGGGATACAATTTGGGGCAAAGGAACGAAGAGCAGTAAGAGGACACAATGAGACTCAAGTTGCCAGATTCCCTACATGGGCGATATAAAAATTGAAACTTTTCCTGTTACTACATTCAAGAGAAATAGAAACATTTCCTTGGGAATTCCCAGTTTATTCCCCTGACTGATGTAAGGCCACGTCTTCAGCTGGGAAGGGAAGCACGTTCTGGCTTCTGGGACAGACCTCCCAACAGCAACCAAGATTTTACGCACAAGACCGGTGGCAGCAGCGCAGGGTGAGCTTCCCCAGAGCTGGCAAGCACCGTTCCCAGCTCTGAAACACGCATTTCCTCCAACCAGGGCAGACAGATTTCTCCTAGTGCCTCCACTGTTGGCTGAATTATCTGCATGATCAACTGTAGATGACCCAGGGTAGCATTCTTCTGCATTGTTCTCAGACCCGTTACGTCCACCATACGACATGAGTAAAAGATCCCTTTTCACTAATGGCCTTTTCATTTTCACCAGCATTTTTCTGAAAAGACATTCAGACTCCGAGTACAGCAGACTACTCATAGACGTCTTTTTTAAATTCATGTGATTTTATTATGAAAAAGCTAAACCGTCTCTGAAATATCTTGTATTATAGACCAAAAAAAAGAATGTGTAGGTAGTCTGGATTTGGTGAATTATTGCCAGTTTTGCTGCAGCAGCTTAGTCAGTGCAAGTCCGGGGAAAAACATTGCATATTTGGTGTTTTAAAAATAAAATTTCAGCTTTTCTATTTGAAATTATATTATCATTTCTTTGAATGCTTACCCTATATAATTTTCAGTTATGTCAGTTTTTTCTTAATTAGAGTTCACTAAAACTTCATTCACTCCGGAATTACATTCATTTTGTACCTTTTGGCCAACTAAAAATAAAGTGGGCTTTTGCCATTTTTGTTTTTCTTCATTTCATTTTCTGTTAATTGCCAAAGAAATGAAAAATTACTCATTTGCAAACATCTGTTACAGACCACTTCTCATTATGCCTACTTTGCTAGTGTTTGAAGCATCCAGAAAGATTCTGTGTGTCCTTCTAAGTTATGCCTAAAGATGTAGCTGTAGAGAGAATTCTGGGACTGCAGAGAAAGTAATTCCATCAAACAGTTACTTTCCATTTAGATTCCTTTCAGAGACTATCAGTCAGCTTTTATCTAGTTTTCATGTGTTTAATAAAGATTAGGTTAATTATGAATCTACTTATGAAGACTTTCTTTGCAGGGTCCTTTGGGTAGACCTTTTATTTTCTTATTTATAATAGTTAGAATTATATCGCATTTTTAAATTTTTCTCACTACTGGACATATCAATCTTTGTGTGACTTGTTTAGGATCACTGGGAGCATCTGAGATGCACTTTCTGCTTTGCTGATGGCAAACTCATTCTTCTCGATCAGCATCCCTATATTTCCATTGGGTTTATAATTGCTGTTTTCTCTTGTACTTTCCCCTTAACCATGATGCCTTAAAGCGTGCCTTTTTATGGTTTGCAAAATCTGTGAGCATAGGACTTACTCATTTTTTAACAATTTCCAGCTTATGCTTCCAGGAATATATATGCATATACAGACATAGAGGAAGGAAAGGAAGTAAAGAGATAAACTTTCATCCTTAGGAAACTTTTGAAGCCCCAGGTTAGGGTGAAGTGTTTTGCAACACATTTTACCTATCCCTAAAATTTATAATTATGCAGAAGACAAATTGCTTCTTTAAGACTTTGTTTTCTTCTGAGATTGGAGAAATAGATTTACAGTGTGTATAGGTGAAATAAGGTTTTGGAAAACTGATATGTTGGAAAACCTGAGACCACTTGATATGTAGCATCAGATACATCACCTTTGGCTAGAAAGGCATTTTTAGGAAATGACTGAACCCTGACCTAGAGACCACCTCCTGCAGGTTTGATGCTTTATTTAGGCTGTCATAAATATTAAAACTAGCCACTTGCCATGAGATAGAGAATGATCAGGTATTGACTTGATATGTGCTTGTAAATGGACTGTAATTTACAGAAACGAAACAGGAAAACAGTAAACAACAGTTGTCTCATAACAAAAGAAGCTATTTGTATAACAAAGCAGGTACAGCATATCCAGTGCAAAACATAAAAATAATTCATTTTGGTTGAATGGTTAAATAGTTTTGTCATCTTAAAGTTTCTTCCCTTTGAGAGTGCTCAAGAGCTTTGTTGGTATCCATGGAATTGCTAAACAAACTTGTAGTAAAACTGATTTTTTGAGAAAATATCAGTTTCACTGATGTGGTTTATAATTCTTCACATCTTTCAAATTCAGACATCAAATATAATCAGAAATAATACATTTCATACACAACATGTGTTTGTCTATTTTTTGAAAAGGTTGCCACCTCAAATTTCCAATAAGATATATAAAGTAATATATGCCTTTTTTAGCACTGTTGTTTTTATCACAGAATGACTGGAATTCATTTAAGCCCAAGTCCTGCAGTCTAAATCGTCATTCAAAATGGCATTTGGAATTAAATGCATCATTAGGTTCTTATTCCACGTTCTGTTTTTTAATTTCTCTCTATCCATATGAAAATAAAGAGAAGTGCCAGGAAGATCATAGCTGCTTGTAGAACGATGCTGGTGTTGTTTATTTTCAGCTGCTGGAATGTCTTGTTTCCAACACCCTCGTGCTTCTAATTTGAAGTTTGGTACCAATAGAGGTTGGAGCACTCACAGGGAAAAGAAAATGCACGTAGTCTGTCACCTTGAGTATTTGTAATGGACATATTCATATAGCAGAACTAAATTACAATTTTGGTGGACTGGACTGTCAGGAAGTTTTATTTACCACTTTCGCATTTTCCTCCATTAGTGACATTTAAAACATTTATTTCATGGAGCTCCACTGTCATTTATGTAACCAGGCTACAACAATGGCACTGTTTTGTCCAAGTTTACAGTAAGAAGTCCACAGTATGCTCAGCGTAATATAAAAGTGGTTGCTACAAAATCCCCAGGAGTTCGAGTTCCAACAGCTGGAGGGGATTACGGAAATTCACCCTTTTTCCAGCGGTCTGGTCCTCCACAGCCATTGTAGCCACTCTAGGACTGCAGCAAACAGCCGGTGACCCCACGTCCCAACCCGTGCCTGGGGTTTTAGGAGCGTGCATAGTAAGAGGGAATCAGTCCCAGGATGCTTCAGCAAATAGGAATTTTCGGAAATAACTTTGCTGCTTTCTTGGGGACTTCAAACTGATGCTTTATAAGCAGGGGCCAAGGAGGGAGGGCACCCAGAGCAGCCCGCAAAATGTGTCTGAGAGGAAAGGAGTGGTTGTGTTGCTCCACAAATGGAGAACAGGCGCCCAGACAGGAAAAACATCACCGTGACTTCAGGCAGCTTGGACACGAGGGGAAGGAAAAGGACGATGCACCTGGCAACCACCTGCTAGGAAACCAGCCTCCTCACTTGTTCTTCTCAGTGTGCAAGGCTTGTGTGTGGTACACGTTGTCAGGTGGGGATTAAAAATGAGTGAGAAAGACGAAAATTACAGTCTGCTCTCTCCGGGCCCTGTTTCATAATTCATCATTGTGGAGATCATTAAACTCTAGTCCCAAACGCTGGATACCACAAGACGAGCAGCACTGTCCCCCTGCTAGAAGCCCATCCCGATGGCAGAGAACCAGGAGGCCTCACCTCCTCCTGCTCGTTGAACATTCACTTCCCAAAAGCGGGGGCTCCCGATTCCCAGAGCCAGCTCCCCAGACTGGATATTCTTTCAGCACTGAGCAGACATTTCGGGCATCTGAAAGACCATCACGTATTCGAAACGTTCCTCTAAAAACTGCTGAAAGTGCTGCTCCGCGTCTGATTGTTTGGAAGGAGCCTTGCTCACAAAATATTTCAACTGCTGCAGTTCTGCGAACATCTGGACATCTTCCTTACGTCAGAGGTGGATGATGAGATCCAGATGCTCGGACTTACTGATGTTTTCATTAACTTCTTAGCAGTTTTCTCTTTGTTTTGTTTACCAACTGCAACTTCTTAACTCCAGCTCGCGTATGCAAGCGTTACTGGGGAGAGCGAGGAGAAGAGCTGGAAAGGAGGGGGGCAGCCAGAGAAATGAAATTAGTGTTTGGCCTAGATCCAGGATAACTGATTGCTCTTATGACAATGTGCTGTTCCAGGATATGCCGCCTGTGGGAAGGTCAGCCCCAGATGATAGGAAACATTTCGCCGAGCTGCTATTTTCAGTAAAAATGAGCTATATGTTTTGCTAATTATGTTCTAATTCCAGAGTAAACATGTTAAGCTATGAAGACAACAGGAAATACGGATGTAAGATAATATTAATGGCAACCTCCTGAACTTTGCGTTTACAATCATGCCGAAACCTAATTGCCATATAGAGAATATTTATTGCTCTGAGGGAATGCCACTATTGCAGCAGACACAGGAGGGAGCCCAGTTATTTTGTAGGCTATATATTAGGAACTAGCTGAATACTTCTTTTAAGGAAGATGTTGGCAATAAACCGAGTACAAAAAAAAATGAATACAGATCCAAGCAGCTGTACAGTACCTCTATGACAATAAATGTTTTATGCGTTCGCTAATTTTATATGATAGAATTCCACTTACAAGAATTTCAGTCGTTTCCAAAAGCTAGTTCCTTCAGCTTTTTCCCACCGAAAATAGAATTAGTGCTGGCAGAACAGCGTGCCTTGCAATGCACATCCCATTAAGAGGCTGAAGTGGATTTTCAAAAACTGGCTAAACTTACATTTTGCATTTTATGTAACTATACAGTTACGTTGGGTGAAAGAGAGAGAAACATCAGAGCACGTTGCTTGCTTGACTGATACTATTACTCACTGAACGTTGCAGCATCCTTAACACTGTGTAAGAAACTGAGATTATATATTGAAGAGATTACAGTCTGTAAAACAATCACTGCCAGTGTTCAGCGGGAGGAGGCAAATTCAGAAGCCATTTGAATATATTTATTACATACCCCCAAAAATTCAGCGGTCACTCAGATCAGCACAGGCAGAGAACTTACCAGTGAGCTTCCTCCTGCGGTGCCACGTTTGCGTGCTTGTAGGGACCCAAGTGGGGCTAGGGTTCTGTGGGGAAATGGGGGAGAGAAAAAATGCACCACATTCTCCCAGTGCAGAGAGCATCTCACTGTACGAGAGGCTGCACATTGGTATTGGTATTTCCAGACTGCGAGAAGGTCAATTAGCAGTATAGTTTATTTTTGGAGTTATGGGTGTGTTTGTCTGGGGGTGCTTGATGTGCACATATCTGTGTTAATCCTACGCAGAAGCAGCTAATTAAAATAATAGGAGAGGAATGTTTAGGCAGATTCTGCTTCCAAGGGGTAAATCAAATGTACAGAAAAGAATGAACAAAATAAGGAATGGATAGCAGCTAGCCAGCCAGTTACTTGGACAGTAGAAAAAAAAAACCCAGCTAAAAAAACAAGTATAGCACAACTGCATAGTAATATCTGAGAAGGAATTCTGAATTTCATAGAATCATAGAATCACAGACTGGTTTGGGTTGGAAGGCACCTCAAAGATCGTCTGGTTCCAGCCCGCCTGCCATGAGCAGGGACACCTTCCACTAGACCAGGTTGCTCAGAGCTGAATTGAACATATTAAAAAGTTGTGACCAGATGTGCACAGAGGCTGCTAGATATGATTTTTTGACTTCATTCTACTTCTTCACACCCCAACTCTCATGTGATTTGACTTTAGTTACATCTTTAATTTCTCATCTTCTCTTATGTGATAATAGATGGAGCCCATCCATGATTGCAGCTTTGGATTATACTCCAACATAGATTAGAGTGGTCTATGTTTTGCAGTTTCTGGCAAATAAGAACGAGAGTTTTGTACATTTCTCTGAGGGAACTTGTCCAATAGAAAGCCGATTGCTAAAAAGGCACAGGTACAAAGGAAGATCTGCATTCTGCTTTTCTCTTGTGCTTTCACTTTTTCAGGTCTCTGTTGTGTACCAATACAACTTTATTTGGCAGAGAGATCAGAACCAACGCAACACTGTTGAGCTATAGATTAATCGTCTTTTTCTCCCTTTTGATGCTCCAAAAGGCTTTTAGTCTCCATCAATGCTCTGAGAAGGTCATGTTCAAATTTCACAGCATACTTTCAGAGTTTCTGTCATGTTACCCTCGCTACTGATGACGAAGCTCTATTTTGGCAGCCGTCCTACAGTAGCAAAGTATCTGCCACCCGAGCTGAAGCAACAACGGGCCTGCTCCGGTGAGCCACAGACGAGGGTTTGGCATGTGTCTTTGTCACAGCAGAAAATGTCAAGGCATTAAACCTGCTCTGGTCCATAAGACTGAAGAAAATGGAAATACATGTTGTCTGGTATATTCTTTATATAATATTAAATGTATGAGATGTTATTCTTTCCTTTCACTTGGTTCATTAATCTGATATTCTTCCAGGCAGCTTCATCCTTGAAACACATGAAAGAAGGTTTCACTCTGAAAGGCTAGGCGGGAAGCGGTTTTCTTCCAGGCCTGATTTTTGTACAACACGTCTTCTTGTCGGCGCTTGTGCTTTGCAGTGTCATTGCGTGCCATCTCTGCAGTCAGTGAGAGCTGAGGGGACAGAGGCACGGCTGCAAAGTGCTCCCAGAGCAAAAGAAGCCTGGCCTTGATCTTTTGGTTTCTCCCCATATCATTTGCTGGTCAAACATCTCTGTTTTGCCCTCAGACAGGTATGTGGCTTCCTGGTGTGTTGTGTTCGCCTTGGTATACCAGCTCTCACCGTGTCTACTTCTGTTCATCCTGAATACTTTCATTTAAAGATGCCAAATTAAAGCTTCAAGCACTTGAGGTTCATCTGCCGTGATGTTTCTGCTGCTCGGTAGTTCAGCAAATGCTTCTGGGTTTTGTTGAACCCTACACACAGATGTACTTCAGGGAGCACTGCCATACACTACTGCAGTGATGAGAAAGCATCAAGCTTTTCAGTGCAAAGGAAAACTTTCCTGAGCAGGTAAAAAATAGGTTGGCTTTACTCTCCATTAGGTTGTTAAAGAGTGATCAGTGATTTGGAAAAAAACCCAACAACAAAATTTAAAAAAATGTATTTGATCTTGCTGGAAGAGAGAGTTCTGATTAAAATGAAAGTTTGGTAGGTTTCAAAAGGCAAAGAAACCTTGGATAGAAATTTTGAGGACAGTTGCATAAGTCCAGCAGAACACCGATTTTGTCTCCCACTGCTTTTAACCAATGATGCAATGACAGAGATTCATGTAATGGATCTGAAAAAGAGAAACTCTGATCTTTATCCTAACATGAGAAGGTGCTGCCTAAAAATCTCTCATTGTGCAGAACCAGGAGAAACCAGATTGCGATCGGACATTTTTGTTGATTAATTTGTTTATTTTTCTGTTAGAAGAATTTGCTGAATGGACATATTCATAATTCCAGCTCTTTAATACGAAAGTGCTGACCATATTCTTCTGCATACCACATATTTTGGAAACCAAAGAACCTAATAAGACTTACACTATTGATAAAATCCTGACATTCAGTCTTGTAGCCAGAATTGGAGTTTTTTTCACAGTTGTATCAATGAAGAAAAGAAAGAGGGTGTTTCCATGTGATTTTTTCAATCAAGTATATATATTAGTACATAAAGTGCATACATACGTAGATGTATGTATGACTCTTTCTATGTTTATTGGCCTTTTGGATTTCTATAGTAAGGTGAGGTGAATGAGATAAGCCTTCTCAAGCAAAAATAACCCTGTAGTTAGAATTTTTAAGGTTCATTACTAATGATTCTTCCTTACTTTTAGATCTAATTTTGGGGTCAGCCCAGAGTCCCCTCAGAGCTCTTTGCTGGTGGATTGAGCTCATCTTTTTGCATCTCTGATCATATGGAATAGCCATGGTTCCTTTTCTAAGGCTCTAACCTTCTACATTATAAATTCCATAAAATCTCACACAGTAACTGGTATATTATTTATGAAATATATATATTTTATTTTATTTTAATTTAAAGAGTTCAGATATCTATTTTCTGAATTTTTGTACTCATGTAGTAGCTTCTATAATTTGATTTTGAATCTTTTATTCATTGGAAGATAAAATTATCTGTGGTCTGTTAGGACCCTCAAGCAAGGTCTCAGATACTTCAGGCAGGAGGGAAAATGACTGCACAAATATTTATCACTGGCATCAGCACAAGTATTGTAGAAACACAGACTCTTTGGCTCATTTCCCAGCTATGGCAGCTTTCAAGAGAACTTGAAGCCACTTTTCAATCTCAGTTTATTCTTTCAAAGTACTTGGTAAAATCTGTTCCGTTTCTTACGGGCATATGTTGTCATCTATAGGCTTAAAGGGTTTGGGCTGCAACCTGACATGGTAAAATAATACATAAGTTCGCTTTGTATCATCTCAAAAGCAACCTCCTTCTGTACCTGCTAGAAACATAGAAGAGGCATGAAGTATATGCAAGGTTATGTTCCGTGGTATTTTAACCTTACTGAAGCTGACCAGTGTATATCTACAGTATAATTCTCTGAAGATCTTTTCTTCAACCAGACAGATGTGCAGAACGGATGAAAGAATGAGCACTCGGTGAAAAAAAAAAAAAAAAGAGAGAGATTAGATTAGAAATGAACCCTCTCAGTTCATTGATTGAATAGTAGATATTGTTAACCTGAACTTAGCTTGGGAAGTTTCGTACATATCTTGTGCTAGGCTATCGGACGTGAGGCAGTAAAGTTAGATGATCTCAAATGGAAATACTTTTTCACTGCAGAGAATTTAAATAGCTTATGTCTGTCTAGGAGCAAGGAATTTTGCTGATGAGAAAGCAACAATAACTTCACTAAGGAAAGAATGTGGTCCGACAGAAGAATATGAACAAGTTGAAGACAGGTATTTTGATGAGATTTCAAAGATCAATAAAAAGATAGTCCACATTTCTCAATCTTTCCAACTAGCATGAGAAGTAGAAATAATTCAGCATGTCTACATAGAAAAGCTTGTAACTTATACCCTTGCACTTCACTGCCATTGCGGCATTTATGAGTGACCATAAAACCTAATTCCTTTCCCGCTATCCCACTATCTGAATTCCTATACAGTTCTCACTATCATCACATCAGATCTATCTGTTTAAGAACAGAAATAACGACAATCTCCTCTCTATTTTTTTTTCTCAGACTGTAAAAAGCAAAAATGATTGCCAAGAAAATTTTTACTTCTTCCACAAGTCCATATTCTTCTTCCATATTTTAATTAGTAGTATTCATATTATTTTTGCTCATAAGTATTCTTAGTAGTATTTAGTATTCTTTTGCTCATAAGACATCTTATATTGTAATGTCACTGGGGTTAGCGTCCTCAGACAGCCCATTTGAAAGCTGAAACCAGTAGTTTCTGATCCCTGAGCCCACCACTGCTTTTAATAAGATCTACTGAAGCTGTTAGGAATTAAAGGTCATTACAGCTTTGTGTATATTTGGGCTATTTGGCAAAATTAGCTTGCCATGGTGGCCTGATGGGTAATGATGAGCACATCTGGTTCCATTTCTTTGGAGCTACCACAGCAAGATGTAATTTCAAACATGAGGTTTCAGTAACCACCACCTGGGGAAATCTCCACAGGGATTTAACTCTTCTCTGCCCCCTTTATTTAAGATCATTCACTCCAGTTCTTCCTTTGTCCTCGGTGATCTCACCATTTCATTCCCAGCATTTCAGTTTTCTGCCAGGGGCCAGTTCACAATATTAGGTACAAAATCTTTTGAGACAAGGATAGACAACAACCATGTGTTCATGCAATGCCTGGAACAGGTGCTGAGCACCCTCTAACTAATACATCTCTCCGTACAGTGACAGTGCTGTAAGCAAAGCTTTGCTTCAGGACAGAGGGTTCATAGCAGTGAGCATAACTGAGGGTTTTTTCTGAATGGGAGAAATCTTTTATACTGTATAATGTGTTGCAAGGAAGTGATCAGAATTAGACCAGCAGGGAAATTTATATTTAAAAAATAAGAATATTTAAACAAATTAGCTACATAAAAATGTTAGGAACTATGATTTTAAAGTATTTATTTTTATAAGACTGTATTTTAAAGACAGTACAGCTAAAATGTCAACTCCAGTACAATAGGCATAGCAAAAAAATCCCCACAGATAACTACAAGCATATTTTGATAACACAGTTTCCTTGTGCTTAAAATACATATAATTACTTTTATTATGAAAATGGTGTCAGATTTAAAATAGTACTAAATCTACTGTTTTGTACATCTTATACTTCTCCATTACTTTGATGTTATTTGTTTTTGTGGTCACAATTCATTGAATTTAAAGGGCTTCAGTGGCAATGAGGGGCAACACAAATGTTTAGCTATGTGTAGACGTACACCAGAATTTCCATTGATATTTCTTTATATTCTCAAAGCAGATAAGGGTAGAATGCACACCTGCCTGTTTTACCACTAACATTTACTAGAAAGCATGAGAAATAGAATAGAATATTATTCAGAAATACAGGAGGAAAATATAAAAAAAATAAATACTTTCATGGGACCAAAGCTAATTTATACCACTTCTTGAAAAACAGACTGCATTTTATAGCCAGCAAGCTAACATAAGATTGCCCTTTCCAGGAAAGCGTTACTTGCTGTTCACGTAGGACAGCAGGATCCCCTTTCTTCATGCTCCCCCTGCAACGTGCATACGCAGTCACGCCATCCCCTAAAGATCCCCCCAGCTCGATCAGCTCCTGGTGGGGGTGTGCCGGGTACGGGTACAGCCACCGCTCCGCAGAGCTCGCCGTCTCAGGTGAGGGTAGAGGAAATTTTCTTAATGCTTATCTGTAACTCCACCCTTTAGTTACTGCGAGTTACACGAATCAATTCCGAAGCATTTTTGATGTGACGTATATATCTGAGTGCGTGATAGTAAAAGGCTTCAGAGGTTGTCCTCACTCACGCTTGAGCCTTTTCAACAGTGCCTTGGTTGTACTCTGCTCCTTTGAAGTCCCTTTAAATTCAACGTGATGGTACAAACAGCAATGAAACTCCACGCAGCTGTAGGAAGCATCCTTCTCCTTGGCCAAGGTGAGGACGAGCACTGTCCCATAGTGGTGGCAGCGGCTGGAGGCGTGCTGCTACCCACAGCGTTTTGGGCAGAGCGACTGCTTTTAAGAAGAGAATGTAACTGCTGAACCTCCCCAGCCAGACACACGTGCGCTCAGCTGGCAGCGAGCACGCTTCAGCCTTACCTTGCTCCTCTCCCTGTGGGGCTGGGAAAATGAAGCTCTCATCTCTTGGCCTACAAGCAAGCGAGTGTGAAGGTGCGGCTTCTGTTTTTCCCCATGATCTCCGCGTGAGCAGATGGGTTTACCACTGAATTTCTTGGATGTGGGCGCAGCTACACTCCACTGGGTGTGAGAAATTCAAGGTGGGAAATAGACTCGTAGGTAGGATCAAACAATGATCACCAAGATCAGGTATCCTTGGAGATGGAAACTCCCCCTACCAGCATATACGCATCCTGGTCAAGGACCCCTGTTCTGGGACAATAGTCTTGCATAGAAAAAGGATAGAGCTGGGCTCAAAATCAAGTTTTACAGGCAAAATGTGATGCCATTATGTGGCAATGCAATAAACTTCCAGGAGAATCGGGATCTGGTTTGTGAGTTATATCACCTCTTTCCCACTTGTAGCTTAATTTGAACTGGAGGCATGTTTTAAATATTACTGTAGTGTTAAATCAATTGTAGCAAATTGGAATGTCACTATGGGCAAAAAAAGCAAAGAATAAACTGCACTGAGACATACCTATTAAGCAGACAAGTCTGTAAACGAAGGTTAAAAATGGAAATTGAAGAAAGAAACTCAAAATGGCATGCAAAAGAACACGACACTTGAACAGAGATGATGCAGCATTGACATTGGCTGGAGAATAAAAGGAGCTCACTATCTAACTTGTAACTTTCTGTAAAGCCTTGGGAAGCAGCAATAAAACCGAGAATCTCAATAATCCAGTTATTTCAGCAACAGCTAGTAAACCAGACAAACAGCGATGCAGATGAATCGTATTTTACCTGTCTTTGCCACGACCGTTCACAGACTCTTAGCAGCTGCTCCAGTAAATAGGTCTCCTGAGAGAATGACCTTTAAAGCTCTTTAAAATTCTGAACTTTAAAATTAGCAGGATTTCGGCACTCCGTCTTGGACAAGCATTTTGTATGTACGTCAGGATGGTCATGAATGTGAGAGACTGTGTGTGGTCAGTATAGGTCTTGCTAAATCCCGTAACTAGGTGAGCTAACTGCATGTAATACGCTATATCGATAAGTGTAACAGGTGTAAATGAGACCCCCTCGACTTATGCAAATCAGACATCATTAGTTTATTCAGCCACCTGCTCTGATTTGTTTAAGCATTTCTCAGTATGCCAGAAATCACACTCGCTTTGGTAGGCTTTAGTTTTCTGCAGAAATGATTCTGCAGGACTCCGACTCGTTCTGAAGAATGGTTTCTTTCTTCTCTCACCTGAGTTCATGCCCTACAGATAAGCAAATATCAGCTCATCTAAAGGCGCATTACCTCCCTCCTTCTCGCCGTTCGCACTCCAGCAGTCACGCCAACTGTTTACAAAGATATCCCACTTCTGGCCAGAAGTGGCATGAGTGCTTTATAGCTCTCTATTTACAAGATATCAAAGTGGTTTCTTAGACAGCAGCGCAATTTCCCTCCTGCTCTGGGCACATGAAATCAGTGAACCTAATAAACGAGAAAAGCCTCATTAATGGAAGCAACTGTCCTTTGTGAGTGGGGAGGAGAAGCCAGCAGATCAAAGGTGCCCCGCTTCCCTCTGTAGTGGCTGCACATCTGTTTTCGTTATAGAGAGTGTGTGGTTGGGCTTGCTGGTTGACAACAACAAAGCTTTTTGCTCTTACTGTTTTTCTAATATATGCTGACTTCAGTTTTCAACTCTTTCTAGAACTATTTAAGTGCTTTAATGCAAAGCTCTTGGTCTGATTGATATAAGCTGTGTCTAAGTTTAACTAGGGCGTTGAAAGAGGCGATGCTCCTCATCTGGCTATATTAGATGTAAATAAAAAGATTAGACAGCACTGTGCTGGAGTTAACTTTCCTTCAAAAGAACATCAAAAGCTGGTATTTTTTGCAACTATACCCAGCCACAAACAAGCCCAGGACTGGATCTGTTATTCTAACCGTAGGTGTGCTCTCCCTTTTGAAAAAGACACAGGAATTGTAAAGACTGGTATAACTTACGTGCAGTTTAAGAAAACCTAAATAAAATCATCATTTCATAAGATCTTATATAGCTGGGACCAGATTTGAAGAGCTAAGTATTACATGGCAAAAATCTTTCTTTTGGAATCAGAGAGAACGAGTTTAAATACTGAAATATTTCGAAAAATAATGTTGTCTGTCAATGTCTCAGAAATGCTTTTTTCCCTACTTTTTGTCAGATAGGAAAAACTTCACACTATCAAATTAAAACACTGCCTGTCCAACACCATTCTTATTCTTTTCTGTATATTTTTCCCCAAAAGATTTTGCAGTAGATCGTTCTTATGGGGTATTAGCCATCTTCCATAAGCACTGACTGTCATGCAGTAGTAGACTGGTAATTAGAAACTGTACTAGAAGACTCTTTGTGGGCAAAAGCCTTTGTACTGAAAGTGGCCACATAGATATGGCTGAGCAGCCCATCAAAATTGTAAGACACTAATATGATTGTGATGAACACTAATTATAATGAACAGTGAGAAAAAAATTAGAGAAAGGTTAATCCAGTAAAGCACTTAGCAAAATTTCATCTGAGAGAACAATAATGGGAATGCTTTAAATTGCTCCCTCTCCTTCCATCTGGCACTCAGAACTGAGGAAGCTGATCAAATAAAATGAGAAATGCCACATATTTTTGCCTTGTACCGCACGTGTATGACTCAAGACTCAGTGTCTGAAGCTGCTACAACCCAACGTCCGTCTGAATCCAGCTGACTCCTTCCTCCTGCTTTGGCAGATGGGTGAAAATGTACTTACAGGACGGTGAAACACTGCAAATCCCTCAGTCAAGTCCACTCCAGGACTTCATGGTCAAGAGTTGCACTGCCTTTCTGAGTGACTGCAGAAATCACAAAAAAATTACTCCTATTTACTTGTGAGAATGCAGGAGAAATCTGAACAGTTTGAGAAAAACAAATCTTTCATGTAAAACATGTCAAGAAACCCTTCTCTCTACTCAGGAAGGAAAAGAGATAATTTTAATTCTAGTGTTTCTATTTGTAACATAACATATTTCTTCGGCTAAAGAGGACAAGCAGTGACTTTAAATAGGTCAACTTGTTTCCTCTTGTCCATATCACTCCCTAAAGTGCTCTCCACCCTATTCTTGTTTGAGTGATATCCTTATTCATTCTTATTTGTGAAGGTTAGGTCATCCAATTCACTCACAAAGTCAACAAGACAAGCTGACCAGGGCTTTAGACCAATAGCAAATGTTATGTCATATGCTTTAAATACAAAGTAGAAATAGCATAAACATTTATGAAAAAGTTCAAGTGAAATGGATGCATGAAGAATGTTTATTTGTTTATTTGGCTTTCCGTTGTTCACACATTCACTTGGTATTTGTTTAAAAGAAAAAATGACACAGTATTTTGATTAATACTAACTTGAGATAGCAGAGAGAATGTATGCATATAAAGCTGAATTTTCCTCCCAAAGATAGAAATGACAGCCGAAAACCATCCTAGTAGAAAACTGTAGCTCTTACAAGATTTACTCTTCACAATGTGAACCAAGCGTTGAAGGTAATAAACATATAAACTTAAATTTTGCAAGTAGTGATTCTAACTGCACTTCATTGTTCATGCTCTTTTCTTAATGAGTCCAGAGGGGTCTGGGCTGTGTGAATCTGAATATAGAATTTAGGATAGTGTCTTACAAGCACAAAGCTTATCCTACAAATCAATTTGAGCATACCCTACACATACAAGATTGCTCACAAACAGTGCATTTAAATTTGCCAGCAGAATTCAGCCAGAACTTGAAAGAATGAGAGGCAGTAAACTGGTCATCTGTATGTCGAAAGTACACACATAACAATCTATATCACCTCATAAAATGAGTCATTTCTTTTCAGCTATTTCAAGAGCATTACTTTAAATCCATAATATTTCTGTAACCTACTTTTTCTTTTCAGAACCAGTCATTCTTATTTAAATCTAAGCGATGGCGCTGATGCATATTTTGTCTTTAGAGTAGACCAACAAATAGCAAGATACTATTTTCATGAGGCTTTTGGTGTCATTGTTTTTCACCCAATTTAGGCTACTAAGCCCCACGACAGATTAGCAGTCTGCCTTGGATAGCAACGTGATCATACACGAGAAAGAAAATGTGAAGTCTGGCTGACCGTTGGCAACACATGACACCTCTGTTAGACGCAGTCTGTGATCTACCAATATTACCTTATATCTCTTGCTATTCCAAATGAAAAGAGGTCTCCATGCTCATGGTAGAGTAAGACTTCCCGTGCACCAATGCCGTTGAGTTGACTTTGGTGCAGTTTCTAGGTCCACACTGCCGAGCCCCCCACGTGAAAAGAGGTACACAGATTTTTGGGGCAGCGTTGGGGTATGGCTATAAACCATGTTGCCTTCCAGTAGTGGTACTCAGGCCACAGATTGGACACATCTGTCTTAGACGTTTCCCTTTTTCTTACGATCTTAAAGAGAATTGAAAAACAAGAACAGAATCTGAGGAAGATCCTAAGTCAGGTACTTATAAATTTGACAGTTTTGTGAATGATTTGAGAAGGCAGCATGAAAACGTGTCAGTTTTCCAGTGTATTACCTGTGGTCCTCTCTCCCCCTGATTTGGTGAATCTCAAAGTATCTGTTGCTTAAGATCAAATCCTACAGGCTCTTGTGGAGGCCATAAGCCAAGTACTGAGGATATGTGGCGGTTACGGAAAAGAAGGATTTGATTTATATTTCATTTAATACACTTTCAGATAAGGCACTTCACTCTGTCATACGGAGACCCAGAGTCTTAATACTTGCACTAAATAGATGTGGACAGCCAGAACTTTTTAAGTGTCTCTCTAACCACAGTTACTCTTCTCATTTAGAGAAAATTATTGCCAATATCTATGACAGAGTGGATATGTATAACTGAAAAATCATTTGTCAATTTGCACCTTTGTTTTTAATTGTAAAACAGGCATGACCATCCAATGACTTTCTGAAACATAACGGTTTCATGAAGGCCTTTGACAGACGAATTCACCAAATTTCTCTCATATCGTGAGAAAAAGTGATTTTTTTTTTTTCTACTAAAATATGAGCGATTAGCCACTGCATTGGCATTCCTAACAGAGTATTTGGTAGTGGGGTGTGGCCGCTCCAGTCTCCCAGTCTTCACTCAGCCTCCTCTGGGAAGTATTATCGCAGGATAGTTTAGTTCAGGATTTATATCTGTCAGTGTGATCTGGCTACAACCCATTCTCAGCAAGGGAATCTCCATACGCCATCTTCTACTTCCACACATGTGCCAGCCTAGATATCGCCTGACAACACCGATTTTAGACTCCAAAACTTTCTACCTTTTCTCTAACGAAACATTTCACTTGAAACCCTGTTGGGCTGAAGGAAGAGAGAATTTTGCCAGGACCTCATCCTATCTTCTTTCGGAGACTACCCACGAAAATGCGCGATGTCACATGACATTCCCAGCACAGCGCTGGGTAGGGTATATCCTGCAGAAAGACATCTCTTGTAAACAAGATTTAGCAGTCTTGGAGGGAATTTCCTGCCGTTGGTCAGATTGTTTTGAACACCGTTGACCTTGCTGCAGATTTCTATTCTAAGAGCAGCTATTCATCTGTGTCCCATCCAGTTGCTTTGATGACAGTAACTGCTGGGGAGGTGGATAAGGAAATCTAGAGACACTCGTTCCAGTTGTGAGGCCTGCTGATAACCAGCCCAGACTATGCTCTGCTAGCCTGTGCCGATTTAAACACTGTTTGGAAGGAAATAGCTTCACTGAGGAAGGAAGTGAGGGAATGCGGAAAACAAACCAAAAAAATTCCAAGTATAGCACTAACCTAGACCACATCATGTTGCCATCATACTACCAATATTGCACAGCAAAACACAGGGCAAGCACACCTCAGATTGCATAAAAAATGTATTTCTGAAATGCACTGGCGTTGGAGGCGTTCTCAGACACTCTTCTTAAAAAGGGTTGTCAGTCCTTTTTAAGCCGATGAATCTGCACTATTTGTTCCTGCTTTGCAAAGAATGCCACATTCCTCACCAAGAAAAAAGATTTCTTACACTTGGGATTGTAATGACTGATTCATGGACAGTTTTTTCGGGACACACGGAGGAGATCTAGGCAGAAAAGCCAAACCACAGGGAGAAACACATACTGATTTATTTAGTTAGCTTCACGTCTTCTAACTTGAAAACTCTTCTAGCTTTTTAATCTCTCCTCTATAAAGATACATTTACATAAGAACTATGTTTTAGTGGACATAATTTTTGGAAAGTAATTTTTTAATTACTTTTTTTCAAGACTTATGCAGCATAAAGTAGTTTCCATGTGTCAGATAATTCATATCCTTCGCAGGCTGAAGCCTCTCCAAAAAAGTAACTAATCAGATCGTGGAAATTTAAGGTAAAACAGAGACAATCAAAAATTGTGACTTGATCATACTGCATGAAGGGCATCTTTGCAGGGCTGATTTATCCTGACGGTCTCAACCTTTCAGAGGAAATCTTTCCATTTTCTGTCTGTTTTCCCATATAATAAAGAACAGACTATGGCTATATAAGAAAGAACAGACGTAGTTTGAAATAGTCTGAAATTATTAAAAATGTTAAAAATTTGCAAAGTCTACATAACGAGGATCAAACATTTAGTAAATATTCAATATCATCATTTGATATTGAAACTATCAAGTATATGACATTGTTTTCAATACTTTGGATTCTTGTGTACAGAATAATCCAAGACTTTTATATAGTGATTTACTAAACACTTTCAAACAGCTCTAAAAGAGCAGAATGGATGCTCAAGGTATCAGTTTATGTAGGTATTTGGAACCAGAGTTCTGAGTCATATAAGCTAAACTTTAATTTAGTACCTTTTCTGTTATTATGTTTAACAAATGACTGAATGTAAAAGTTTCAGTAGTTCCTCAGTGGAGGTTCCTGATTTCAGCAAAAGTGTATTTCTTGTTACATCTTCAAATGGTTGTGTTTTTTAGTCCACCGACAGTTATGCAATGACATCGCAGCTTTCATTTCATATCACGTGAGGTCTGGTTCAAAGGCTTACTAAAATCATTGGGCAGCTTCCCGCTGACCCACAGTCTTAAGCCAGCGGCAAATCTATGTCCTAGGTCTGCACACCCACGCAACCGTGGCTGAAACTGAACATGAATTTCTCACAGAACTCTGTATAGGCCCAACTGATACTCATATCTGAAATGAAAAGTAAATGGCACAAAGAAAACAGCTTGAAGCTGACAGGATACAGCATGCAAAAGGTAGGGAAAGAAATCACATTTGATATTCTTCCTGAAAAGTTGTATGTTAAAGACAAGTACAAAAGGATAAGGATAAAATATTATCTGAAAGATGAAGGAGAATATTCCTTTATTCAAAAGCAAGTATGTTGAATTTATAATCTGGATTTCATATACTTTTCTCACACATAAGAATATCAGAGAAAATAGAAAACATAAATTCAAGATCTAAATGAGAACATGATGCGGAGGACAGAGAGGGCAATGCAGTGAGAAAGGACAGCACAAAAGCAAACAGCCTATTCCATCGTCCTCTTAATATTTCAGCTGAGAGTCAAGCTGTATAATGTTCTCTAGTTTCAATTAGGAGAGTAAGAACCAAGTTTAGAACTGTGTTAGGTATATCCCAGTTGTTAAACAAACAAATACGAGAAAAAACGAGTCTGAAGAACCCCATTTGGATGCAATACAGATTTTCACCTTGGGTCTGCAGAATCCCCAAGTGACTGAGGTGGCCAAGCTTTCTACAGCCACGGACCGCCTGTTTTAAGCAGAGTGCATAACTTCTGTCTAAACAACTCAGCAGAAGACACACCTGATATAAAAATTATTGGGCAACATTTTGGTCTGCATTTTATAAAAGCTCTGACTCCATAGTCTGCTGGGTCCCTTTATAATCTCTGACTAGTCTTTTTTTTGTTTTTCCTCACAGACAACTGCACTGCCCTGTCATAGATGCAAGAGGTGACTAGTGTATGATTTTCCTGAATTTATTCTTTAGAAATTCTGATTATTTTCCAGCCTTTTTCATACATTTCTCTGAACACAAATTTAGCCTGATCGTAGTACATACTGGTCATGAATTTAGCTGTCAAACTGTAGCTTAGGTTGAGGTTAATTTAATCCAAAAGAAGTGACAATACACCGCTTGAATGTAACTGCGTGAAGCAGGTCCTCTTCCCACCACCCTCCTATTTTGATCACATCTGACCCTCCCTGCGTCATCGTGGCATTTACGAAACAGGGAATTTTCTTTTTCACAAGCTCTTATACTAAGAATAAACAGCTTTCCAGATGTCTTTGTTTTAAGGGACCTCCTTTATGTCCCCCAAGGTCAAGCTGCTGAACATTTAACCTGTTTTGAAATATCTTCTACTGTTAGTAAGCTGCATGAGCAGGACAGAAAAATAAAAAGACACTCTCTGCGCTTTCTTCCATGGCATCTCCGCCCCGATATAAAGCTCTCTGTTAGGCTTACACAGCAATCAGCTATCACCTTTCCCTGTGTTTCTGCTTTTTATCACTCCGTTCTCCTCTGGTCTTGCTGACAATCCCTGGCACACCTTCCTTGCAGTCACTTGCATGTCAGTCAGCAGCTGCCTTCTCACACGTCCCAGCCCTGTTGAGCAGCTTGTGAAGCACTAGCAGATAGTCCTGTCTTTTTTTTTTTTTTTTTGAGCCTTTCTGCATTTTAGGAAGAAGTTTAGTAATAAAATCAAGCAAAGGCTGATCAGACATTCACACGTGCATGCAATGATCATAGTGAATTGCACGTGGATTAATACCCTAATTAAAGAACACAGGATGCCATTCCTGTACCAACATTACAGGGAGAAACAGGTGAAAAACATGAAACCTCAAAAATTCTTTGTGATAGTACTGAGACACATTGTTTCTGATTTTGGAGGTGCCTAAAAATTACTAAGGTATAACTGTGCATTTGTACAGAATTTGATTATTTTAATACAAAGAGAAGGAATATGAGGTCACAAGTTTCAATCCAATATTTCTTTAATCCTGGTAACACCTCTGAGTTACCAGATGCCCGTTCTCAGGCCCACCTACTCTTCCCAGTTTCCTTTTCAAGATCTTTTCCTATCACAACTATGGCTGTCTTGCTTAAATATTTTCCTCAGTGCTGCATGATTTCTGGTCTCAAGAAAAGAACTCTTTTCTTAATATCTCCTCTTATATTCTACCATCATGCTGTTATTTTCAGTTGAATCGTACCTCATAATTCCAGGAAGAATGAGAATATTTCACCCCAACGTTTACTAAAAAATTCCATCAGGTTGTCAAATGTGTGCTCAAATGTAATCCAGCAGACTCAGTCTCTCACAGAGCATTTTACCCTATCTATTTATTATCTCTGCTGCTTTTGTTTTGTTCAGCGTAACCAGATTCTGACTTTTCCTTTAATAAATACCAACTGTTTCAGCCCACTAGTCAGAATGACCAGTCTTGCCTAGTGTTTCCTCCATCTTCTCTTTCTAAAAGCTGGTGGGAGTATCTGTACACCTTCCTGCAGATTAGAAGTCGTTATTTCCGTGGAATGAACTGTTATGATGAGGCCAGAACTGGCACACCGGTGAACATATGTTTTTGCAAAGGGAAGTCACCATCTGGCTGAAATGCAGTCAAGATCCGTCCTGGCCCCATCTGCAGGTGAGAGAAGATACCAGTGGAAGCAGCTGGTATACAATCAGAACACATAGTCTTGCAAGATGTTGACCTAAAATGAAGAGGCATATGTTTATGTGTTACAAACACTGGCTTCCACCTCACCAGCAGACATTTGTCTTATTAGAGCTACAATAGTTGGTATAAATGCCATAATGGTGGGCATCCTTCTAAGATCTAAGCTGTTTTATTTTGTGCTGTATTTGAGTACGACTCTTTTGATAAACCTAGCAGATTACAAAAGCACAGGGTTTTGAGGTAACAGTGATGCAGCTTAATGATGACTTCTATGGGAGGGTGTAAAAGAAACTAGGGATTCAGGAACAGATATGTAAATGAATTTAAAATATCAATCAAGAATGCTTAAAGAAGTAAAAAGGGAGCAGAATGACACAGTCTCTGGAATTACGGCCTAAGATATCCGAATGCCAAATTGCAGAAGTTATGGGGACTGTTTCTGAGTGGAAAGAGAAGGGATGCTAGCCATTCCCAGCTTGGAGAAGGTCAGAAGAGGAAGGAGGATCTCACACCTCTGTGTTTTTCAAGGAGCCTCTAATGATGGAATGAGGAAAGATATATTTCTGAAACAGCTTAAAATCTAAGACAGTGGTAGAAAGATATGTAGATCACCTTACCATCTAGCAGATATCCTGCAGTAAATAAAGAAGATTTTAACTGATAAATATAATCCAATGTGGTTTTACTGTCAGTGTTGCAAATTCACATGCTTTCTTGGCTGGTGTTAGCCAGAGGAGCAGGAAAGTGAAGAAATGGCCTATAACTCAGCCCAGACTTGACACGCCGTGCTTCTTCAGAGTCCATTGACTTGGAAGATTAGTAAGGGTGGTAAAACACAGGTTGCGTCCTTCCCGTCCCTGCCCTTGTGCTGCTGTCAGTGTTCAGGTCGTCAGGTGCTGAGCTGGAGCAGGGAACTGAGTTAGCTGAAAATCAGTGAGGGCTTTTGGATGCAGGCTTGGTTTGTTTTGTTTTTTTGCTTGCTGTCAGGTTAGTTTTCAGCCACGGTGATTCCTGATCCAAGTCATTTTGTGGCCTTGTGACCCTCTGTGACAGGACAAAGGCAGGAATGGGAGTGCATAGGTGGGGATGGAAAGCAGAGGAAGGAGGCAACATTTTGGTCCCAGCTCTCATTATTGTCAGCTTTAAATGACCATGAGATCACATAGACCTTTACACAGATGAAAAAAAGTCCTGGCCTCACCACTACTAAAAGATCTGCAGCAGCATTTGTTGTGACGAAGGATCAGATCTCCTGTACCCCATGTCACAGAATCACAGAATGTTCGAGGTTGGAAGGGACCTCTGTGGGTCATCTAGTCCAACCCCTCTGCCAAAGCAGGGTCACCTACAGCAGGCTGCACAGGACCGCGTCCAGGCGGGTCTTGAATATCTCCAGAGAAGGAGACTCCACAGCCTCCCTGGGCAGCCTGGGCCAGGGCTCCGTCACCCTCAGAGGGAAGAAGTTCTTCCTCATGTTCAGCTGGAACTTCCTCTGCTTCAGTTTGTGCCCGTTGCCCCTTGTCCTGTCTCTGGGCACCACTGAAACGAGTCTGGCCCCATCCTCCTGACACCCACCCTTCAGATATTTATAAGCATTGATAAGGTCCCCTCTCAGCCTTCTCTCCTCCAGGCTAAACAAGCGCAGCTCCCTCAGCCTTTCCTCGTGGGAGAGATGCTCCAGTCCCCTCATCGTCTTCACAGCCCTCCTCTGGGCTCTCTCCAGTAGCTCCTCATCTTTCTTGAAGTGGGGAGCCCAAAACTGGACACAGCACTGCAGATGGGGCCTCACTAGGGCAGAGCAGAGGGGGAGGAGAACCTCCCTTGACCTGCTGGCCACTGTCTTCTTAATGCATCATCTTCTTAATATCATCCTCTTCACTCTTCATCTTGTCCATAGATGCATTACTTACACATCCATTGCACAGGAGAAAATCTGCACTACAAGATGATTCACAGTTACACTGCCTTGCAGTTAAAACATTCAAAGTAGATGTTGGTAGTTCTGTGGCAAAGATCTTCACAAAGGATTTTGCGATATAATGCGATACATGTGACCTGCTGTCAGGCAGCTATGAGCCCTGTCATGTGAGCCTAGGATTTTTTTGATATGATCTATGGTTTAAAATGTTCTTAATCAAATAAACAAACCACATAACTCCTTTCCCTTTGAGACTCCTCATAAGCCATTTTGAAGACGATTTGCCAGGCAAAAAGGATGATGTAAGTAGATACAAAATAAGATACTCATCATTGCGATCCCCACCCCCTAGAAGCGGCGATTAATCAGCTGTGTGCTGTACAAGCACGCTGTGCTTACATTCGAGAAAATATTGCCAAAGTTCTTCCAGTGCACACCAAATAGGACAAGGCTCTTCAATTTTAATAAACGTGCACACACAAGCAGACTTGAGACACCAAGGCAGCGGTCCTGGAGTATTCGAGACGCGGCGGCAGCACCGTGCCACAATGGTGCAGTTTGTGCTGCTGGCAGCGCTGCCATGCCACTGGCCAGCACTTCAAAAGTGTCCAGAAGACCAAAGAAATGGCCGCTGCGAACAGAGAGCGACTTTAAATTCCCAGAGAGCGCTTTGAAGTGACTATTAACAATGCATCCCATAGCCCGAGGCGTGCGCAGACTACGTCTGCACACCAGGCTGCTGGATGGAACGGGATTTGTTTATCGGCCCCTCCACGGAGACCACAGAGGCTCCCTCTGAAACCATTTATTCTTCTCCGCTCCCGCAGCTGAATGTGCCACGGGCATTTTCTGTGGGACAGATTCAGCTAACAACCGATCGGGTCACTGGAAGCGGCATGAAGTCCTACCTGAAGAAATCTGCGAGCTAGCTTCCACACCAAGGAGGAAAAGGCCCACAGACAACCTCCTGTGTTTCTGTTCCCCTCCTGGCAACACTGGCTTGAGTTTTGGTGGCCAAATGCAACTGCCACACAACTGCTGACTCCCTGGAGAGCCAAAGAACGGAACCAGGCTCTTCTGCCACAGAAGAGCCAGGAGTGACCATCCGTACCACCATGAAGGGAATAGTAAGGGGCTTCCACTAATTGTCATTAAGACTGGTGCAAACCATTTCCATTCTGCAGGCTTCTGTTCTCCTGCTAAACTTTGACCATTCTGCTGCTGTCATGCAAGCCCAAATCGTGCCTCCATCATTTGTCTGTATGGTCTGTCTGTCTTTTCCTGGGACCCGGACAAAAGGCTTTCTGGGGCATGAATGACTGCTTTGTTTGCCGGCTCTGAAGAGATCTTAGGCAAATGTAGTCAAGCTCCAAGTTGGGGCGGGGGGGGGCGAAGAAAAAAAAAAAATAATAATAATTCTGGCCAGTTTCGTATCCTTTGAAACCATAGTTGAATAGTTTGATGTTAGGATAGAATTTTTCCCAAAATCTTCTGTTCTCTGTGAAGAAATGACTTCAGCTGTGTGGCTAGGAAGTAATAGTCAGGCATGAGGTACGAAAATTCCTGTAAAGAGGATGACTTTGGATCTCATTCAAAGTGACTATATCCTGCTTTACACCTCGGTGAAGAAAAGAACGAATCTAAGAAACAGGATTTATTCCAGAGGCCGAAGTATAAAAGACTCATTAATGACAGTCTCTGGTTTTGCATGCCTTTTGAATATGTATTCGTAACCCCGTTGCCCTGTGGACAGACACTGTATCAAGATATTTTTGGCTAAAAGACACAACGAAGACACAGAGTTGCACTGCAGATTTCAGGAAAAGCGGGGTCGGTTGCATTTAATTTCCAGAGTCCCTTTATTCTTTAAGACTTAGTTAGATAAAAACAGAACGAGGTTTTTATTAGCAAACTCTGACTTCAGCTGTTGCCCATCTATTTCCATGCATTACCAAGAGAAGTGAATAACAATTGTTTAACCTCCTTTTTTTAATAGAATTTCAATTAAATAAATATCCTGTTTTAATCTGTGCTGCTACATTGAGTTCTGAACTACCTGAAAGGATTAGTGAAAGTAAAATGCCAGCTTTTGGTTTTGCTCACTGGTTACTAGCTAACATTTAGAAGTATAAATTAATTTCATATGGAAACGTCAGCTGCATGCTCTGGCTAGAAATAAAGCTCTGACTCAGAGAAGTAGAAAAGATATGATAATCAAAATTTCTCAACTTAATTTCTTCCAAGTAGGGGAGTGACACCGAGGTGGAATTCATCCCGTATCCATTGCAGTATTTTGTTCTACCCCCAGATGATTACTAGGTCTTCTTAACCAGTGGCATTCACCATTGTGAAGCCTTTCTCCCACACTGCTCTTCTCAGGCCTGGCCTAAAATCATCCCGCACCCCGTTTTTCAGGGTTGCCCACAACCTTGCAGACCAGGGTGATTTTTAACCATGAAAGCAAAGCAGCAGGAGGATGGATTTTGAATGAAACATAGTAACTGTTTGGGGAGAACTGTCTGGTTTGTGCTCAAAGAGAAAGACTTCCTTCCCTTCAAACTGGGAAATGGTTTGTTTCTGCTGTAGGCATTTCTAACCACGCCAGTACAAGCTTCATTTTAGGCATCAATCACAAGAATGAAACAGAAGAGAGGGCAGCAGTGGCATTGATCCTGAGTGCTTTTAGCCAGTAGCCCAGCAGTTATGTTATTAATCCAAGATGATGAAGACACGTGTACAGCTCCTTGCTCTGTACCACACAGATACAGCAGCTCAGGACAGCACTGCTCACATCTCTGCAGCGCTTCTCACCTGCGCTTGGCTGAGCTCCTAACCTGTGTAGTAGAGCACAGATCACAGAACCACAGAATAGCAAGGGCTGGAAGGGACCTCTGTGGGTCATCTAGTCCAACCCCCCTGACGAAGAAGGGTCACCTACAGCAGGCTGCACAGGACAGCATCCAGGTGGGTCTTGAATATCTCCAGAGAAGGAGACTCCACAGCCTCCCTGGGCAGCCTGTTCCAGGGCTCCGTCACCCTCAGAGGGAAGAAGTTCTTCCTCATGTTCAGCTGGAACTTCCTCTGCTTCAGTTTGTGCCCATTGCTGCTTGTCCTGTTGCTGGGCACCACTGAGAAGAGTTTGGCCCCATCCTCCTGACGCCCTTCAGATATTTTTAGGTATTTATAAGGTCCTCTCTCAGCCTTTTCTTCTCCAGGCTGAACAAGCCCAGCTCCCTCAGCCTCCCCTCGTAGGAGAGATGCTCTAGTCCCCTCACCATCCTCGTAGCCCTCCGCTGGCCTCTCTCCAGTAGCTCCTCATCTTTCTTGAACCGGGGAGCCCAGAACTGGACGCAGGACTCCAGACGGGGCCTCACCAGGGCAGAGCAGAGGGGGAGGAGAACCTCCCTTGACCTGCTGCCCACACTCCTCTTAATGCACCCCAGATGGGTGACAATATTTCAGAGCCAGCAAGCTCTAACATGTTTTGTGCAAGTTTTGTCTTCACGTTAAGTCACGCAGCCTCCAGTGGGAAAACCCAAGCCCATGGGTGTTGACCCTGAAAGCTCCAGGTCCAAGCCCTTTCAGGCGGCAGAGAAAGCAGGAGCGAGTGAACCGAGACGCATTCAGGCCATGTTCATTTTAATGATGGATATGGGCACAGACGAGGGTTGCTGGGTTGCATTCCTATTAGGCACCCCAGTACAAAACTGGTCAAACATCTCTCCTGAGAGTGGAGGGCTCAAACACAGCTAGCTATTCTTTTCCTCAAATCAGTAATATCAGAGGGGCTAGGATCTGTGTTTACAGGGAATCTGCAGCAGCTGCAGCCACTGGATTTTATTTGGCTGTTTGGGGCTATATGTAAAGGGCTATATGTACTCCCTCTGGCCTCTGACGGATTATTTGCCTTTTTTTTTTTTTAACCCAATGCCCAGAACAGTGTGCTATACTATGGATGTCATACATGGCATGCTAATATTAATACCATGCTCTAACCAATAAAATTCCATGTGGGACTGACATGACTTCCCCCTTTTATGTTGAGGCTGACTATTTTTCCTTTGAGAATGGGTATCAGGCAAGTGGCAAGTAGTAATCTCTAGGTTTGATTTGTAGCTTGAAACCAGGCCAATCTAATATCTAGCTCTAAGCAGACCTTGATCATCCACTCGTTTATTCCCCTTCTCCCAATTTGTTTAAAGCAAGTCGCATCCCAAACTTAGCTCCTTATAAAGTTTCCTTGAGTGGCGCTACTTTTATTCTTGGCTTAAGTGTGGCACTGACTCTACTGAATGATTAACCAGCACAGGGTTTACCCATATGAACAACGTGTGTGGATCCCTTCAAAGGACTCCAAGTCCCCTTCATTCTCCAGACAAACCCTCAAGGGCCAAGTCACCAAAAGATGTTTTTGTCTTTCCTTCCCCACCCTTTGCCTTTTTTGCCAGTTCTAAGCAACCATAAAATATCTGCTACACACTTGTGTGATGCAGGGAGAATAATAATCACTCCCGGGCCAAGTCACGTACAGAAGCAATAGAAGAGTATTTTAACTGAGCAGGAATGTTATTTATCTCTAAACTACTTACGTTTAACTGCGCTCTAAAAAAAAAATCCTCTTCTTTTGACCAAAACAAACCTCCAAACACAGACTTTCACTAAGTATCCAAAAATGAATAAAAGATATTCAGAGAAATTTTGGGGAAAAAAACCTCAGAACCTAAATCCCCAAATCCTTACACAGATTTGATTCACCCAGAACACTCTTCACTAATCGAGGCTAAGCAATGAGTAAAGCTTTCAGTACTTAACCGTCTCCTTACATAACTGCATTTGTTTTTAAATTGGGCTTTGTAATCTTATGCTTTCACACAGCATTGCACCAGCGAAGTCACAAACTATAAACAGTCTCCTGAAAGCAGCGAAACTGAAGCCAAGAGCTTTTGACTGACTTGAAATTTGCTGCTGCAAGGGATAAATGTGCCAGCTCCTAGTATGTGGGTCACTTGGTTTGCCAGACCATCCAGTGCACAAACAGACTCCTATCTCTTACTCTGAGGAGGGCAGAGAGTAAATATTTTGACCGTTTTCAGCTTTTTGTGGTTTATGGGCAAATGTGTGATAATGCAACAACTGGAATATGGAATGAATTATACTTAGATTGTAGCTGTGAATTTATTCTTAATATCCGTGCTGTCAGATCCTGTCCTAACATTTTGTTATGCACATTACAACATCTACCTACTGCTAGAACAGGCTCTAACTGGCTGAAAGGTATGGATTGGTAAATTGAATTACTGCCAAAGGCCATCAAAATAGGGTAAAAGACTATTTGGAGGGCATTTGGAACAAACATGCACAGCCACTGCCCCTGCTTTTCCCCTTCTGTCAAGAAATATGGAAATTCAAACACCAAAGCTCTCAACAGATTTCGCAACTGATGAGAAAAACAAGATAAACGTGTTTTAATTATTGTTCTCCCTATGCATCACAGTAGCGCATAGTCCACTCTTTGCAAAACAAATTTCCTTAGGATCATGAGTCAACAAGATTACTTCTTACTCAGGCGATACGGGAGCATACCACATAATTCTATACTCTGGAAAGTGTATTGTGCACCTGAATCAAATAATGACTAGGCTAAAACCCTCCATAGACCAATGATAATAAGTAATTTTTCTTTTTATTTCCCATCTTCTGTAATGAATTAACTCTGAAGTTGAGCATTAGGAGTGCACTGTATTAAACTCTTGCTATAGTCAGAGCTTAAGAAAGCAAGAACAGAAAAGTTATGGGAGAATCTATTTACTGAGATCAACAAACAATATATGCTGTGCAAAACATGGGTGAAATTTTGTTAGTTAAGCATATTCTTGTGGCAGCTTTTCTTTTTTACGCTTTGTTGGAGTGAACTTGTCCTTTATTGCCTATCATGCACAGGACAGCTGTTCAGACTAATAGTTTTCAGGCTGTGTTATTCAGATAGGCAGGGGGTTTTGTTTTTAACTGCAATGTTTCTGTGCTTTGGCTCTCCCATGTGCAACATGTGATCTTTGTTAAAACCCTGCTGTGGAATGTTGACATACACACAGGATTATTTTCCCTGCCAGGAGTTCATATAGATTTATATGAAGTTTTAAAAAATGCAGACTCAACTTTTGTTTTCCATTGAGAAAGAAACACAGCTGTCATGATGGTGACAAATAGCTTTTAATTTTGAACTTTTTAGATGAAAGGAATAAGCATCTTTCCTGGCCACACTGTGGCAGGGTAGAACTAACTGCATCCTATGACTTGAGAAACACATAAATTATCCGTAGGTAACGGAACACAACATTTTACCAACTGTTTCAGAAAAGACCTAGTCCTAAATTCAGCTTTCCTAAAAACATACCACGGAGTCTGCTTCCTCCTACAGTGAGGATTAGCTGCTGCTCTGAACCTCTGACATTTCCATCTATGAGCATAAAGCAAAAAGAAAGATACCTTTTCCAGGAAGGATGGAGGTACAGTAGGGAAGAAAAAAGATTTACACAAAGGCTGGAAATAAGACATAAATGTCTTTGTCGGAAGTGAGTGGCAATCAAATGCTTTCTTCACAAAGAAACTCCAGGCTGAGATACCATCAGCAGGAACCTTTCACTGGAGAAGTGTTCAAGGGAAGGAATCGCTTTATCAAACCATGGATTGATTGCAGGGGCTGGTCAACAAGCCTTGCAGAAAACGGCCTCTGTGGCAGCACATATCCTGCCTGAACTCACTGACATGATTTCTTTAGTAATCCCCCCGAAATCTTGCCCTTGCGTAGGGTTTGCACCTGCAGAGTGCCCTGTTTAGCAGACATGGTGGTGTTGGGTTGACAGTTGGACTTGATGATCTTAGAGGTCTTTTCCAACCTTAGTGATTCTATGGTTCTATGATTCTTTTCCCTCCTTTATTTCTTCTTTTAAATCCCTACGCATTTAAGTTTCTGAGATGATGCAGTGGCAAGATAGCCACAATATGGCACTGGGGCATGGAAGTGAAAACCACTCACAAGCCATCGGCAGGGCACTCAGCTCCCCGGCATCTGCTAACCACGGTCCTCGGTTACACGGCCAGGTCATCTCCTGAGGTCCCGAGCGGGCTGTGCCTTGCAGAAAGAAGGGAGCACTGACGATGATGATCATGATGGGCTTCCTGTAGCTGGGAGGCAGGATGAGATATTTCTACCCTTCCCACCACAAGGAAACACCGCCTTTGGTAGCTTGTGTTGTTTTCCTCTTTGCAGCATAAACCCCACTCTGATGGGGTTTTAGGGTGACCACACCGGGACTGTCCCTGGCTGTGTGGCTCCTGGGGGCCCGCAGCAAGAGGAGACAGCTGGGCATCAGTCCCACGGCTCCGCAAGGAAGAAGCTCTTGCTGGGGTCCTCTTCCCCCAGCAAATCTCTCGGTATTGCTGTAGGGAAAATTTGTCTGTCTGCCTACCTGCCTGCCCACCCTCACCTGTACTTCAGTCTCTCTCACCAGTGAAGGAAATCAAAGCGATTTCCTTGCTCAGAAAGCCAATCGTTATAAATAAATGTGTTTTCTTTCACAGTTCTGGCCCTTTGCCAGTTCACAACAGCTGAGATCTGTGTCTGCTGTTCAAGACAGATACAAATGCTTACACAGTCTATTCCCAGGCTGAGATTTTAAATTATAAAATGAGTCTGAATATGTTAACGTTCGGGCCTGAGAGAAGAGTTGCAGGGAGTTTATCCTGTATTGCCTGGAAGAGATTGCTCTGTAAAAGTTGTGAATACTATTTTTGCTATGTGTGGGGTGTTATATATTTTCTCTGCCTGACAGATAACTGTAATTCTTTTAAGGAAAATGAAATTTAATTCCATTGGCACCACACCCAAATTTGGGGCACCATCCACGCACAAGGCTCAGTGAGGAGAAAACAGTTTGCTTCGGTCTTTGTAGAAACGGTCTTCCCTCCCAGCCCAATTCCATGTTCCAAATCTAAGCTAAAAAAAACGAATTTTAATAATATAATGCAGATCATCACAGTAGTTTGCCTGCCTCAGAATTAAAGTACACGAGGCCAATTATCTACCAGAAGTCAGTTAAACTATCCCACTCTTCCGTGAGGCTAATACATGAGTTCATAATCTGAGTGATTGAATGTGGTAAACAAAGCATATCTAATAGCACTCTTAAAGCTTTCCAGTTGTCTAAAATGCCATTTGCCAGAAATTTTATTTTACTTGTAAAGTGTTCTGTCCGTAATGGAATAGGAGCTCCAAATCGTTCTACCCTTCATGTAATAAAATTTTTTATTACTTCTAAGAACTGAGTAGAATATCTGTAATGAGAGGAAAATATTGCTCTGAACTTACTGCATCTCTGGCTGTATATTTCTAGGTAAAAAGTCAAAGGAAAGGAGTTTGAGCTTTACCCTAGCTAAACTTATCTGCAAAATATACTCAGATGTAGTTTGAAAGACAGAGACAAATAGTGTGTTTAACCTCAGGAGGTGCTCGGCTTTTCCCTAATCTCGACCTGCCACATAGCTGAAAGTGGAAGCCTTTGAAATGTTTTTACGAAAATATTTACTTTTTATTAAAATTAGGAATGGAGAAGATTAACAAGGCTTTTCCTCTCCCTTTCTTTTTAACCTTGCAAACAGTTTAGTCATGAACCTCTGCAGGTCGGCATGTTCTGTTGTGTTTATCTGATAGTGACAGAACAAACTTCAAATATCTCAAGGGCTCGGTTTAATCTGCTGAGCGCAGAACAGCCTTTTTTCTAGAGATGTCTAATTAATAGACCACTCATTCAGCAGCGAGCTCTGCATCATGTTAGATTCCGTGGGAATTTTTTCATGACAATTATGCCTTAAAAAAACAGAGGGGAAACACACAAAACGAGTCCAAGCTGTTGAATTCGGACATCTTGGGATCATGTGCTGCTTGAAGTCTCAGTGTTGCATACACTGTCCATCTGCTGCTCTCACTGATTTCTTGCCTAACCCTGTGAAGCTTTGATGTTGAATATTGGGGTACAGACACTGGGAAAAGAAGCCAGCATCCAGTCCGGCGGTCTTAACCATAAAAAGCTCTCCTTGGTCCCAGCCTTGCTGCTCACGATGCTCCATGTGGATTTGCTACCAAGCCCAGTAAGGACTGGGAGAGTGAAACCCTCGAGACCAAAAAGGGCAATTCCCTTGGTAAACTGGGGTTAGTATGCAGGCATTGTGCAACTGGATGAAGAAGTAAGTGTTCCAGCACTAGGGCACAAGTTAGTAAGGGCTGTAAGACTGCTTCGTTGCATGAGAAATACCTACAGCTTACTGGTTCTTTATTGTGAGCATTTTTCTAGCAAAACCTCAGCTGCTATATAGTATACTCAAATGTCAGTAAAAACGAAAAGTACCAGAACCAAAAAAGAAAAAGCAGACTGAGAAAGGGAGGAAAACATTTCTTTTTTTTCTTCAAAAGAAGCAAAATCTGTTGAAAGCAAAATAAAACAGGAATTTGGCATCAGTCTCAGTTCATCTTCATATGCAATAAACCCACCACAAACTAAGGACAAATTGAATATTTTTGGCTACTTCACTTCTTTTTCATAGCCCTGTTGACCTATCCATAGGCCTCTTGGCAGAAGAGTCAACTTTTCTGCGCCCCAGTTTGCCCCAGTTTAGAAGTACACTTTCCTGTTTCTAACCATCCATAATCTCCTCTAACCCTCACTCACGACAGCAATCCTCCAGCCAGCGTGAGCTGCCGAGGACAGTGGACAGTGTGCGACATCCCCACGCTGCCCCTAGATGCAAAAGTCTTGTTGTGTCCTAGCCGAAACAGCAGGCGTTAAAATGATTGACTGAGAAACAATTAAGGACAGGGTGGGTTCGATACCTGAGTAGATAACTGAATTCTGAAGGTGGGGAGGAAAGCTCGACATTTCTAAACAACCCCACTCGGTTTATTTTATTTAACATTCTTTTCTTTCTGATTGAACTATTGATACATGACGATATAATTCTTTGTGAAAGAAGAAAAAATTGTATGTGAGGCTTGCTTTCTCATAGAAAAACTTGATTTTCTGTCCAGTGATGAACATGCAGATGGCTTGTGAACTGATCCCCTTGGAAGTGCTGTTAAATTGGCCCACATTTCTCCTAGAACCCTTGACCTGAGGACTCTCTGCTCCAGCAGCTTGAGAGGAATGCATTTTCTAATGCTGTTTTGCTCGTTTTGTTGATGCGGCTGTTGAATTATGGAAGACAACTTGCACTGCAAGTCAGCCGTGGAAATGTTTGTCTTAAATATGTTAACTCCTTCCCACAGTCTTGACAAAAGCCCAAGCCAGCTGCTAATCTGTGCTAAATAAAGAAAAGACAGGTGGTTGGGATTTATGTTCAATTTATTTATTGGTTTGTTATGTGGCTTAAAATTCTGAGATGAAATTTTAAGAGGTTTTGTCTCAATTACATGGATTTTAATACTAAATACATTCCTTTCACCCAATAAGAGCAATCATGAAATGTTTTCAAGCTTTTTCTACATGCCACTTATACAAAATATACTCAGATGAAACTAGTTAGTCTGGCCAAATGCATAAATGAGTATGAATTCTCCAGTATGTCACAGCAGCAACAGCAGCATTAAGGTTTAATCAACCTGTCATTTGGACAGCAGGCTGTGGCAATATTAACACTATACTTTTTCGACACAATTTTCTAAAGAAATATGTCTTAAGGGAGAACGTTGGCCCTTCATCCATCCATCTGTACCCATTCCTCCAACTGTAACTGAATTTGATTATGGGGCAGATATTTCTGAGATATCAAAGGAGGCTCCTGAGCCTTGTGAAACACGGTTTTTCAGTGGAGAAGACTCCGACTAGTACCCACTAATGCAAAAAAGCTGTTGCATAAGTAGAGCAGCAACCTGTCCTGTTGGCTTTGTGTCTGGCCAGGCAGCACACAGAGGGCTCAGAAGGGACCAGAACAGATGCTGTCTGTTCTCTAGGTGGTTGTGAGGAGATATGGGAGAGAACTGAGGTAAATGGAAGAGGAGAGGAAGCAGCAGATGTCATGGGGATGTGGCAGCATACATAGTTCTCTGAAAACGCCTGTTGCCATTTACTAGCAATTAACATAGTCCAGCTGCATTTTTTAAAGCAAGGACAAGTCTTCCTTGTGCCAGTATGGAGCTATGTTGGCAAGTTTGACCAGATAAGATTGATTAAACAAGAAAAGAAAATAGCCCTTTGAAAATTAAGTTGCTGAAACTGGTCCTGCTTTACGTGCTATCCCTTCCTTCTCTCTTTCTGTATCATTGCCTATGTGCATACAACTTCTTCACAGGTCTCTCCTAGAGGGTTAGGAGGGCTAAACCAGGAATTTTGCTAAATAAGTACTCTGGGCCAAATAAGGAATCCTGGACCTCTTCCTTGGCCAGTTTGGGTGCAGCACTGACGAAGATTTTCCACTCTGAGGTTCGCATGATAACTCTGAGTCGCCTGTTTGTTTACACAATGCGCATTCATTCAGGGATATCCTCAGATTTAGGGTCAGCACTTGGGCGAAAGGCTTCCTGACAGTATGTGAACTATTCTGCAAGGACTAATGGGGGTTTACTACGTAGTAAGGAACTGATGACAGGAGAAGGTCTTGGAGAATCCTTACTGTTAGGAAAACAAGGTTTTAAGCAAGACATAGTGACAAAATCTTGACACAGTCATTAGGAGGGTTACTACTTTGTCCTAACTGGTAGGTTATTAAACTCAGAGCTTACATTCATTTTGTATATCCATTATTTTCTGTATTTAAGAAGGCAATATTTGACTTCTACTCTCAGACATAACCTCCACTCTACATTAGCCTCCTACTCCTTGTCGTGGCCCGCAGTGAAAATGATAGCCCACTTTGGCAGGTTATTTACAAACACTAAGAGATGGTTCATGTTCCAACAAGTTAACACTGGACAAGACAATGGAAAACAGAAATGGAAGCCAGTCCTCCTGGTGCTCTGTACACTGCTCTCTTTTACATTTTCTCTATCTCCCTCCCCTCTCTAATTTCTACCTTTTTCCAGTCTTCTATCTAGATTTTTCTCCCTTCCTCATTATCCCTTCCCCTTATGCTGTGTCTAAAAAGGAAGGAAGGAAAAGATCTTTGGCCTCTCTCAGAACAAGACTTCTCTTCAGAGATTTTTCAGCTCTCCTTGGGTGCTGCATTACTACATGGCTTGTAATGCCCGAGCTCGCTAGATTAAAGCTTGCCGAAGACTGCCTGCATGAGTCACAGCTACTATAGTGACCAACATTTCAACATATCTAGAGACAGCCATCTATGCTGATGTGTTATATATTTAAATATTCTTCTAGCTAGAATCGTCCCTAGAGTCGCACGGACTCCATATTCCTCTTAGTAAATTGAACTCATGCCCAACTGATAACATACTCCAGGCCTTTCACAGTGCAGTTTTCTGCTTTCTGTATGCTAATACATCAAATGTGTAGCAGTCTTAGAGAATTAGATGTCTTCATCACTTCGGTTGAAATGCTTCTTAGGAAACAACATGGCCAGTACTGCACCTGAGGAAACCCTGGAAGCTGTGGTTTGTTTGTCTGGAAATGTAAAGCAAAGCTGGACTTTTATTTTTAAAGCAGCAGCATTGTATTATTTTGGATAAGTAGAGGATTTCTTTCTGTACTTGTGATATCAATTTGATCTGTTTTTTAATTTATTCTGTTTTGCAACATTAGCTAATAGGTAACATTCATGAAGAGCTCCAAATTCTCTACTGGCTTTGAAACAAGGAGAGCTCCATCAGCATATTGGTCTAGTTCCCAGTGTGACCAATTAAGTGGGAGGATACAACAGTGGGAAGACACAGAGGTTACTTGAGCAGTTTCCTTCAGGCATTGGGCAGAGTTTAGTTGGCAACCCCTCTCACTGCACAAGGAGAAAGCTGGAAAAACTTCGCAACCATGTGCCAATAAACAAAGGAAAGTTTCATGGCTGCTTCTGCTCGTGGCTGGCTGTGGAGGAACAGGGAGCTCAGCATTTTCAAACCAGAATCACAGAATCACAGAATGGTCAGGGTTGGAAGGGACCTCTGTGGGTCACCCAGTCCAACCCCCCTGCTGAAGCAGGGTCACCCAGAGCAGGCTGCACAGGACCGCGTCCAGGCGGGTCTTGAATATCTCCAGAGAAGGAGACTCCACAACCTCCCTGGGCAGCCTGTGCCAGGGCTCCATCACCCTCAGAGTGAAGAAGTTCTTCCTCATAAACCACCCGGCAAACGAAACTATCTACTGGTAATAGCTAGGTCTGAGCTGTAGAACGGGCTGTGCTCCTCTGCACATACGTAACGCTGCCCATTCCTACACACCCCAACAAAAATGCTTTCAGTGAGGTTTACATTTCCTGTGCGCTAACTCTGCTGGTGTTACTGCACCATCCTTTGCACCATCATCCTTCTGCGGAGATAGGCAGCCATTTTATCCTCAGGTCAGAAAATGGACATGATTTCATGGACATTTTGATTCTCCTCTGTTGTGGAGTTAAAATAAATTCCTCGGCTAAAATTCTCTTTCTGCTTTGTGTATACTAAGAAATTATGCAAATAAGCATGGGTCTAACCCTGCAAGCCATGATTCACATGAGTTACTTCCTTAACTTTGTTGAATTACTCCTAGGAACACATGTGAGGGTAGATTTAGATTAGACAGAAGAAAGAAATTCTTCACTCTGAGGGCGGTGAGGCCCTGGCCCAGGCTGCCCAGAGAAGCTGTGGCTGTCCTCCCCCTGGCAGTACTCATGGTCAGGTTGGACGAGGCTTTGAGCAGCCTGGGGTGGTGGAAGGGGTCCCTGCCCAGGGCAGGGGGGTTGGAACGAGATGGTCTATAAGGTCCCTTCCAGCCCAAATCATTCTATGGTTTTGTGATGCTTTTATGTTCACAGAATGTGGTCCTACTATTGTTGAAAAAATACTGTTAACAAAAAAAAAACCAACACCCTAAAAGACTGTTTCTTGCCAAAAAACAAAAGAGTTTGTAATTTTTAAAGGAACGTTTACTACATTTTTCACAAGTTTAAAGTTTTAGCTACAGCAAGCAGTGGTTTTCCTTTCTTATTGAACATCTTTTGGGAAAAGAAAAACTTTTGGCCACGAAAAATTCCAATAGTGTCTTGTATTAAAAGTGTTAAAACCTGAATTAAAGAACATAATTCAGATGGAGTTCTGGCGACTGTGCCAAAGATGACATCGCTGGCTGCTGACTGCATCCAGATTTTCAGAGCAGGTGTGTTGACTCATTCTCCGAGAAGCACGAGGAGAAACGCTGGCCTTGCTCCAACCCCATAACACGGGGCTAACCCAGCTCCATCGCTACTTTGGGACTACCCACCGCTGTCGGACAGCGCGGTCTGCATGGAAACGTAAAGTATTGCTTTAACGTGATATTCCGCAGGGATCAGCCATGCTCTGTCCGAAGGCTGGGGGACGATTCGCAGCCGTGCGTTTACACCCCAAGTTCAGCTGCTCCGCTGCTAACGCGCCTTGGGCGTTGGGAGGTTTCATCGTGATTGCAAAAGCAGCAGCCCCTCGGATGGCCAGTTCTGCTGAGAAAGTTGCTGGATGCTTGGCCTGCGATTCCTAACTGGTTTTGGAAAACACATGTCCTTTCCAACACATTTTGAACACTGTTGCAATTTTTACTGGGGGCTGTCAATGCTTGCTTTAGTATTTATCACAGCCCCTGTTAGGCAGCGTGTGGTAAACATCACGGTATTTGTCATCCTGCCGGTAGCTTCATGGTTGCCTTTGTTCCCCAACATTATCTGTATTATAGGACACTTATAGGAGTATATTTTAAATGAACTCAATGCACTAAGGATGAGATAGTAAGGATTTTACAAGTTATTCTGCTTAGTAAATCCGTACCTTTCTAGCAATCTGAGAAGTGTATTGGTACAATGTGAGAGAGAGTTCAGAGAACATATCTGCCTCCTGCCCCCCTCCCTCTTTCCTTAAATCTCTCACAGAAAATTTGGAAGAACCCATAGGCCTTGGAGAGATAACTCCAAGTGAACAGTGAGCAAGGAAACGAAGACGCCTTTACCGAAAGCTCTTTTCCTACAGCTCCCACATGATTAAATGCAATGCCTATTAGTTGCACTGCCTTAATCATTTTAAAAAGTAACAGTTGCATCTGTCAGAAGTGTTGTTGTTTAGGACACCCAGTGTCACCGCATTTCAAACCTCAAGGGTTCAATGAGCACATCCAGTTGCACAGAGAAGTAGTGTGGAAACCAGAGAGCCGGTCTCTGGACTAGCTGAAGTTCATGGAAAATCTTTCTGCTCATTTGGAAAATATGGTCAGGCGGCAATGAAATCCCACGTCACAGTGCTGTTTACATTTCTCTATAGGCAATAAATGCATTTACTGCTGTAGTCTGTTGGCAAGTGGCCAGCGTTCACTGATAGCAGTAGCCGACGTTTTTCTTCCTAGCATCAAAACGCTCGCGGGAGGCTGGATCTGCTTTATGGTTTAAATGCAAACATAGAGCACCTCTGTGGAAGTCAAGAGAATGATGGCAGCCTGGAAACTACATCTGCTTTAAATAGGGGAAGCCGTTCCAGCAGCTTCATGGTAGCGACTGATTAGGACGGGGTTTTTTGGGGAGGCAGACACAGCCATCCCAGATCTGCCAGGTGAGAAAACAAGACTTTGCGCAGGGTTTGCAAGCATTGACCTTTCACAGACCCTTAATCTGGATTATAAAAAATAAAAGCATCTGGAAATATGTCACTGTAATCTCACAGAATCACAGAATCCCAGAACGGTCGGGGTTGGAAGGGACCTCTGTGGGTCACCCAGTCCAACCCCCTGCCGAAGCAGGGTCACCTACAGCAGGCCGCACAGGACCCCGTCCAGGCGGGTCTGGAATATCTCCAGAGAAGGAGACTCCACAGCCTCCCTGGGCAGCCTGGGCCAGGGCTCCTTCACCCTCAGAGGGAAGAAGTTCCTCCTCATGTTCAGACGGAACTTCCTGTGCCTCAGTTTGTGCCCATTGCCCCTTGTCTTCTTGATCTCCAGTCACTCATTTTGAGAGTTTTGAATTTCATAGTGGAAACTGTTCTTCAATACGTATTTTTCACTGCTGAATACCTATGATTATTTTATGCAAGGCATCTATTTGTTTAAGCAATGCTTTCCTACGAAGTTTTGTATTTTTTGTGAAGTCAGGTAAATAAAATAAAAGTATTTATTTAACAGGCTGATTCTACATCAAGTTCACCTTAAATGCTGGTTCTGAGTCTCCTCTCCTTTGCTCCCTTTTGCTTCCACAACTCATTTGCTAAACTCGACGGGGATATTTGAAATGAGAAATCAAGATGTGAAGGAAGATGCTTGGTGTGGTTACTGCATGGTAACCCACATTCCAGCTCACAGCTAATTACAGTCAATGCTGACATCTGAGAGCTGGGAACAAACAGCAATGTTAAATCTACTTATTTGTACAGTAAAACCTTTTCCACAAAGTATTATTTTACTTCATGGAGCCCAGGGCGGTCTGCAACATCAATGTTAGTAGAACTTTATTGTTGTGTTAATAAGGGATAGTAAAAGTCATTGTAGTTTTATTAACGTAGCATAGAGATAGATCATGGACCAAAACATTAATAATAAACATTCCTCTATTGACCTCCTGAAGGGCCAGACTCCTCCAGCTAGGCTTATTAATCCCCATGGGAATAATAATATCCCATTTCAACAGTGAGAACCAAACACTTGTCTTGGTTTTAGCTGATGGATGGCCTAACTATTTTTATTTTTTATTTCTTTAAGAGAAATAACATCCCTCTCCTTTTTTAAGATCAGACAGCATGGTAACAGGCAGAGTCTGAGAATCTCTTCTGGATGGGATCATTGGTGATGTACCGAGTACTCCCTCTCATAAATACCAAGTTTTCTTTCTCTGGGCAGTTTCTTTTCATGACGTTATTTCCAACATATGGAAAGCTCATTGCTTAATATAATATGGCCGGTACTCCCCTCTCCTCTATGTTGTGTCCAAAAGTGACCTAAACATGGTGAAATAACAACCTCATACTTAATAATATTGTAAGACTATGAGCCAGCTGCAGCACATTTTCCAGAGGGCATATTGACAACTTGCATATGTGTTTGCAAATATACTGTTTTCAGCTTCTCTAAATTATATGTGTTCATGGCTAAAGATCATCAGAGGAAATACTCATGGCCTACTTATTTTGTATAAAAGGAGGGAGTTGTTGGATTTTCTGCAATAATTTGGATGTAAAACTAAGAGAATCCGGCTCTGCTTCTTCTAGAGCACTTACTGAAATACCAGCAAGGAATGGGCTGGCACAACTCTTCAGTAAGTGATTTTCAGTTCACTTTTTCCAGCACTTGTGTGTTTCATAAGATAACAGAGCTGTGGAGAAAGGATACCTGCTGAGGCATTTCCCATCTCAGGTTTTAATTAAAACAGTTTCACAGAATCACAGAATGGTAAGGGTTGGAAGGGACCTTAAAGGTCACCTGGTTCCAACCCCCCTGTCATGAGCAGGGACATCTTCCACCAGACCAGGTTGCTCAGAGCTCCATCCAACCTGGCCTTGACCACTGCCTGGGAGGGGGCAGCCACAGCTTCTCTGGGCAACCTGGGCCAGTGTTTCACCACCCTTACGGGGAAGAATTTCTTCCTAATATCTAATTAAATCTGCCCTCTTTTAGTTTAGAGCCACTGCCCCTTGTCCTATCACTACACACCCTTGTGAAAAGCCCCTCTCCATCCTTCCTGTAGGCCCCTTCAGGTACTGGAAGGCTGCTCTAAGGTCACCCCGGAGCCTTCTCTTCTCCAGGCTGAACAGCCCCAGCTCCCTCAGCCTGTCCTCACAGGAGAGGTGCTCCAGACCTCGGATCATCTTCATGGCCCTCCTCTGGCCCCACTCCATCAGCTCCATGTCCTCCTTATGTTGGGGACTCTAGAGCTGGACGCAGGACTCCAGGTGGGCTCTCAAGAAAGCGGAGTAAAGGGGAAGAATGCCCTCCCTCGACCTTTACTCCAAAGGAATAATTTTTTTTTTTTGCCTGTTTGTTTGTCTGTTCCTGCTAAATGTTTCTGTTTGCTCCTACAAAAACAGTAAAACTGAGCATAAGCTGCAGAATAATATTAAGGTCAAGCTTTTCTATTAGCAAGTGGATTTGGTTCTCTTTTTCTGGGGTGAGAAAAACAATATGAGCTAGACCCTCTCCCAAGCCAGTGGGACGTAATAGGAACTATAACTAAATCCCCTACTTCTGGTCTTTATTAGGATAAATTCCAATTATTAGTAAGCCCATGTGCATTTTGCTGTAGCCCTCAGAAGCCCGTATCACTGTGATTCAGCAACAAAAGTGGCTACAGGGGATTTCTGCTCTTTCCCTGACCTGTTGCCATGCAGTTTCTAACTTGTGGCCATCTCTTGGCCTGTGACAAGGGTTTGACGACTTTTCCCTGCACTTAAAAACATGTAAATACATTAAAGTAAATTGTATTTGGGAGTTGAGTCGAATAGGCAGTTCAGGAGTTGAACTCAGCAGGTTGCCCTGAACAGTAGAATAACAACTGTATGTATTTTATTGACTGCCTTTTCCCACTCATTTATGTATATGCCCTATGCTACTACATCTAGTTGGAGAAAAGACATATTTGCATCGATTTTCATGCCTCGGCTCCCACACAAACCCAGCTGTGCACCAGCCCCAACAGAGAGTCCTTAATTTTGTTCTCTCCTCATGCAGGAGGCAACATTTTCAAAAGTATTTAGCTAGGTGCCATGAAATGACTTCATGGAAATTGCATGGCTTCTAACACAACCCTGAGCACACACACAGCAAGGGAGAAAGGCATTCCTCCTGCAATCCAAGTTTTGGGAGGGTGGAGAGTGAAGGTTGGAGGTACAAATCCAAGGTCCGGGATCAGTAAATCAGTCCTCTGTGCAATATCTCTCCCTCCTTTCTACGCAAGTCTTCTGGCTGAAGCAGTGCCTGGAGCTTTCAGCCGGTTGCGTGGACACAGGACCCCGTGCAACGCTACAGGCTCCTGCGAGGGCTCTGGGGGAATTGCAGACTGTCGACAAAATCTGCTTGGAAAACAAAGCAGACCATGAATAAGCTGCTTTCCCTCTGAGAAAGGAGAAGTCCAGCTACAGAAGATATTTTTCCAGCTATTGAGCTGTGAGAAGATGCCATGGAGACAGCAAACATGGCTGGGAGGCAGCGCCTGGAGGGGAAGGCACTTGGGTTTGGGGCAAATTAAAAGCCAGGATCTGAACTCCACGGTAGATCATGGAGGGAAAGGAGGCAGAGCTTGTTGTTCCCTACGTAATTTGATGGTAGAGGGAGAAAGAGTTAGCAGAAAAACTGTGGTTTGTCTGAACTTACACTAGGGTTTGTTTCATGGGTGCTCACAGTGCACGTAGCAGCGACAGGAGAAAACATATGACCCTTGCAACCTCCCCACTGGCCTTCTCTTCTGGGTGCCTCCTCCATGCGCTCGGCGCAGGTATCTGTCCCGAGCAGGAGTTCTGCAGGCAACGTGCGCGCCTGCTCTCACGGACGGCCCTCATCCAGAGTCTCCACAGTCAATGCCAGTGTGATGGAAAGCCTTTCCTCTGCTCGCGCTGCAGGAGCCCACTTCCTCACGTCCTTTAAACTGTCATCTAAAATCCCCTTTCTTGTTTCAATCATTTCTTGCACCTTGCAGAGTTTCTGCAGTATTAGCTCTTATTGCTGTACTTATATTTTGGTACTGCATTAAAAGGCGACTTTCTTTTGTTACCCTGTGGTGCTTGACGCTATTTAGCACAAGTTCAGGTTTGAGAAAAAATTAATTATTTGCATTTTCACTAAAATTCATGCAATTCCTTCAATGGTTTATTCACGTGAGACCAGCCCTGCCAAATAACATTAAAGGAAGTAGAAGTGGTTCTACTTGTAAATATTACAGAAAAGTCAAGTCACCCACTGACTCCTTGAACAAAATAACAGCTGCAAAAAGCAAATGGCACAGGCCTTAAAATGTTACCATTGCAAAATCATGAGGAAATAGTAATTTAATTATGTTTAATTATCTTCCATTAGAAGAAAAAAAAAATCTGCTACACAGCTTTTCAAATGTAATTGCCTCTGTAAGGAAATTTTTTGGTGTCAAAACATCAATTACATGTTCACACACCTGTACTGAAGAAGTGATTTATCTATGCTTAATCATTCAAGAAAATGTACTATACTGTGTGTGAAAAGGAGATAAAATCAGTCAGAACACTTGAAATGGTTTTGCTGTCCCACTCTCGCAAGATGGAACAATTCCCATTTTCCTAATATTTGGCACCACTGAAGTTCTAACTAAAAAATCTGCTTTCGCAGCCTGTGCCTTTCCCAGTTGACACGGGTGATTAGTATGTAACAGGAAGGTTTCTGACACTTGAAAGTCTTCTTCAGCCAGACCTCAAATGAAGTCCTTTCTGTTCAGTTGTCTTCCTGAGAAATATTATGATCAAGGTAAATTTGAACTCTGTATGTTTCAGACAATCCGTATTTTATTTTCAAACAAGTCCTTAGCACCGGAGCATAGGTACAAACAAGCGATGCAGCTCAGAGAGGTCATGTGAAAGCAGCCGAGACAGAACTGCACCCTGAATACGTAAACAGCAGCAAATACAGAAGGTAAAACACTGGATGGAGAAGGGAAAAGAGAAAAAAAGAAAACGAAAAAGAAAGGAAATTTTCTGTTGATTTCAAGCTGAACTGGGACAGTTCTAGAAAATATGAGAAAGGTTTCTTTCTGCCTCATTTCCCTTACCAGTACCATTAGCCCTATTAGATAACTGGTCTGGTTTTGTAGTCTGAGAAAACTGAGCTCTAGGAATCTGAGCTCTGGATATTTAGTTTAAACTAAATGGACCTACAAACCATTTGGAGATTTACCCATCACCGAATGCCAGAAATATGAAAGTGATCCATCTTAGAGTACTTTGTGTTCCTGACAGGGAGTTCTGGGGACTCACTGTCTTATTGCATAATACTGGACACTAGCAACAAAACATCTGTCAGCAGAGAATGCAAGCTGCAAATAACTTTGTAATGAAATGATCAGGAAATACACATCCTTGGATACTTAAAATTACTTTGGTAAAATGGTACAGAATGGTATAGCTACACTGGCAAGATTACATCTTGCATCAAGGATTTCAAACAACATAACATAACCACAAAGGTTATTCCTAGACATGCAGACTACGAATGGTAGTGATAAGGTAAAAGTAGACTACACGGGATGTATGCTTCAATACATACCATACCCCAAACAGCAAGCCCATACATCAAATGCAGTCTGTATTTTCTTCTCCTTCTCTAAAACAACAGAGAACTCAATTTCTTTCATGGCATCCTAGATACAACCATTCTATTTAATGGCTCAAGACCACTGACTTGCGTTAGGAGCAATGTGCAACCACCCAGGTGAGCTTCTCTCTCCGAGATAACGAAGACGCTCCCTTCTCTGGGCCCTGGTAGCCCTGGAAGTGTGGTAGAACTACACTCAGAACAGAAACTTCCAGCAATGTTGAGTCTTGCGTTGGGGCTAGCTGAGCTTTTTCCTCTGGCTACAACAGTGCAAAAGCGAAGCACAAGCCAGCTGCGTCCCGGAGGGTTACGCGATGCTGTGAGCGGTGCCTAAAGGTATAGCCCAGGAGAGGGAAAAAGATTTGCAGGGTTTGTTTAGAGTTTTCTCAACCAGTTCAGAATGTAGCTAGGGAAAATGCCCGTTCTCTTTCACGTGCTTCGGTCTCTCTAAGCGTAAAATGAGAGCTTATGCATTAAAATTCCTGTGAGACTAAACACATTGTTTGCAGCACGCTTTGCGAACCTCCGTGGAAAGTGTCACAGTGATGCAAGCAAGTGTGTCTCTTCACACAGTACTGCAGGCTCCCTACTCCAGTAACAGCACAGACGGACACGGCCTTTTTCGTCATCGTTTGCCTTTAAGTTCCTAATATACAAGCAAACACAGAACTGCTCCATTTTCTGAACTCAAACTATAACTACAACCTAAAAGTGCTCTTTGGTTTTTGGTTTTCTTTTCCCTAGGAAAGCTGTAAAATAATTAGGTACGCTATAGCAGTTTGGCTGTTAATGGTCTGTAAGAAATTACTGGCAGTAATTAAAAATGAATGTTTTCCTGTACCATATAATCAGTAATCAGAAACTGCTAGGAAAAACAGTCGTAATGTGAAATCAGCCACCATAATGTGTTTTGACAAGTCTCCTCATTAACAAAATAATTACCCAAACCACTAAATATGTAGGAAAAATATATCTTGCAAGTCTGGCAAATGATGAGCATGTTCCTTCTAATTTTCATCAATTTCTTCTGTGAAATGGAAGAATTTTCTGAAACATCTCTGTAATTGCAGCTAACCCTCCAAAGGGAGGTATCCAAGACTGTTATTTCTAGTGCCAAAACAAAACAGATAGTTGGCAATCGAAGAACACCCGCCCATAAAGTACATTTTGGTCAAAAGTAGGCAATTCCAGCTTGATTCCAAGGCTCACATCCCATCCTTAGCTCATCACAGATGGGTGCCTCCTCACTCGCAGCTGTCTGAAACACCCAGATACCTCAGGCACAGCAGGGAGCGAGGAGATTGCATCGTTTGCTGATCAGTGCGAACTTGCTTTTATTTGATATCTGTTTCCCACCTTCACAAAACACTGACCTGATTTCCAACATTATTCAGGATTATCCCTTTTTGAATCTTTAGTGGGAGATAATCTCTAACTTTCACTGCAGAATCAGTCTCCAGGCAACGGAAGAAGGTCCATGTGGTTTAGGATTCCTTTCTGCCACTCTTTCACCTCTTCCTTCTTCCTCTTCCCATGTGTCTTTACCTCTAGAAGTGATTCCTCACATTACTCTTCACTTCTTGACCTCAAAAGAAAATCAAAGTGATTATAATAAACTTGGTTAATCCTGTCCTTGAATTGTCCAAGGGATCAGGAATGAATAAAATAGAGGTCAGTGCTAGCTAATAAAATAGAATTCAATATTAACTTGGAGCTGCTCCTCTTCCAAATGCAGATGCTATCAGTCATCCATATCCACTCTTATCATGTTTCAGATCTTTTACACACATAGATGTGATGTTTCACTGGGTCTGCCTTGTCTTGTTTTCTTCTGGCAGCACTCATCTTGGTCACGAAAAAACCCAGCAGCCCCTTCACATGAAGTTTCTGATGTCCCATTCTGAGCAACTTTACATGTTAGTAAGGAAGAGCTGAAAAAACCGCAACCCCACAAATAAAATAAAAGAAAGTAACAAATTGGAAGGCGATAAAAACTGGTAAAAAACAAACAAACCAACTGACCAACCAAAAACCTGGGATCAAACCCTGATCAGGGAAAAAAATGCCAACAACTGTGCCAAGGCTCTGCCTAAGAGAACAAAAAGACTCCCATCAGCCAGCTTGCCACTAAACAGAGCTCCATCCTGGAATAGTTTAGAAACTGAAAATGATTTGCCTGCTGCAGAAAAACCTCTATTTCTAAGAAGATGAGATATTCATGCCCAAGTGTGAAGTAAGTACCTTCCACCCAAGGCAAGGATTGGGTGGAGCTTATGCAGGACCTCAGGAAATGCATAGTATGTTCCCCTGATATGTATGGCCTCGGGCAGTCCTGTGGATGTCCTGCTCCTTGTTGTTATGGGAGTTATGGCAGTACACACACATTTTTGACACATTTTCCTGCTGGTTTGGTAGGGGAGAAAAGAAAGTTGTAATCACAACTTGTAGCTAGCCTGACTTGCGTTTTAGACACTTTTCATATTGGCTACATTTAAAAGTGTTGATGGGTGAAAACTTTGAAGAAGTTAGAGATGGAGGAGGCCTACAACATTGCCTTTTCCATTCTCCCAGCAGTGCAGGACCATGTCTCTTGCTCATTTCCTAGTGACTTGCCAGGTATCTTGTCCAAAAACTGTTCCTTCCACTATCTTTGTGAGTTTATTCCACACTTGAATGGCTACCATTGTCAGGAAGTCAAAGTGAACTCAAATTGAACCTAACAAAACCTTTTCTTAGGGCTCAAAATAGTTCATTTGGTTTGTTTTTCTTTAATTTCCATGCATCTCTGACTCGCTGATATCTTCCAGAAGCAGAAGTTCCAAATTTACTTCTGAGAAGACTTTTTCCGGCCCACCAAAAGCAGAAGATATAGGAAATTGTATGAGAAATGTCCGTGTAGCTGTCACCATGACTTCCAGACTGGAAAATGAGAAGAAACTTTTAGAAAACAGAGTTGCTTCTCTGAAGGGATTCTTCTCAGTCTCATGCATGAAGATGATACTCTAAGTAGTTTTGTATGTGAGTTTTGCAGTTAAATGTTACAAAGGGGTACTTTGACATTTTTATGGTCTGTTTTAATTAACTGAAGCAAAATCTGCTCTTCAGAGTGATTCATTTATGCTATCAACCTTTCTATTTTTGTAAGATTAGATCAGGAAGTTCGCATTAGGCTTCCTTTCCTGGAATTCCAGTTGAACATTATTACCCTTTGTTTAGACTGTATCACTTCTTCAGTTGATAAGAGTAGACTTTATTCCACTGGAGATATGAAGATTCAGCAATTTAGATCCCTTAAGGAGCATTCTGTATTTTCCAGTAAATGACTGCACCTCTACATGCTTCAGGAAACTCCTAAAAATGACTACTTTTTTTAAATCTGCAGACGTGAAACTGCATACTATTGCAATGACGTGTCTCAGCAAAGCATACATCATTTTTTTTTTGCGCTTGACAGCAGGAGGCACGTTCTAGATTTGCATTATGTAGTTGTCATTGCAATCCCACAGCTTGATCGTGATCTTCAGGACACTAAAAAGAACCCGGGTGAAAGACTAGATACTCATTCTAAGAGAATAAAAATTTGGAGTAATGCACATATTTTACACTCCAAAGTAATTTGTCATCTTTTAAACTTCAAAGTCGCCACTTGAAATCTTAAAATCAAAGTGCATTCCTAAGGGAGGCATTGTAAAATGCCAAAGTTACAACTTCAAGCACGATTCCTGATCAAGATTTGTATTTTGGGTTGTTGTAATCATCTTTAAAATCTGTGAATTAACAGTGATGTAAAAATACATTTACATTCTTTCATTCTGGACTGTTTTCTGAAATTACAACTATATAGTACAAATCTGTTTATACATGAATACATTTGCTGTAATATTCTTTGAATATTACATTTGTTTTACTCTGTAGTGCCCTAGATCCTGGTTACATACGTGAAAAATTGCTCAGGTTTACAATGTATTTAACTTCTTGGATAATTGCAATTGATTTTATTTACTTTTTTGTGGAGTTGGTTTGGGGGGGGAGGGGTGCCTAGGACAAATTCTAGCTTTGCAAACAAAGAAAAACACATTTGTTCTTAAGCTAACACCTGAATTTCTTGTTACATTTGCACTAGAAGCAAGTTACACTTCTAACATAGTCCAGCTGAATCCCATATTCTTATCTGCCAGGATTTCCTCTGGTGACTGGATTCGATTTGTCTTTCAGCTACAGTAACAGCTCTGCTTCTCTCCGGAGCCAAAGGTTTCTGACATCGTATTTATCTATACTTATAAGTGAGGGCACTGAACTATAGCCTTACGTAGCCAGCAGATTTTCCAAACCATCTAAAGTATACGGGAGGACAGTGTGATAAGTATTCCTAAACTGACCCCCCTCCCTTAGAAATGATAGATATAATTCTCTACATATTTATACAATAGAGACAGATAGGTATAAAATAGACCTCTATATCTTTTCATGTCATTTTCTGTTCTCACATATTTGTAAAATATGAAGTGAAATTAAATCTGCAGAAAAAATACTTTTCATCTTTCCAAAACCTATCAATATCTAGTTCACTTGTATGTTAGGCAAAATCTCCATAAATAAAAATAAATCATATAAAGTTCATGAATGTGGTTGTTTGTAGAGGACAAATAACTCCTATTCATATTAACTTAGAGGGGGCTAAACCCAAAAACGTTCATAAAATAACTTAGTGTCTAGCCCTAATTATTGCGAACAAAGATCAAAAGAAGAGCTTATCAAAAGTGGAGACAGTTTATTTCCATCTTGGAACAAAGGACAAAAGCCACAGTGTCTTGTCCTTTCCTTTAAGGTTTCTCTGTCTGCTCCCTTCCACTCCCTTTCCTGATAGGCTGCAGTGCCTGGATGGCTGATCTGTTGACCAAAACACAATAATCAATTCTGGGGAACATGTCAGCTACTTATTTTTATAACAGGAACAATGGAAATAGCATCACATTGTTAATAGAGGTAAAAGTGATTAAAAATACCCTCTTGAGTTTTCCTTTCTAGCTCCCATCATCACAATGCGCTGGAATTGATCCAGAACAAACTATGACTGTAGAGACACACATTTTTACAGGAATTGGAGAGCTTTGATTCATCTTTAGCCTGTGAAGGAATGCCTGTCTTCTAAAACTGCTCCTATATGAACCAAAAATAACTAAATAGCCTTTTAATGCACACATTTATTTTCAGATTATTACTATTTCACATCTAAAGCAAAATAGAGGTATTCATTTCTAAATCAGTCTTAGAGAGCATATTTATTTCTTTACAGTACAGGCATACACAGTCTATGTCAAAATACTACAAAGAAATCTGACTAAGAGCCTTTATTTGCTAACGCTGCAAACTGCAGAGCCACATTCACAAGTTTGTGGCATCACACAGATTTTTCATAGTACCATGTTCTGAAAATTCGACTGAGTAATTATGTACAGAATGCAAAAGACAACACACTCACGGGTAAACATCTTTAAAAGATGTATTAAACTCATGCATAGAGAAAGTTGCACAATATTTGCTTGGCTTAAAAAAGTAGCATAAAGTTCTCCAGAATTTTAAACAGGCACAGCAAATTTTGTTCCCCGTCCAACAGAGAAACACTATTGAGCACATCGATGCAAATATCCCTCATGTGCTTTTATTTCCCTATTAAAAAAGAAAAATGCCTGTGTTGATTTTGAGGCTATCATATCCAGTCTAAGCTTCTTGATATCAAGACAGCTAAGACTAAGATGATTCAAATAGGTGAAACCTCTTTCAGTGTTACAGAGGTCAGATAAACAGTGCCTGGTGCACTCTTCTGAGACAAGCCACTCATTCTGTGCCAAGTATTATTAAAAATTCATTTTCTTAGCTGACACATGGACTTTTCATGCACAGAGACCATTATGAAAAGCCTTGCTGTTCTGAGAATCTGTACTTTGATTTCTGGCATTATCAGCCAGATCAGAAACAGTAGGTACAAGTGGCCAGAGGATAAAGCATCAGCTTTTCATTCTTGAGAAGCTATTCTTAACAGAATGAGCATCAGAGTTTCAGATGAAGTGTGGTTGGGATCACAAATATGGTCTGTGAAAGAGCCTGAAAATCCGTCACCTAAAAACTAAGGCCACGATCCTGCGAGGATTTATGCACTCAAATTTCAGCATACCCTTCAAACCAAACAGAGTTGCATACATGAATTTGTAGGAATGAAGTTTCAATTCCTTTTTTACTCTGAAATGAACAAAGCCCTTTCTAATCAAGGAAGGAGGTCGTGCAAGATGACAAATATTATTTCAAGACAAGCAGACCAAGCCATCGTAATTGTCTGAGCTTTCCATTCTACTCTTCACTATGCTATAGAGTAGCTATAAAACGGGAGGTAGCTCTCAATTTTTTTTACACTATCCTCTGTGTGCTCTGATGATTTACAGCCCGATGTAACTAATTGGTGTATAAGGCAATTCTAGCAGAAATTCAGCAGGACACTTGGAGACCACTCTCTTTGCTGTTTCGCTTACTATATTTGTCCACATCCAAGGGTTCTGAGCACTGGGTATCACCTGGCTCCATGGAAGCGTTAAATTAATTGCTACATTTGCATTAGCTGTACAGTTGCAGATAGGGTTCGCTCTGTCACTGTTCACTCAGTCTAGCAGTGATCTCATCTCTCAGTCTCCCTATAATTTCCTTTTGAGTTCTAGATTCCCAGTTCCTTCTAGAAACTAGATATATTTTTCATTTGCTTTGTATGCTCTTCCCTTTTTCATCGTTGGGGAACCCTGTTCAACAGTTCTGGATTTAATGTTCCACCTGCTCTTCACTTTTGCATTGGCTAAAGGAGAAGGAGCTGAGTAAAAAACCTAAGCAGGGCACTTGTACCCCTCGCAGTCACTATCGGTAACAGCTAGCTATGAAGAGGCAAAAGAAGAGAAAGAGAGAAATAGAATGAAAAGAAATGGAAGAAAAGAGGTGAAGAAACTGCCAGCAGGTGAAAGAAATACCGAGTACAGCTGCTACAGACATGAAGATGAGAAACCCCTATTCCAGGTGCAGAGCTCGTTGCGGGGCTTAGGAAAGAAAAGGTGTTATCAGAAGGTAGTGCAGCAAGACATTCTGCCCTTTAGAAACAGATGGAGCACCCAGGAATCCTACATGAGCTAAAAGCTTGCCTGGGTGGGCAATAGCTCGCTATCTCAGAAGCAAAGCTAAGGGTGAGTTGTCCCTGTTCTCATTCTGCACGGTTGGTTTCCCACATGGCCCAAACCTTACGATGAAGTCAGCTAACTTTGTGAAATGCAACAGAAGCAGCAAAGGAGGTAAGCTACCAAACTCTTCAGATACCCACCTAACACAGAGGTGAACACCAGCTTTTGGGTTTGATTCAATTTTTACATATTGAGAATCACATAAATTTATTGTCATTGATATGAAAGCAGGAAGTTTCTAAAACATATGTTTAAAACTTACTTTCAAGACAGTCTATGATTTTGAGGTATCTGGCTTATAATTTTTTGATATGTGGAATTCTTGCCCCCCAGGTCAAGTGGGAGGTGGCTTTTATTTCCAAATATTTTCCAAAGAGTTCAGTTCACTTCATCAGCTGAGAAATTCCAGATTCTGACCTGTTAGAATCTAAGTTTTCAGGATATTTTTGGTTAGAGCTTTTTCTTAGTGCTGTCACTGATTTACATTAAGGAGCTGAGAGGCAAGCATGTGGTTTCTTAGAGCTTAGGTAATTAAGTTTGTAAGGTCAATATGACATGCATGACAGATTCTAAAGAGCTACCGGTAAATCAGATGGAAAGCTCTCCATATACACCTTTCAAGTCATTGTTTATATTTCCTGACTAAAAATCAGATGCCAGGAGCACTGTTAATCTTGAGGTTTAATAGACCTTCTGTATCTGGAAGAAATAAAGATTCCTCAGCAGAGAAAATTGAGACTACTGTACTCTAATGCTGCTCATGAGAAATATAATTCTACTGAGTGATGTAAAGGCTCTTGTTTCAAAGGAGAGAAAGTTCTGGTTCGAGCATGAAAGGTGCAGGACGTCCTACCACCGTTAATCACTCGCCCCATTGATCCTAGCACAGGTATGTTCCTGGCCACCTTGAACTCTCTGAAGTTGCCATCAAACAAAAAGCAGGTTAGCCGAATCAGACTCTTTTGTCCTGCGTTACTTTTCTCAAAACAGATCCTTCTCCTTTTAGAAGTACAAGACCAGAAATGATCCGTCCCTTCGTGGCACCACATCCTACAAATAATGTTCATACATTTAAGTGGGGTCCACGAAAAAATAAGTAAGCTCCCTATCTATTTCAGGCATATTGTTTTGTACCACCTATGCTATATGTTGATGATTCTTCAGTAAAACCATCAGAAACAAAAGACCCAAAGAATCTAACGGCAAAAAGGTTTTAAAAACATCGGGGTTGTATCTGTGCCACGTACGCATTGCGTCAGATCCCCACAGGGCACATCACGTTACCAGGGCAGCCGGACGCTTGGTGGTGATGGAGGAAGAAAGGGGTTCTTCAGGATGCATTTGTCCCTGTACTAAAGGTGTCCTATAAAAATGTGAACCTTTTGCTGCAGAAGGAGTAAGCCTGTTATCTGAAAGCTAAATCTGCATTACAACAGAATAAATTGTTTAACAGAGTTACACAGCAGCTCCTTAGGTCTTGCAAATTACTGTGCACCCACAGGCTTCAAAAATGACCATCTACAACAGCAGCAGTCTGCTTCATTGCATTCTTTATTTAAAATAACAGAAAGCAAGCGAAGGGTTTGCTCTGTTGCTTTAGTGACAGAACTGTTGTAAAGTTTAATACAACAGCCAGGTAAACTCAGTTTGTCAGGTGCACTGGACAAAGAGATTTAGGTTAAAAGCATTCTTCAAACACAGCTACCTGTCTTTGTATTTTGAAGTCTGATTAAAAGCAAGGCATCTCAGAATACGAGAGGACCCTGATTTTAAGTTGCCTTAGTAAAAATGGTGCTCTTTCATATATTCCCAGTAATAAAGGATAGTAAAGCAATCTCTTTTTTTTTCTTTAATTCAGAATTTAGATATTTAAAAACTGCTCTGGGCTAAAGTTAGATACAAGAGGTCTGCTCTCTCAAGAACAAACTCTTTTACCCTGTCTCTTTGTAAAATGATATGAAGGCAAAAGTAAAACCTCAGAAACAAGCAGAGGGAAAAAGGTAGCCCTTCATAATGTGACAGTGTTGAAATATGAAAGCAAACTAACCGCTTTCCGTGTTTCTTTTTCTTGTGGTCATGTAACAGAATATGTGCCTTTGTTTTTAAAACATGCAAGCTCCTATTAACCTGTCAGTCACTTCCACGTATTGTATCATACATTCACAAATAATATCGTACAGTACCCTCACTCTCTGTAACAGGCTGGCATAAAAAGAGAAATCTAGCATGGGGGAGGAGGAAGCATGTTTCAGCTAAACTGGCCATCCATTTAGAATTCATGATCCTAAATTTTCGAGTGACGAATGAACACCCCAACAATTCTGTTACTCCTCCTAATCCCCGTCAGGTCTCGAATCTGTTGATGAAGGCCAAACAGCCACTTCTTTCTGCCTGACCCTCTCCCCTTGCTATTGCTGGCTCTCATTCAAGCCAGGATCCCATTTATCTGGGTAATATACACCTAATAAATCTTCTCCAACTCAGTTTGTTCTTGCTGGCAAGACAGCTAGCTTCCCCCTCCACTTCTCTCGTCTTTCCTCAGACATCATTATGGGTGTTGACACTCCAGCGAGTTACTTAAGGTGCCCTTAAGTAAATGTCTGCATGTACACATCTCCCAGTAAAACGCGAGGTAATTTCTGCCGTAAGCTGGTTTTCAGCTGCAATAAGCAATAGCACGGGCATGGCCAATGAAAGAAGCAGTCAAACTGGCAATCTGCAAGAGGATTTTTGTGAGGCACAGTGTCAGCATAATAATCTCACACAGCACTTTCCACAGTGCATCTCAAGGGCTTTGCGAAAGAGGCACTTATTGTTCTCCCTATTTCGTCTAGGGAAAAATGAAGTATGAGAAAGGGAATGGATAGACCAAGGCTGCCCTGTAAGTTAAACCAGGACAAGACTGCAGATAGGTATTTGGAGTCTCAGCCCAGTGCGCTGTCAGGAACGGGACCAAGAAGGATTATGAATCTATCCTGACTTACACTAGGCCTGACTTTGTTCACTGGGCTTATTAACATGTGTTTTGCTTCTTCCCTGTCTCTGTAGCTTGATGTTACATTAACAACAGCTACTCTCCATGCTGTAGTGTGAAGATAGTACCTCCCCTGATGAATGCTGAAGTGAAATTAGCCATCACAGTGTAAGTGTTCCAGTCGCCACAGTTACTGTGCTTTATTGAGTCCTGGTTTTAAAATGATTTCCTGAGTCCTGGAGATTCCCCAAGGCTAAAATAGCAGCAGTCTTTCACATAATGGGTCAGCTGGTCCAGGTGGATGCATGTGCCCATTTCCTCCAGAGGAAATAAGTTTAATGAATATAGGGTTAATTTAATTAAAAAGCCTTGGATCACACAAGATGGAAGATGGAAGCAAGAAAAACTTTGCTCTTGAAAAGAAATTTTTCATTGTTCATGATTTTTTTACTTACTATAATGATAAAAGAAAAAGAAAAAAACAAACAATCACTTCCTTTGCTTCCCTTCTACTCCTTTCTACCAGAGCTGGGCACTGCATGGCTGACATGGTCTGCCCAGGGTATCATGCTGAAAAGTCCAGCGTATCTTGTGTGCTATAACAACACAGCTGCTTCATAAACCAAATTTTAACGACTGTTTTGACATGCTTAAGGCACCACTCTTTCAGTTTTCATCTACTTTAGGGGGCAACTCGCACCTTACATCTTGTTTTAATGAAGGTTACTGTTATCCCTCTGTGAAAGCTGACCTTTCTTCTTCATCAGACTGGAGGTCATGCATGAACACAGAATGAGGTTTAAAAATAACCCTGCATCTTACGACTGGAAAGCCTTGGAAACTGGCAGTTTTAAAAGTGGAAGGTAAAGTCTATTAGCTTAAAAATGAAAAGGGAAGAACTCGTTGATTTAGTGAAGATACAGCTGCTGTCACAAGCACGCAGAGTGAAAACAGGAGTGCTGGTCTGAAAAAATACCCTCCTCTTTCCCAAGCAACACAAAGCTGAGATATATATCCTGCCTCCCTTATACACCATCACCAAGTTGCTCATCTTTGATCATTCTGTAATATGTATTTTGAGTAACAGCATCCTTTGTGCTGTCTTCCTCTCCCACTTCATTGCACACCGTGACTTGCAGGCGCAGAGGAAGAGGAGCAGGGGTGCGAATCTGGGCACACCCACTGCCGTTCAAATGACCCACGAAGAGAGGACAGGGGTGGGGGATGACTCCTGGTGCCACACGGCCACCCAGGCAGCTACCACAGCTAGAACCAGGGATGATGCCTTGGCAGAGCCAACCCTTGCTGCAGCTTTCTCTAACAGAGGGTGTTAGTCGGTCCCCTGTGACCTGCGTATCCATTCGGTCTCGCTGACACGACCACGCCCACCACATACATGCAGAGGTTTTAGTCCTGATAATTTCAGGTTCAGATTCCTTGTTGTGAAGCAGTGATGCTGTCTTCATCAGTAAAAGAACAGTTACTTTTTTAAGTATAAGGAAGAAGGACTTCTATGTGCCACAAGCTATATATTTACTCTGGATCGTCTCTAAGCCTTCACCACAAGTTAGATATTCTAGCTCCCCTCCTCTAGCAATTCTTCTAAATAAGCTTTAGTTTATCCAAATCTGCCTTCCCTACTTGCTTGGAAGTTAAATTCAGTTGGTTATTTTTCCAAAGGTGAATCACTTTTTGAAATGTAAAAATACAGCTTTTAATTGAAGGGAAGGCAGACCCATTAACAGTATAAAATAGTGCAGTCTTCAAAAAATAAATCATCACCAGTGACAGCATCTTAAACACAATATGGAAAAGATACCCTACATCTCCACCGATTTCTATAAACCAGTAGTATTCCATGTAACCAAGGAGCTTACCCTCTGTTTTTAAAACGGACTGAAAATACTTATTTTCCCTCCTCCTTCTATTTCAGTTTATCTGTATTTATATTTTACCAGATCGTATCTTTGTTGAACCATATAATGAATTTTCATTTCTCATCCTTTTGTGCAGCCATATAATAGAGCCTTTCTTAAGCATAGTGTGAACCTGGTAATTTCATTTTCAGCCTGAACTGTTGAACTCCTAGTGTTTGAGGGCATTCGAAAACAGACAAAAACATAGAGCTCACTGTTCCCTTCTTCTAAACCAGTCAGTTCTATGCACCACAAAGACTAAGGCAAGGTTAATTTTCTTTACTGTTTACTATTCAAAAAACAAAAAATAAAACAAAACAAAACAAAAAAACCCCCACAACCCTACATCTTGCCTGGTATCAAATACAAGTAAGAGTTTCCTACACATGGCGAGCTGGTAATATTTCTAATACTGTTTATTTCTAAAGGAATATTTCCAGAGCAAAGAGCCCACCGATTACAAGCAGTAGAGCAGCACCTATCTTTATGCAATATAGTGACTTTACTATGTAGTTTGTTAAAAAGTACTTTGGAAAGATGCTTTCTTTCGTTTTGTGATTCTCTAGGAGGCGAAACAATAGCTTTGCTTCTCTGAAAGCAAGGCCCTCTTAATACCTCTTATCTCTGAGAAGTGATAGTCCCAACACCCTTTGTCAACAGGCCTGAACAGTTCCAGGCTCCTTTAAATAATTACTTTTTGGTAAAGTCAAGTGCTAGAAAATGCGAACTTCATGATTTCCCTGACAGTGGTTGGAACATGAAGGTCCTCGGGACTGTGGAAACGCTACACACAAATACCCCAGCCACGAGGAATCCAAGCCTAGGGCCAGAGGCCTGGAAACTCGGGATGAAACTGCTCTATAATCTATCCTGCCGTTGCTGGGAGGATATTAATACCAGCATTTCGAATTGCCTGACAATCCTGTGTTTGTAGCAGCAGGTCAGTTGACTAATGACGGATTGGGACTTCTCTGTGTGCTGCGCTATTGAGAGGAGAAAGGATGACAAGGGTACAGTTAACCATTAAGGCATTTGGGCCTGGGAGGGAAAAGAGAGGACAATCAAGTCCTTATTATTAGATGTCCTGCGAATCACTCCCTTATGCAGTTACAACAGAAGGAGAATTCACCTTTTAAAGTGAATAATTGTGCCTGTCGGGCAATCCTTTACAATTACTCTACCATCCAGCTCATTGATTGCATTAAGGATAACAGTACTCCACAGAAACAATCCTCTTAGGCAGGCTGCTTCTGAAATCCTCTCTCTCGGTCAGGCCGCTGCCTGCTCTTTGAATAGCCAGAGAGATAAAGAAATAAAAATATTAAGGGCCAAAGCTCTGCTGATTTCACAACGCTCTTTAAAGCCGGATGAGTGATTAGGGTGGGTGGTTGTAGCCTGCTAAACACCCATGCCTCAGGTGGAATGCTCCTCCGAGCACGTTTTTGAGCAAATGCAAGACTCGTGCCTTTGCTTTTCAGCTCCGAAAACACGCTGCTTAAGCAGCCCTGTAGAATTCCAGGTTAAAATGCAAGCCAGAGAGACTGCGTGTCTTCAAGGGTTGATAACGAACTAGAATCAAAGCCTTTCTCTTTCAGATTACCAGCAAGAATCTAATCCAGGTCAGTGATAATCCTCGGGCATCTATTTAGCGGTGATCCCAGCAGACAGACTGCTCCACCACAAAAGTCACTGGTTCTGACATTGCTGAGGGAATCCACAAAGGCTGAATGAGGATGGAGATTCCTCCTTTACTGCTGGAGATAATTAGCTTTGCTGAACTAAAGCACACAGTGTTTTATCATTTGCATTATCATTCATTTACAGCTTTACAAAGTGGTAGAAGTGAGAATGATAACCCCTGCTTTAACTACTGAGGGCTTGCCATCTTCGGTGTCTAGGCCACATTTGTAGTGGATTCACCCATCTCGTCACTCACCCCTTTCAGAACCCTCAAACAAAACTCTTTGACTTCAAATTCCTGTTTTGCATCTATCACACGAGCCTCTCCCTCCAGATTCTACTTCACTCCCACACCCATCTCCTCTCCTCATTCTTTTTTCAGCTCCCTTTCATGCTGCTGAGTCCTCCAAACCCTTCCCATTTTTTTCCTGCAGAGTAGAAGTCCATTCTCTCCTTCTTCAAAAGCTTCCTGTGGGTCCTATACAAAAGCTTCCCGTACAGAGACGCAGGCTTGGGCCAGAAAGCAGCCCAGGCAGTCCACGTTTATGAGAACAAACTCTGCTTTTCACCCAGGGTATTAATTTGGTGGTCTTCTGGTTCCACCGTTACCCTTGTGATGGAAGTGCCTTAGCACCAGCAGGTTGTTCTACATATTCTGGCTAATTTTTTTTTTTTTTTTATTTCCACTTCCTTTCGAGGATGCTTCTTGGAGAAACAATTTCTCTCTTTTCTAGAATTCAGACTCTGAAAATCACACGCAATGCGCAATCAGTGTTTTCCATCTCATCACGACTATTCTGTCACTTCCTAGTCTACCAACTGCACAAAACTACAGACAATACAGACAGAAAGGCAACGAGTAGTTGAGGAGCTACTGGAGAGAGTCTGGCGGAGGGCTATGAGGATGATGAGGGGACTGGAGCATCTCTCCTACAAGGAAAAGCTGAGGGATCTGGCCTTGTTCAGCCTGAAGAAGAGAAGGCTGAGAGTGTAACCTATCAGTGCTTACAAATATCTGCAGGGTGGGGGTCAGGAGGACGGGGCCAGACTTTTCTCAGTGGTGCCCAGTGACAGGACAAGGGGCAACGGGCACAAACTGAAGCAGAGGAAGTTCCAGCTCAACATGAGGAAGAACTTCTTCCCTCTGAGGGTGACGGAGCACTGGAACAGGTTCCCCAGAGGGGTTGTGGAGTCTCCTTCTCTGGAGATATTCCAGACCCACCTGGACGCGGTCCTGTGCAGCCTGCTGTAGGTGGCCCTGCTTCGGCAGGGGTGGTTGGACTAGATGACGCACAGAGGTCCCTTCCAACCCCTACCATTCTGTGATTCTGTGATTCTGTGAGACTGGGATTACCTTCTCTGTTCAAAAACTGGGGTGTAGCGTACATCTGTCTTCCCTGTGATAGAGTTAAGAATTCACATTTTATGGGACTGATCTACCTTGTAAACATATATCCTGGTGCCTTACAAGAAGTGTTCAAAAATAAGGGCAAATGTGGCTATGCCAAGAAGAGCTGGAGCGAGTTTGGATATGAAGAGGTAATTGATTAAGCGAGTAACATATGTAAAGTCAAGCTTGAAGATACTGTGCAGTTCCATCGTCTTCTGGGCTATTAAAGTAAATTAATGACCTGGAGCTGTGTAGGGGTTTCCAGAAACAACACTGCAATAGCCAACTGGCCACAGTTTGCAGCCTACAGAAGGGGGAGATGTTTATTCTTCAGCAAATTGCCTGCTCAGGCACCACACTATATATACTCTGTGTCTGACAGATCATAGTGCAGAAATGACAGCTGAATCTTAGAATAACACCAGCGAGTATAAAATACGATGTTGGCTTGGGAGAGGACGAACGAATCGTAATCTTTGATGGGATGCAGGTATTTGCAAAATTTCACAGCACTCTTTTCCATGCTGATAGTTTGGCAGCTGCTCAAAAGTAGCTGTTTTGTGCTATGTTGAAGCTCTGATTGTGAGCGTCGACCAAGAAATACGCCGTCTTACCACCTTCACAAAATATACAGTGGAGTAAATGGTGTCGGGAGTGACTACCAACCACAGGGTGATGAAGCCGGGCTTTGCTTCGCTATCCACAAGCCATGAATCATAGAACCATTAAGGTTGGAAAAGACCTCTAAGATCATCGAGTCCAACAGTCAACCCAACTCCACCATGACTGCTAAACCATGTCCTGAAGCACAATATCTACACGTTTTTTGAATACATCCAGGGATGGGGACTCCACCACCCCCCTGGGCAGCCTGTTCCAATGCTTGGTGTTCCAACACCACCATGCCTGCTAAACAACGTCCTGAAGTGCCATGTCTACACGTTTTTTTGAAACCCTCCAGGGATGAGGACTCCACCACCCCCCTGGGCAGCCTGGTCCAATGCCTGACCACTCTTTCAGGAAATAAATTTTTCCGAATATCCAATCTGAAACTCCCTTGATGCAACTTGAGGCCATTGCCTCTTGTCTTATAGCTAGTTACTTGGGAGAAGAGACCAACACCTGCCTCACTACACCCTCCTTTCAGGCAGTTGTAGAGAGTGAGAAGGTCCCCCCTCAGCCTCCTCTTCTCCAGACTGAACAGCCCCAGCTCCCATAGGACTTGTTCTCCAGACCCCCCACCACCCTCACTGCCTACGCCCACGCCGTGGTCCCCATAGTGATAACAGCCATGGGTTTCCACCCAGGTCCAAGCTGAGACTTTTGACGGCGTGCGGGCGTTTCCAGGCATTTAGAGCTTTGCCAGGGCTGCTTTTGATAAAAACCCACCGCGATAGCTGTCAGCCATTAGAAATCGCGAAGGGGGCAGGAGCCATCAGGTTGTCTTTGGTGCGTGAAGCTCACCTCGTCCCCCCCGGCGTGCAACGAGTGGCTGCGCGTGTCGCTTTCTGTTTGTATCTAAGGGTGTTTTTATATATATATTTATATTTTTATGTATATATTTATGTTTAGATAAATAAAGTGCCTCTCGCCACGTTGGTAACCATTCTTTGGCACCGCTCTGATGGCCGAGGTGAGGAGCCAGCCTGTTGCCACCTCACCCCTTCCATTCCCAAACAATTTTTTAAAGAAAAAAAAAACCAAAACACCAAAAAAGCGACAAGACTTCGTATTTCAGGGCCGCGACCGTGGCTGCGCGGAGAGGGGCGCGGAGAAGCGGGGCGGGCCCTGCCCTGACGGCGGGGCGGGCGCGGCTGAGGGGGCCGGGCGGGCGCGGCTGAGGGGGCCGGGCGGGCGCCCCGCTCCGCTGCTCCGCGCCGGGCGGCAGTTGGGAGCCGCCGCCGCGCAGGAAGGCGGGCGGGCAGCGAGGGAGCCGGGCGGGCAGCCCTCAGGCAGGCAGGCAGCCCCGCGGAGGCACCATGATCCTCACACGTAAGCTCGGCGCTCGCCCGCCCTGCCCGGTTTTTTTTGGGGGGGGGGGGACGGGGACACGGACTCGGCGCGGTGGGGTTTGGGGGGGGACGGGGGCAGCCCCGGGGCGGGGGGGCGGCGGCCGCGGGACCTGAGGCGCTGAGGAGCGGCGGGCGGGCTGCGGCTTCTCTCCGGGGACGGCACCGTCCCCTCTTCCCTCCCCCCCCCCCTTTTTTTTTTTCCCCTCATTTTTCTTTTTTTCGGGAGTCCTTGCGAGGCGGCGAAGCTCCTTTTGAAGGGCTGGGTAATCAGCCCGGTGGCCCGCCCCGGTGTCACCTCCCGGGGGCTTTGATCCCGGCGGAGGAGCCATCGCCCCCCCCCACCCCTGAGGCGAGCGGCAGCAGGGTGCTGCTCTGCCCTTCTCCCTTCCCTCCTGCTCCGCAAACAACCACCCAGGACTTGCCTCCGCCGCAGCTGTGGAGCTGTGTGTTGCCATTACCCTGATGAGCTCTATAGCCAGTCAAGGGGGCTTACTATAACGATCTTTCTCCTTTTTTTTTTTTTTAATTGAATTCCCCTCTTTGGGAAAATTAGATTATTGAAGGAACAGCTACGTTTAAACACCGTATTTAACCAGGTCAGAAGGTTCTGCTTGATGTGTCGCAGTCTGTGTGAGTTGAAAGACTGGGGAATGTGATTTTGTCTTAGCCATCAATTATAGATGCTTTTATTTTTCTTACAGGGGTAAGCGTGATCTGTTTGAATTGCCTTGCCCTGATCAAGCAATTCGTGGCGGCAAATCGGTAATGATGCTCTGAGTCAGGTTGCATTTCAAGGCTGTTTGTGGTGAAGTTAAGGAAGATAATCATAGAATCATAGAATGGTTTGGGTTGGAAGGGACCTTAAAGATCATCTCGTTCCAACCCCCTGCCACGAGCAGGGACATCTTCCACCAGCCCAGGTTGCTCAGAGCTCCATCCAGCCTGGCCTTGAACACTGCCAGGGAGGGGGCAGCCCCAGCTTCTCTGGGCAACCTGGGCCAGTGTTTCACTGCCCTTGTGGGGAAGAATTTTTTCCTAATATCTGATCTAAATCTGCCCTCTTTTAGTTTAGAGCCATTCCCCCTTGTCCTATCACTACACACCCTTGTGAAAAGTCCCTCTCCATCTTCCGAGTATGAGTCTATCTCCAGTTCAGTGTCGGACTGATTGAGCATGCGTCTGGCAACCGGGCTGTTGCTGGCTGGCAGCACGCAGTGCTGGTGTTGGGCATGTCTGTTGGTTCCACAGCTGTAGCCTGCTGTCTTGTCTTCCAGGCATCCTTACTGATGTCCTGTAGGCATCCTGATCCTCATCACAGGTAGAAGCAACAAAAAAGAGAAAAGGTGGCGAGGAATGTCTCTCTGTAGCAAATGGTTTTGGGTTAGTCTTATAGTTTGACTGCGGGATCCTGGTTAAGGCTGAGATTCTTTGTTTGTGGAATATAGTGTATGCAAAAGAAGACGTAGAGATTGTTTTGAGAAGATTGCTTTAATCTACAAGTTCATAGAAATCAAAGCATTTGGAGTGACCTTTTGTAACCTCTAGGACTTCCTGATCTCTTTATCTTCTTTTAAAATAACTTGGCTTGTTAATTGATTTTTTTTTTCTTTTCAAAAGGAAGTGCATATACATTGTTTTAAACACCATGGAGCTATTGTTAAATTCCATTTCTAAGTGGTAGTTAAAAGCAAGAGTAGATCTTGCCATGTTTTCTATTTGGGTTTTAAATCTCCATTGTACAGGTTCAGTCTACGATTTTTAATTCTTGAGTCAGGTTCTTCCCAGGCAGTTCTGCAGCTGCCCTTGCTGGGCCAGAGAGAAAGACTGATGCTAGTCGTGGGAACTCAGAAGTACTCGGTATATTTTGCCTCTGGGAGGGGCAGGAAAAAGGTACTGCCGTTGTCCTTATGCACTAGTCTGAAATGTTTGGATTAGGATTCCTAGAAGAAGGAGATGAGAGGTGAATTGGTTTTGCTTTTCTGGTTCTTCTAATTCATTACATTCTAGGCAATGGTTTGTTTGAGGCATGTGAATTTATGAGTTCTGCAAATATTTAGAGATGCAGTTTGCATGATAACGTTTTTTTCTGGTCAGAATACGACAGTGTGTTATGTTTGGGCTTCTTGAGAGATTCAAAATTCTCTTCCAGTTCCCCTCTGATTGAAGTTGTGCTATTGGCTTCAGCCGTAAAAACAACTGCACCCTCGGCTGGTTAAAAGGAGATGGAGGAAGAGAGCTCATGTGCTTAACAGGATGGTCCTGTACTGTAAACAAGCGCTTTTCATGCTTAACTATCCTTCCTAGCAACAGGAAGAAGGAAATGAGGCTATGCAAAAGGACCCTGACACATTTCAGACAATGCCAGACCCACCCTAGCATTCATACAGTATGGCCAGAAGACTTGGGGAAATAAAAATAACTTCAGATGTTTCCCCTTCCTTCTTGTCCATGCTATAGAAATACAGCAGTCAAATGATCAGCAGTTCACAGAAAACTTGCTGGCTTGATCCACATGGAGTAAAGAAGTGATGCCCCAGTATAATTTACGTATCTTCGTTGGGTCTGATGTTTTTCTGCTTACGGTCTGATCCTCGGTGTTTCAAGACGAATGAATTACAAAACTTTACATCCTCTCTAGTGATGTAGTGAGTGTAGATATCCCATAATTTTGGTAATTTCAGCAATTCCAGGCGCATTTCTTGCTTGTATCTATGCTATCAGTAATTCTGACTGGTGCAGGGTGTCAAGATGGTCTGGTGTGTTTTTTGATGTCTGAGGTTTTTTCCAAGTTTTTTTTTTTCTTTTTTTCCTGTTTATTTTCTCTTCTATTTTTCTCCCTTCTCCTGTTCTAAGGAAGAACCGAAGTCTGTCTTCCAGCAGTGATGAGCAAGTCTTGTGAAAGGGGCACAGGACTGGGCTGTGTTTGGAGCTTTCTACTCCTTTTTGCTGGACGCTCACTCTGCCGTACTTGCTGACCCTGACTGCTACCCTATCCCGCACAGCGTACCTTTAAAATCAGTAGGTCTGTTCATACGGTAGACCACTGACATAACTGACAGAAGTAAAATAAAGTCAAGAATGACTTAACTGGCTAGCTTTAATTCACTGAGTTAATACCATGTAGCTTTCTGAAGTACTTTGGTGTCTCTAGAAGAGCATGATAAGCATTGTTATTTGATAGGATGAACATTCTTTCAAATATTTTTCTAGTATTTGTTTCTCTTGGGAAGGACTGTGCTAGATGAGACTATCCAGTCTCTGCTAATGAAGACATGGTATGATGGCTCGCTTATTGCTGGTGGGGACGTTTTTTAAAGTCCAAAATAGTGCAGAATTCCTTAGACTTGGTTTTAAATTTACTTGTTTTATATTTGTCTCCATTGCTCTATTGAAATGTTCATGTCGGTCTGTGCAAAGAACACTTACTGAGGTGATACATGAAAGACATTTGCTGAAGCCAGCAGTGGACCCAGTTTGACCTTCCCAGACCTATTCTTGTCTTTTACTGAAGATTCAGGATTAAGAAAAATATATCCCCCTCTATTCTTGCATTTTGGGGCTGTTCCTTCTGTGATCCTGTGGACCCACAGAACTGGATGCACTGCTGACTACTCTTCCCTTCCCCCTGCTCTCCGTGTGTGTCTCCAAGAACAGATTTCCTGTGTGTTACAAGAGACAAGAAATTTTCCAGTGTAAAGCTTCGTGGTCTGTTTTAACTTCCCTGCTTCTTTCCGTGCATAGTCCCTCTGCTTTCCTTTGCAGTGCTGCGCTGGCTTTGCAGTGCTGCCATGGCTCTGCTGTACCTAGACCATTCTCTCGTGGTGATCAAGTACTGAGAAAAGCATTTTCAAGTGTGCAATAGCACAGAATACTCTAACTGTAATAACTGGAAATAGAAAGTTCATAGTAATATTTGCTTTGGGAAAAGTCAGATTTGTGTCTTGAATTCTGATTTAGAGAAAGAGGCGTTCAGCTGGGGCACTACCAGCTTTATGCTGGGCTGTTTCACTGCCGCTGGTTTTTTGGTACCTAGTGTTGTCTCGTCCACACAGGGTACGGTTTGGGGACTGGGTCATCAATGAGGGAAGCACTAAATGGTTATGCTGCAAAGGTAGTCTTTCTTCCATACAGTTCTCTATGCGTGTGGGTGGTTTTGAGGTTGAGGCTTAACAAGCTAGGTGTTCAGAAAACGTGTAGATGTGGCACTTCGGGACATGGTTTAGCAGGCATGGTGATGATAGGTTGACGGTTGGACTTGATGATCTTAGAGGTCTTTTCCAACCTTAATGGTTCTATGATTCTGTAAGAAGTAACTGTGTAAAATCTGCTTTATTCTGTATGAACCATTGAGACAGCTCAGATGAGCTCTTACACCGTTACTGTTTCCTAAATCGGAACAGGTAACCCAGGCTTTGGACATTTTTAGAGGAAGTGTCTGTCACACTGGACCTATTCCCTTTTTCCTCCCTCCGGAGCCTTTGATTTGAGCTTTGCACACATTGTGCAAGTTTACTAGCTTGCAGGCAGGGTGCAATGGGAGAATATTAATGCTGGGCTTGGGAGTGGCAATGGTTAATGTTTGCCCTTCAGTATGTTCTCAAAGGTCGTTCTGCCCAAGTCATTTCTGAGAGAAGAGAAGGTTAAAGTCATCTTCTGTTTCCCAGTCTTTGGAGGAGGATTCGTTTCTCACTCTGGAATCCGTCAACATGACCTCCTTCAGAGGATTTGACTAACTGCTTGCTCTGCCCCAAATAATCCTCCTCCAAGACCACCCTGTGTTAATCAGGCAAGATAAACAACCCACGTGCCCAATTATTTCTTAAGGGTTTTTTAAGTCACTTGACATCTTGTTCCTCTTCATCTGTGAACCTTCTTAAAAACAAATGGGAGAAGAGCATCTTTAGTTTATGAAAAGAATCGTTCTTTGGCAGGCAAACTGCCACATGAAGCTTTAGTTTTCTGTTTAAACAAAGTTAGTTTGTAACTTTAGATGGCGTTGTTTTTTTGATTTCTTTCTTAATCCCCCTGTATATGCTCAAAATGCAAAAAAACATTTAGGAATAAATTATGATCCTGATTTACGTTGTAAACCAGGATTTGTGGTGGTTCTGTTTGTGTCCTAGAACATGCTTTCCCAAAGCCTGCAGCAAACTAGGAAGTAATGGAGCTGACTTTGGGCTGTTAGAAGCATGTTTAATAGCGTGAAAACAAGCCGTAATTGCGATCTGTAACAGAGTGTGTAGGGAAGGTGCTTGACAGAGACTTAGGGCTACTGGAATAAAGGATATTCCCCATATTAAGTCTTGAAATGGTGCTGATTTGGTGCTTTTCAGAGCGTAACAGATGCTCGGGGTCCTTGTGCCAGAGGGGAGGACCTTTTGCCAGACAAGGTATGCCCGGGGGGGTGGCTGTGCCCTCTCTGCCCTCTGGCCATCAGGCACTGTCCTTCCTTCTGCTCTGATGAAAACCCGGGCTGCTCCCTGTGCTCGGGATGGACCGTATGGCACAACTGAAGCCTCATTTAAAATATGTTTTGGGTAAAAATAATGAGAACTGTGAAACTGATCCCCTTTATTCCTGAAAAAGAGCATTGTTGGGTTTTAGAGACCCCTCCATCCATGTTGGTAAGGGCTTAGTTCCTCTGAAATTCATGGAGGCTCTCGTTGATTTGCGTGAGTGTTGGCTCAGTCCCTAAACATTTAAAATATTTTCAACAAATGCTGTTTCTCTTGTGAAGTTTTGAGCTGAAAAACTTTTGAAGTAGTTTCGATATGCCTAAGACTATGAAAAGGAGATTCAAGTTAATCAGATTCTGGTTCACAAAAGCGGTATTGTGTTTCCTGTGCTAGCCAAGAGGATTGGCGAGCAATTAAAACTACAGTGTTGTGTAACCTGGTGCAGTTGGTAGGGAGGGAAATTACATACAGCCAACATACACCTATGCAGATATTTTGGAAACCAGTCACACACACACACATATATATCTATATATTTATTTAGCTTTCATCATTAAAGGAATAAACAAACTTAAAGCCCCATCAGTGCAAGCCAGCCATTTGCTCTTTCCAAAAGCTCTGCTGACAAAAAAACGGTGTTCAAGCTTCCTGATTCTTTGTTTTTTTCAAAGATATCAATACATGATCTTAAACATCTGTTTCCTTCCTGCTTCTTCATCTGTTCCCACACAAATTCCAAACATACTCTGTTTCTTCTCCCAGTGTCCTGTGGTTTATACATAACATCAGCAGCATAGTTACTGTCTTGCTGCAAGCCAGTTCCGTATTTAATCCAAAGCCAGCAGGAACACAAGGAGAGCGTTTCTTCAGTTGGTGTCATATAGTTGAGAAATATTTGAGTAACATTCCCCACCACTACCTCTTTCTAGGGTTTTTATGACTAGAAAGCAGTATATATATATTTCGTGTCATATATGGTTTCTTTCAAGAACTTGTGGGGTTTTTTCCTCCAGAAAGTTTTTGGTAAGAAATATTTTCTTAAAATTGTGCTTGTGCCTAAATCGACTTGAATTGACTGTTGAGGCAGGCAGCGTTAAGTGGAGCTCACAGAGTGTATCGCTTGGCTGTGGAAGGTTAATTTAAGCACAGTGAAATACAGGAGGACATCAAAAAAGGCAGCTGCTGTTGCAAAATGTAAGTTGTGCTTTAAAGGTAAAAGGAGAAAAGGGACCTGCTCGGGAAGGTTGTTAGCTTTCTCTTCAAAACCTGCGAGCTCGTCATCGGTTCAAAAGCTATACTTACTACTCTCTTAGACTCACTGCTTCTTCCAGAAGTGGATCCTTCATGGGCTGAATGTGTCAAGACTAATATTTTAGGACAGTTGTATAAGACTAGATTGTTCTCTTAGAATAAGAAGAGATTCCAAACGTGTTAGAAATTTGGCAAGAGCATTTAATGGGATTTTCAGAATTCTCTAGCTTTTAGTGGTTGAACGTCTATTGACAAACCTACCAAGTTTCAGTGTTTGAGGGCATTATCCTTATAAAATGCTGCTCCTCATTGATTACATATTTAGTTTCTTTAGTCCTTGCTACATGCTGCTTTCTCGAAAGATGTGGAGCACTAAGTTAATGATACTGCCTAAGGGATATTTAACCATATAGGTTTGAGAAAAACCAGACTTATGAAAAGGAATTTAATTATTTTCAAGCTACAGTCGCATATCTTCAAAGTGAAAACCATCTGAGGCCGTGGACACAGAGCAGGCTAACTCTGAGGAAGTCGTACTGTCCCAACTTTAAAGGGCTGCAGGCATATGACATTACACAGAACAGATTTATCATTTTCAGTGCCTGGCCTGCTCATTTGTTGGCAGCTGCCATAATGCAGGTTTTTTCCCCCAGTTTGTCTCGGATTTCACATCCATGTTCGTGTGTCTGTAGACTGAGGGATGGTGTGATCAAGTTTAGCGTTGGGACCACAATTCACACATCAGGGATGTAATTCAAGCACTTGGAAAAATGTTTGCTTGTACTTGGGCAGTGGAATTCCATCCAGAGAAGAATATTTCTCTTATATACCACAGCTGGTCTTATAAAATGCGATCCTGAATGATCTCAAGCTTATTAATAGCTCAGGACAGCGTTTTGGAGCTGGACACAAATTTTGCAAAGCACCAGAAATTTCAGAGGGACACGATGTGTAGGCACAGGCAATTTCTGATACAGACTGAAAAAGAGGACGAGCTTCTGAGCGTGCAAGCCCTTTTGCAGCCATTAAACTGGAGCATCAGTCCTGGATGGGAAAGAATCCTCTCTGTGCTCCATCTGTGCCTTGGAAAATGCGCAGGTAGTTCATGGAGCTTTACCCTTTACAGTAAGGAGCAAACGGGTGCGTCTCCAGCATTCATGGTGAGAAATCACATTCTGCGTGTTGCATGGGAGAGGCTCTCTTGCAAGCTAATTCAAGAAGATGATTTTGTATTAAATTTTTACACATTTCTTTTTTTTTTTCTGAAAAAGTCAAATAGGGAATTTCAATTAGAGTATAGGGAATTTCAATTAGAGTGACCTGATCAAAAATTA